>NW_005841861.1:1775176-1785709 GCF_000455745.1 Alligator sinensis | reverse complement strand
TTATCCTTATGACATCGTAATTGTTTGCACTGAGCATGAGGATGAGCTCCTCCTGCTTATTCCCCAAGCTCCTGGCATTAGTGTACAGGCAGGCAAGTGCCCCCTGGGGGGCTCCTTCCTTGCACACAGATTTTACCAGGGCTGGGGCAGGGGTGGGCTCCCTCAAGCGCCGTGATCTGCTGGCTTTGCAAGGATTGCTCAGCGGGCCAGCAGTGGCAGTAGTCCCCCCATCCCCCAACGGGCTTAGTTTAAAGCCCGGTGGAGCAGGTCAGCCAGTCTGGCTGAGAAGAGCCTCCTCCCTAGGGGAGAGAGGTGGAGGCCATCCCTTCCCAGCAGCTCGCTGCCTCTCTCGCAGTACACCAACACTGCCTGGGGCTTAGAAAGAAACTTCTTTGGTACAAGCAAATTAGTTTTTGTATGAGAGCACTACACTTTTCATAGACTAGGCAAGTTGTAAGAGAGATTACTGGTTTGAACCAGTGGTGCTCAACTTTTTGCCTGTGCAGGCCAGGTGAGTGGCAGGGGACTAGTTTGTGGGCCAGAACAGGCCCTGTGCCTGGATCATGCTCTACACTGTCTCCTCCTGTTCCCACATACTGATATTGGGCCCCGTGCATTGGCTCCATGTTCTGTGAGTGCGCTGTGGGGTCTGGCACCATCCCCTTCTAGACCTGCATGCTAAGGTTGAGCCCCACACGCTCAATCTAGTGTATGGGGTCCGGGGCTCCCCAGTGGTCTGGAAACTTGGGAGCAGGAGCACTGTTCTTCCCCCCCGGCCAAATGTCTGGACCCATGGGGACCACTACAGGCTAGAGAACATGGCACTGGAAGCACGGTGGGGGAGAGGGGAGGGGGTAGATCTGCCCTGTGGGCCAGAGATTAAGCACTCTTAGTCTGAACAAATATAGTATTCCCTGTGATATGCAGAGGCTTGTTCCTGCTTAAGACACAGAGGTAATACATTAGATGAATCATAAAGGTGTTGCTTTTGATTGTGATGTCAACATAATTGGGTGTTGGACATGGAGGAAAATCTATTAAAGTTTTTCCCTGTTGTCCTATGAGAATGTCCATCCCAGATTTTCTACCCAGGTGTCCTAGACAGAGCCTGTACTGCCTTATTTGGATTTATTTAATGAATATTAAGGTTTTTATCCTAGCATATCTCCGTGGTAAGCTCTGCTGTCATGGTATGATCTAGTTTAGCTTTTGTTCGGTCCAGCATGGCTTCTTTTGAATATTTTTTGCCTCCTTTGTCATGTTCTGCTTATTAAAAATAAAATCCAAGAAATGGAGATGATAAAGATGGCAAATAAGGGATTATTGGATAACAAAAAATGTAAAAATAAACACAAGGATGAAAAAATGAGATGTTGGCTTTTCAGCAGGTTATGGTGTGTATCACACCCAGTCTTGGGTTTTATACTTATTCATCTCCCCACTCATTTTCTCCTTCGTTTCATGTATCTGACTGTTTGTGTTTCAATTTTATATGTAGGATTAAATTTAATTAATACTGAGTTGAAAAAAACTTGTGCACATGTAATTGCAGGATCAGGGCCTGTAAATGCTTTAGTGACATAGTACTGCAAAGTGATTTATTCTTTTAAAGTATATTTGTTAAAGCAGGAAAATAACTTGAACACTAGCACAGGTCTTGAGGCAATGTTAAGTAGTACAGAGAGTGCAATAAGCTGTCTTTGTAACTGCTGAAAATGTAAAAGACCCATGTTTTTCAGTTCATAATGTATTTGCTGTATTCTAATGCACCAATATCATGTTTTTAAGATGTCAGTCTAAGTGCACATGCAACCTATGTATGGAATTTGCACGGTAGACTGTGGGGAACTACTGAAGTCTACCTAAATGAAGTCCTTTTATGTGGCTCACTATCTTTTTTGGGGGGCAGAAGGGTAGGGGGAGAGGGGACGGGAGGAGAGGTGGAGTCCATTTTGCAGAGGGGAATTAAAACGGAAAAATGCTTCAAACCAAAATGAGAAAATCCGCATGTAAACCTTGACTTAGCTTGTGTGAAGTGTTACAAGTGACTTGGCTTAATTAAAGCTGAGACAGAAGAAGTTTATAGTCCGTAGCCATTTTACAAATGTAATTCTGTTCATTAGGATTGATACAAAAGTGGTGTGTAGCTGGATTTTTGTTACTTTAATGGACTCCTTGCATTTAGGTCTTTTATGGTCTAAAATGATTATTTTATTATAAGTGATGACTGACTAGTTTTTTAAACAAAAGGATTATCGTTCATTTTAATTACTCTGGTTTAATAGCTGGAAAAAAGTCTGCTTGATAAGATTTTTAGTTCTATTTTTGGCATCATCTGGAAATGATATTTTAATTGAATTTTATGTTTGGGGCTGAGTCTTAATTTTTGGGTGGGAATTGCTTTTAAGCACATTATTTTCATGGTTTCTGTCTCTTTTGAATATTTTGATTGCTGCCTTTTGAATAATTTTTGCCTCGTTTGTCATGTTCTGCTCATTAAAAATAAAAACCAATAGAGTTGATAATGATGGAAAATGAGGGATTATTGGATAACAAATATGAAAACTTCAGTGGTAACTGTAATAATCATTTGTTGTATAGACACTGGGTGCATTTACATGTTCATTAATGTGCTTTTTCTAATGCACATTAAATTTAGTACCTCCTGGGTGCCTATACACAGGCAGGGAGGCTGCTCTGACATGCTGTAATTCTAGCACGTCAGAACAGACTTGTTTAATTGAGATTGGACTGTGGCAATTACTGCATTCCAGCAGCCTCCTGTATCTTATGTATCAGCATTCCCGCACTTCAGAATGGCATCAGGGGCACTTTATTAAAAGCATCCATGCTGCTGTTTTGAAGCGGAGGGACACTGATACATGAGATGCACTCCAGGTGCTTTTAATTAGAGTGGTTCTCAAAGCACCAGTAATTAAAGCCTTCCTTCCACTCCCAGAGCACGTTTATAAATGCCATCCAATGTGAAGTACTAAATTAACATGCATTAGACTGCTGTAATATGCAATAGCGAAGCTTACCCTTTTTAGGTAACACTTAATGTGCAGTAGCCTATTTTACTGCTCATTAACATAATAGCATGGTTTTTTATGTGCTGTTTTAAGGCCCAGTAAAATAGGCTACTGGGCTTTAAAGCACACGTGTCCACTGTATAGATACTTACTGAATATAGCTAATAGATGTTAAATAAATTACAGAAGCAAAAGGTAAATGAAGAAAGGTGCTTTCTTTGTGTGTGTGTGTGTGTGTGTGTGATTACTTGTTTAAGCAAACTAAATTTCTGAATTTTAAGTAAAATGATCCATATTATTAGGGCCTAAAGTAGGTAACTAATATGCTGGGAGAAACATTTTCTCCTTCTTCCCTCCACTGTATTCTTCTAAGCAACCAATAAAAGTAACACACAATTGGCGAAGAGTAGAGAGATGGATGGTTGTTGCTTTCTTGCAGAACACGTTCTTGAATTAAATTTATTATGATATTTACTCTGAATAAACAAACAGTTTAGTTTGAAAGGTCCCATCCAAGCTCCCATATACATTTTTCATAGTTTCCCATAACCTATGAATGAGTTGTTTGTAACAATTGTTTTATGTTGCCCAAGACAGTCCACATTAATGGTATCCGGATGCATGGATATAAAACACTGAGCACCTAGTACATGTAACATGCAACTAATGATGTTGTTTCTCTGGGATTGGATCTGAGCAGAAGTCATAAACTACAGATATTTCTGTGCTATCCAGCTACATGAAGGCAGGCTACCTTATTTTATTTCACAGACAAAGGTTTTCTTGGTAACGTGATTGCTGAGGTTACCACACCCTCTCTGCAGAGGAGCACAAGCTGCTTTTTCTCCTGTCCTTTGTGAAGGTGTCTACACTGCAGTCACCATTGCAGTATTTCTTGGGGTAAGTTTTATAACTTGTGTTGAGCTCTGTGCTGCCATAGCTAGAGTTGATCAGCATGCATGTATGTGTATTTTATGGTGTAGTGATTAGAAGTGATGCTTTATGCAAGGGATTCTCTTCTGAGAGACTTACATCATTGCAATGGAGTAAAGTGTTTGGGGTGTATTTCTCTTCCTTCCATGTTGCATATCTGCTAAAATAACTGGCTAGTTCTCTAAACTGTTTGGTACATTCTTCCACCATTGATTTGTTTTGGTCTCTAGCGCAGTCACAGAAATTACTGTAATGTAGAGAGACCACAAAATCTGGGATGGTAGTAACATTCTAGCTGCAGCAGCTGGGAGCACAGTGGGGGCAATTTCCATTTTATGCTTGTACAACTGACTGTGATCTCCTGTGTGATCCTGGCATACCTTCTTTGCAGGCACCTGTATGAGAACTTGTACCATATCACAAAACCTGCCATCAAGTACATGTAAATGACTAGAAATCCCTCAGTGAAAGGTCTAAAGATAGGCACTGTAACAACTTGCTTTTCCTCATGAGTGTTCTTATGAAAGGCCTTAGCTCCTGTGCTGTTCTGTTTTCATCTCTTCCTCATCTCGTGGGAAGAGCGCTTGGCCAAATCCAAACGGTCACAAAGCTTTCTCTCATGTGTGGATGAGCTCTATCTGACTCAAGAAGTCTACGGGCCGACAAGAGGTAAAGTGCTACTTGACTTGGTACTGGCCACGGGGGACAACCTAATCGGTGACCTAATGATCGAAGGGAAGCTGGGAGACAGTGACCACAAACTGATCAACTTCCCCATCTGCCGTAAAGCTGGCAAGTCAGTCAGCAATACAGAAGTTCTCAGCTTCAGGAAAGCTGACTTTGACAAGCTCAGGAGGCTTGTCAAGTTAGGCCCTAAGGGACCAGGACCCAAAGGGGAGGGGAGTTCAAGATGAGTGGTTGCTCCTTAAGGGAGCGATCCTGGATGCACAAGCAAAGTCTATCCCATCTCAGAGGAAAGGCAGCAAAAGGACACAGCAGACCCCTTGGCTCTGCAGGGAACTAGAGGACCTCCTGCATCTAAAAAGAAAGACCTACAAAGGATGGAGGACTGGATCCCCCACCAAGGAGGAATATTCTGCACTGGTCCAGACCTGCAGAGACCAAACCAGTCCAGGAAAAAGCCAACTTGCTAAATGGGTACTTTGCGTCATTTTTTCACCAGTCCCAAGAGACACCCCTGCCCATTACGTGGGCCCGGGTGAGGGAGGTTCCTTACCCTTCATCAATGCTGACCTTGTGAAGGAATGCCTTGAGAGGCTGGATACCTTCAAGTCAGGTGGCCCTGACAGTTTACACCTCAAGGTACTCAAGGAGCTGGCTAGTATCATAGCTCAGCCCCTGGCATGGACCTTCAAGTACTCCTGGCGCTCTGGTGAAGTGCCTGAAGATTGGAAGAAGGCCAATGTGGTGCCTCTCTTCAAGAAAGGGAGGAAAGTGGATCTGCCAAACTACAGGGCCATCAGCCTGACCTCTATCCTGTGGAAGGTCTTAGAAAAGATAATCAAAGAGGCCATTCTTAACAGACTGGCCAATGGCAACATCTTGAGGGATAGCCATCCTGGGTTTGTTGTAGGTAGGTCTTGCTTGACCAATCTTATTTCCTTTTATGACCAGGTGACCTATCACCTGGACAAGGGAGAAGAGATTGATGTTATATATCTTGACTTTAAAAAAGCCTTTGATCTGATATCCCATGATCACATCTTAGCAAAACTGGCCAACTGCGGCCTTGGCTTCATCACGATCTGCTGGCTGGGGAATTGGTTTCATGGTCGGGCCCAGAGGGTGGTGGTTGACGGAAGTCAATCATTGTGGTGCGCTGTGACCAGTGGGGTCCCTCAAGGCTCTGTCCTTGGGCCTATACTGTACAACATCTTCATTAGTGATGTGGACATTGGAGCCAGAAGTGGACTGGCCAAGTTCACCAATGACACCAAATTTGGGGGTAAAGCATCCACACCTGAGGACAGGAGGGCGATCCAGGCTGACCTTGACAGGCTCAGGAAATGGGCGGATGAGAAGCTGCTGGTGTTTAACACCAAAAAATGCAAGGTTCTCCACCTTGGGAAGGAAAACCTGCAGCATCCTTATGGTCTCGGCAGTGCTACGCTGCCTAGCACTATGGACGAAAAGGACTTCGGGGTCATGATTGACCACAAGATGAACATGAGCCATCAGTGTGATGCTGCAGCTAGTAAAGCGAGCAAAACTCTGGCTTGCATCCATAGATACTTCTCAAGCAAATCCCAGGACGTCATTCTCCTGTTGTACTTCACCTTGGTGAGGCCACAGCTGGAGAACTGCATCCAGTTTTGGGCTCCACAATTCAAAAAGGATGTGGAGAAGCTTGAGAGTGCAGAGGAGAGCCACACACATGATCAGAGGTCAGGAAAACAGATTTTGTGATGAGAGGCTGAGAGCCATGGGACTCTTCAGCCTGGAAAAGTGCAGGCTCAGGGGTGACCTGATGGCCGCCTATAAGTTTATAAGGGGTACTCACCAGGATCTGAGGGAACCTCTGTTCACCAGAGCGCCCCAAGGGATGACAAGATTGAACAGTCATAAACACTTCCTTAGCCATTTCAGGTTAGACATAAGGAAGAACTTCTTTACTGTCCGAGCCCCCAAGGTCTGGAATAGACTGCTGCGAGAGGTGGTTCAAGGGGACCTACTTTGAACGCCTTCAAGACACATTTGGATGTTTATCTTGCTGGGATCCTATGATCCCTGCTGACTTCATTCTCCTGGGGCAGGGGGCTGGACTTAAAGATCTTCCAATGTCCCTTCCTAATGTCTGTGAAGTCTATATCTTACCGTACTTTATTCTGGACTGAAACAATGTGGTGTGGCTCTGGCCTGACTTAAAAACCACGGAAGTATATTTAACAAATGCTGCCGGTTATGTATATTCACCTTCTGGTCTCTGAGATGTTAATGAAAAAGGTGACATTGCTTGAGATGATCCAGATGGTGGGATATAGTTGTCATTGATGCTCCCTTGATACAAGGATGACAGTCTTCCAGTAGATAGGGAGGTCATTGGTGAATTTGGATTGAAGAGGCCAGTCTAAGCTCTTCATGTCTGACTGCAGATAGGGTGAACAGTTCCAGAAGAAAGGAGTGGATCCTGGTGACGTTGGGTCACAGCTCTTCCTTTTCTCAATCTCTCTCCTGCCTCCATAGTTAGGTGAGTTTGCTCAAAACAGTGGATGCCTCGTTATACTTCGTCATGCTACTGGGGATGAGTCGTGCTTCCAGTCTCCCCAGTATTGACATTAATACCACATTTCTTCAGATTGGCCTTCAAAGTGTCCCTGAATCTCCTTTGCCCACCTCTACATTGGTGACCAGTGGTGAGTTGGAAATATAGAACTTGTTTGGGGAGCTGGTTATCAGGTATGTCAGGGGTTTTCAACCTTTTTTAAGGAGTGTACCCCTTCTGGGTACACTTCTGGCAGAATGGGTGGTGGCGGCCAGAAACGGAGCAGGGGGTGGGGTTTATACACAGCAGTGGCATGGGGTGGTGGATGGTGGCGGGAGCTGTGTGAGAGCTTTCCTGCCCTGCCCACCTCTCCACCCTGTGCAGCCTGCAGAGGGGAGCTGCTGCCCTGCCCCCTACTTCCTGCACCGGCCATGCTCCTGGGAGGCGGCAGTGCAGGGTGGTGGGTGGTGACGTTCTGTCCCTGCCCGCCCGCGCATATCCCCTAACCCCTTTCCAAGAACCCCTGGGGGTATGTGTATCCCTGGTTGACAACCCCTGCGGTATGCTTATAACATGTCCTGTCCAATGGAGCTGGTGCTGTATTAACACAACTTTGATGTTGATGGTGTTTGCTCAAGCCAGAACTCTAAAATTTATTCTCCTGTCCTTCCAATTGATAAAGATTTTTTGAAGATGTTGCTGATGATAACAATCCAAGATTTTCAGGTGTTTCCAGGTTTTACACCTGTACAATATGGTAGGGTTGACAACAGCTTGAGACATAGCGGTACCCTAGCTAAACCAGATACCCATACTGTGTTGGTTTAAAGATGAGTCTTTTCTGGATCTTTTGGTTGGTGAGAAGATATGGTTTTAGTAAGCCATTGCTTTCTCTTTCTCCATATAAGAGAAAGTGGAAGTTCTGACTTAAAAAAATTATTTGGGCTGAAATGATGTTCACTTTTTAAAAAGCTATCTGTTTTTTAAAGTGTATTGGATTCAGAGGTGTTACAGATATTGGAATTGCTGTGGAATCTGTCATACATATATGTTATGTATTTCTCATTATATACTGACTTCCTTTTAGTCATGACAGCATTAAATCTGTAAATGTTCCTTGGAGTTATAAGATCTCTATGTGATGATTTTTTATTTCATTATTGAGGAGGTTAAAAAACATATATTAATCTTTTCCCTAATCTGAATACCTCTTTGTTTTCTATAAGAGAGTCACTTTCTGAGACTGCAGTTAGGGAAGATAGAAAGAGAACTGGCTCTGCTAATTTCATTTTTCCCCAAAGGTGCAGGGAGGTGGGGGCCCCGCACACGCACCTATTTAGAGATGTTGAAAATTCTAGATTTCATGATTAGGCTATCATTTTTATAATACGAGAAAATTGTTTCTTGGATCCTTTTTATTTCAACTATGTTCTTATTGAAAGTTGTATTGGTTTGAGAGCCGACACCAAAATTATACACAAGATGAACAGCGTACCATTATCCCAACCATTTAATAATAATAGTGAAGGGTATGTGGTTACCACTATGGAAAGATTGGACAGATAGCAAAGACTTAAAAAACCAAGAGCCTTAACAAACTGAATATATAATTTTGTTCCTCACCGTGAGACTGATGCTTTCCATTTAAATATGGAATGATGACAGAATATAATCTTGTCATAGGAATTGCCATACTGAATTAGACTGCTGGTCCATTTAAGCCTGTATACAGTCTTTTGGCACTCACCAGAATTGGATGCTTCAAAGGAAGATAGAAGAGCCTGCAGTGAGCAGATAAGGCATAATCCATAGTCCGTACCGGGGACCATCCTGACCCTTGATAGGGTTGATCTTAAATTCTGAAGTATGAAGTTCTAACTGTTCTAACCATATATATACCCATTTAAAAAAAATCCCTTTTTGAATCTTAGTTCTTAGACTCGGCACAAATTCTACATCTTTAATCATGCTATGTATCTAATAAGTTTTTTCACAGGACTAGAATCATGGCATACAATTGCAGGTTTTCATAAATTAAAATAAGCCTTTAGTTCTCTCTCATTAGAGAAAGATTGAATTATGCTGGTGGAGTGGACTGATCCTGGAATTACTCCCTCTCAACAGCGATTGAAAGCTGACCCAGTCTCTTCTGTTAAAACTGAGAGAAGCATTTAAATTTAATCGTGTTGAAGAGAGAATTTTTCTCTAACAAATATTTGGAGAGCCTGGGCTGTGTGACTTTCTCTAACACACGTTTGAAAGAAAAGATAAGTTTCCAGCAAGAAATCTAACTTTAAATATCTGATAGCTCAGCTGTTGTTTTTTTCCCCCTCTGAAATCCAGATCCAAAGGAGTCTTGGCATTAGACCAGATTCCTACATTACATGTGAAATGTGTTTATTTCATAAATTTGAGGTACCCTATGCTTTCATAAATGTTGACGTACCCTATGTTATATTTTAAACATAATCAGTTTTTTTTTTTTAGTTATGCAACCAGGGTGACCCTAGAAAACTCAAAATTATTTTCTTATACTATATCTGATGAAGGCTCAGTTCTAATTCCTTATTAGAGGGGTGGATGTCGTATACTTAGACTTCAGGAAGGCCTTCGATACGGTATCCCACCCCATACTGGTGAACAAGTTAAGAGGCTGTGACTTGGATGACTACACAGCCCGGTGGGTGGCGAATTGGCTGGAGGGTCGCACCCAGAGAGTCGTGGTGGATGGGTCGGTTTCAACCTGGAAGGGTGTGGGCAGTGGGGTCCCGCAGGGCTCGGTCCTGGGACCGATACTCTTTAATATCTTCATCAGCGAGTTGGACGAGGGAGTGAAATGTACTCTGTCCAAGTTTGCAGATGACACAAAGCTATGGGGAGAAGTGGACATGCCGGAGGGCAGGGAACAGCTGCAAGCAGACCTGGACAGGTTGGACAAGTGGGCAGAAAACAACAGAATGCAGTTCAACAAGGAGAAATGCAATTTGCTGCACCTAGGGAGGAAAAATGTCCAGCACACCTACAGCCTAGGGAATGACCTGCTGGGTGGCACGGAAGTGGAAAGGGATCTTGGAGTCCTAGTGGACTCCAAGATGAACATGAGTCGGCAGTGTGACGAAGCCATCAGAAAAGCCAATGGCACTTTATCGTACATCAGCAGATGCATGACGAATAGGTCCAAGGAGGTGATACTTCCCCTCTATCGGGCACTGGTCAGACCGCAGTTGGAGTACTGCATGCAATTCTGGGCGCCGCACTTCAAGAATGATGTGGATAACCTGGAGAGGGTCCAGAGAAGGGCCACTCGTATGGTTAAGGGCCTACAGACCAAGCCCTACGAGGAGA
>NW_005841861.1:1765984-1774989 GCF_000455745.1 Alligator sinensis | reverse complement strand
TCTTTCCTGCCTATGCAGGGGGTCGGACTCGATGATCTATTGAGGTCCCTTCCGACCCTAACATCTATGAATCTATGTTCCCCAACTGTGTAAAAATGCAAATTTTGAATGCTGTGCACTCCTTTAAGGCAGCGTAGTCTAGTAGAATCGATGAAAAACCCAAGTGTTTAGCAGACTTGTTCTATTCTTTGATGTTTCTCTACCCACTTAGATATATGTTTTTCCTACAAGCAGTTCGCTTAGCCAAATTCTAATAAGTAATCACAAACAGTGTCCCTTAATTTTAACGATTTATGATTCGATTTCTGTTTGTATTATAGTAGCACCTAGGCACGGACAGATGATGCTTTTATTTCAACATGGTCTTTAAAATGATTTCAAGGTAATGCTCTTGTAAAAATGTCCAGCGCCAGTAACAGATATTATGTGGATGTCCATTCCCAGAAATGGAGATACAGGGTCTTGAAAAAGTAAATTGAATGATTTTTCTCTCCAAACTTGTATGAGTTTCTTCTCAGCTGCTATATCTCTAGTAGGGGTCTTAGACTTAACCTAGGAATACTCTTATAGCATAAGGATATTCCTTTCTAAAATGCATTCAAATTTTGGCAGTTGTAGCAGAAGACCTGTTAAAGTTGCATACTATTAGGATCAGCAATATCTGAGAGAGAAATGTTCTAGTAGCAGCTTCTTCATTTTACCAATGAAGGCATTTTTAATTGTTGCTGATTCCTGTTTTAAACAGGTGTAAGGCCTTTTCTGAGCTCTGTTTGAAAAAAAAACAGACTTTCTCCTAAATCTAGCATTGAAAGGAAGTACATTTTAGGAACAGCATGGCATGCTACTTGTGATGAATCCCAGCTCCAGCTGGGTATGAATCATCCTTTGACAGGCAATTATTGGCTGTTGTACTAGCAGGAAACAGACCCCACCCCCAAATCCAGTTTAAGAAGCAGCAGGGCATACTGTAATGAGTTGTATATCAGTCCATGAAGAGCTGTTGTGCAGACCATATTAGTATTTTGCTTTGACAGTGGTCTCTGTTCTTGTTCTAGTACTGCCGGTATCTCTGGGTTCCTATACATGTATGTGGAGCCTGCTCCGATGCGCTGGAAATCCAGTGCGGCAGAGCAGACTCAATGGACTCATTAGAGCATGGAAATTTGGAAATTGACACGCTCCAGGAGCTTTCTGCATCCTGTGCATCAGTGTCCCCGTATGTCTCCACACTGAAAAAATGGGAGCAGGATGCTTTGAAATAAAATGCGTTCAATAAACTTTAGTTCAAAGTGCCCCGCCACCACTTTTTCAGTGTAGGGATGCTAATACACACCACGTGTGGGCGCTTTTAATTAGCATGGCTTGCTAATTAAAGTGCCCAATGTCATGTCCCGCAACAAGTGAAAAAATGCCCTCTGTCTCTTGATCCTTTACTTGCTCTTGACCCCAGCATGATTTGAAGCTTCCTGACTCTAGCTTCTCAACTCTGCTTCGCTGCCTGGCTTCCTGATTCTGGTTCTTTGATCTTTATTATTTTGTTCCTAACCTCTTGTCTGGTGCTCTGTCTCTCTTCATGACCACATCTCTGTAGGGAGCAAACCAGGAAAGCCAAGGCTGCAGCTGAACTCCACCTGGCTACACATATCAAGGACAATAAAAAGTCTTTTTTCAGATATGTGGGGAGTCGGAAGAAAAGCAAGGGTAAGATTGGACCCCTGGTAAACCAAATGGGACAACTGACAATGGACACCCAGGAAAAAGCCAACCTGCTTAATGGGTATTTACGTCAGGTTTTCACCAGCCCAAAAGGACTGCCCTGCCTAACATGTTGTGGGATGGCCAGGGCGAGGGTGAATTTATACTCAGTGTCGGTGTAGACCTTGTAAAGGAACACCGTGAGAGGCTGAACACCTTCAAGTCACCTGGTCCTGACAGCTTGTACTCCAGAGTACTTAAGGAGCTGGCAGGCATCATAGCCCAGCCACTGGCTAGGACAGGGATAGGCAACAATTTTTGGCCGGAGTGCCGAAAAAACCACAATGTCTACCTTGTAAGGTACTGGAGTGCCAGCACGCCAAAAAAACAAAACTGGGGCGGAGGGGGTACATGGCAGGATGCACTGCATATTTAATACTATTAATAATCATTAATGTTGCTTTTTTTTTAAATTGTTTTTACGGTAAATAGAGAGCTGGTGTCAGGTGGGGAGCAGGGGCTGCCCCAGGGCTCCGCTACTCGGGCCATAGCGGGGGACCCAGCAGCACCGGAGGTGGGGCCCAGCTGGTCTGCGCAGCTCCAGGGGATGGGGTACAGCCACCCTGCCTACAAAGGAACACTGCCTGGCTGGGGCAGAAGGCCGGGCTCAGGGGGCTCCTGCTTGGTCTCTGTGTGTGCTGGGTACAGTGGGAGTGGGAGATGCAGCCACAGGCTGTTACCTGGACTCTGGGAACAGCCGTCGCAGCCGGTGCTCAGGGCCAAGCCAGCCAGGAGCCTGCAGCACAGTGGCTTTGTGCAGTGCCTGCCCCAGCCCTGGCCCCTTGGGGAGCTGCAGGTGGGCAAGGCCGGGACCTGGGCAGGCTGAGGCAGCTGAGGTGGCTGTTCTCACACTCCAGGAGGCTCCTGCATCCAGGCCTCTGCACCAGGAACAGCTCTGCCCTGCCTGCACTATGCCCAGTGTGCAGGGAGGCCGATCCCAGAGAGGGAAGCCCCCTGAGCCCGGCATCCTGCCCCAGCCAGGCAGCATTCCCACATGCATAGGGTGGCTGTGGCCCATCCCTGAGGAGCTGCGTGGGCTGCCCAGGCCCCACCACCAGTGCCGCTGGGCACCCTCACCTACCCACCTCGAGCCCGCAGATCCCCAGGGCAGCCCCCACTTCCCACCCAGCCCCTGCCTTCCTAAGGGCCCGACCGGGCTGGCTTGCCTGTGGCGCCATCTCCCATGCCGCGCAGACCCTGTCCCGACCACCCAGCCCCAGCACTTGGCACCTCAGTGCTGCCCCGAGTGGGATAGGGCGTCTGCCTGTCTGGGCAGCTCCCTCCAGGGGCCAGCTAGACACGGCCTCCCTGCCTGCATTCTTCTGGCTCTGTCCTGGTGCCTGCCATGGCGCTAGGACTTGTGGCTGCACAGGAGAGCCAGGAGCAGCTACTTAAAAAAAAAACCCAAAAAAACAAAAAAACAATTTCTTTGTGTGCTGGGAAAAATGTCTCCGTGTGCCACTAATGGCACATGTGCTGGGGGTTGCTGACCCCTGGGCTAGGATGTTCAAGCACTCATGGCACTCAGGTGAAGAACCTGGAGACTGGAAGAAGGCCAATGTGGTGCCTATCTTCAAGAAAGGGAGGAAAGTAGATCTGGGGAATTACAGGGCAATCAACTTGTCCTCAATCTCTGAAAAGATTTTGGAAAAAAGTATTAAAGAGACCATTCTAGACAAGATGGCCAATGGCAACATCCTGAGGGACAGCCAGCATGGGTTTATTGCGGGTAGGTCTTGCCTGGACAGTCTCATTTCCTTCTGTGTCCAGGTGACCTGGACAAGAGAGAAGAAATTGATGTCATATATCTGGACTTTAAAAAAGCCTTTGATCTGGTGTCCCATGATCTCCTTATGGAAAAGTTGGGCAACTGTGGCCTTGGCTACATCATAGTCTGATGGCTGGGGAATTGGCTCCAAGGTTGGACCTAGAGAGTGGTGGTTGACCGAAGTGAATTGTCATGGTGCTCTGTGACCAGTGGTGTCCCCCAAGGCTCTGTCCTTGGACCCGTACTCTTTAACGTCTTTAGTAATGATGTGGACACTGGTGACAGAAGCGGACTGGCCAAGTTTGCTCAATACACCAAACTTTGGGGTAGAGCATCCACATCCAAGGATAGACTGGTGATCCAGGCTGACCTTGATAGGCTTAGAAAGTGGGCGGATAAAAACCTGATGACATTCAATACGGATAAATGCAAGGTACTCCACTTCAGTGGGGAAAGGGGAAGCCTGCATCACACTTATAGGCTCAGCAGTGCTACACTTGCTAGCACCATGGCTGAAAGGGACTTGGGGATCATGATTAACCACAAATTGAACATGAGCCACCAATGCAATGTTGCAGCTAGTAAAGCAAACAAAACTCTGGTTTTCATCCATAGATGCTTCTCAAGCAAATCTCAGGATGTCATCCTCCACTGTACTTGGCCTTGGTGAGGCCACAGGTGGAGTATTGGATCCAGTTCTGGGCTCCACAATTCAGGAAGGATGTGGAGAAGCTTGAGAGGCCAGAGGAGAGCCACGTGATCAGAGGACAAGAGAACAGGCCTTATATGAAAAGAGGCTAAGAGCCATGGGACTCTTCAGCCTGGAAAAGTGCAAGGTGACAGGGTGGCAGCCTATAAGAATATATAAGGGGTATACATTAGGATCTGGGGGAATGCCTGCTCATCAGAGCACCCCGAGGGATGACAAGGTCCAATGGTCATAAACTCCTCCAAGAGGCTGGACGTAAGGAAAAACTTCTTTACTGTCCGAGCCATCACGGCCTGGAATAGACTGCCTCCAGAGGTGGTGCAAGCACCTGCTCTGGACTCTTAAGAAACATTTGGACGTTTATCTTCCTGGGATTTTATGACCCTAGCTGATTTCCTGCCCCTGGGGCAGGGGGCTGGACTTGATGGTTTTCCATCCCTTTCAGCCCTAATGTCTATGAAATCCCAGGCATTTGGTGGATTGCAGTTTGACTCCTAGCTTCAGACCCTGTCTGTGACTGTTCCTTGCTCTGGACATGGGCTCTTGAGTCCCAACAGCTCAGTTGTGGCACAGCTAAACTTTTTTTTACCATTGCAGAGACCAATTCTGAGACTTCCATGACCAGGACTTCAGTGAGTGCTATGGATCCATGTTATGGTGATGAAATAAGATGTACATCGTTTATCTTTTTAGCTCCTTATTTAGTTCTGGCCTTCTGTAGATTCTTATGTTGCAAATTTCTCTGGTTCCTAAATTTGAAACAGGCATATGTGAAAAGGGAGAATTTGTTGTCTCCAGAGATAACATCCTTGTTATCAGCCGTATATGGAGATGAGAGAGAACAGATCTGATTACCCACCCGTTGGTCCTTTTGTCTCTCTGCAAGTTTGTGTACACACAGTCAAGCCATTACCTTTCACTAACAGTGCAAAGTTTTATGAAGCTAACTGAATAAAAGATATCAACCAACAAGAATGCACTTTTTGTAGAAAGCAGTGATTTAAACCGAGGCTTCCTGGCTTGTGATTTAAATTGATTTGCTTTAAATTGAATCTACCCTGGTTATTGTCTGAAATGTTGTTATTAACTTATGACATGGAGGTAGCTTGAGATGCATTGTTTGAGCCTGTAGCTCTATAACTATAGATGCTTTTATTATCTGGAAGACATACAAAAAACTAGAACTCTTGGTTCCAAAATGATACCTTTTATCAGACCAACTGGGAAATTGCAAGAAAATTGTCCTTTTTTTTGCAAGCTTTCGGGGTCAAAGTCCTTTCATCAGTCTGTGGAAAAAGTATAGATGGTACAAGATGGTAAAAAGTTCCCATAGGTAGGAAATAAACTTCATTTTTGCACAGAGGGAGCTGAAGATGGAAGTCTGTCCCTCTGGGTCCATGAGAGTGTCTTTGTGAGCTGTACTGAGTAGCTCTTCGATGTGTAGATCAGGTAGAATTTCTTCCCTGGCAGTGTCAGATGGCAGGCAAGGAGGTAAAAAATATTTCTTGTTGTTCTGCAATGAAGTTTAAAATCCAGAATCGGCTAAAATTTGGCATGGTCTGAGACAAGAAGACGCACACAAAAAATAGAACTCTTGGTTTCAAAATGATTTATTATCTGGATGTATGCTAGTTCTTTTGTAGGTGCTTTTTTATTACTGTAGGTCTTGTCAAAGTGGGAATTGTCATATTAATCATATGTATATTAATGAAAGTCTGTCTCTGAATTGCAACAGGGTTAAGACAAAAATCCAAGAGCTTTTGAAGTTCAACACTTGCTGAAGTCCCTCCATCTTGGCCAGCCTATGATTTTTAAGTGGCTTTTTTCAGCCCCAGGCCCTGAGAATGATCTAGTCTGGCCTAGACACTTTAGTACAACTTTAAACTGGCCCTACTCCTGCTATTCACTGTGGGGACTATGGACATTTGAAGTTGAGAACTATGGGGGGAAAGCTACATACTTCATCATTTCCTGTTCTCTTGCATTTTTTTTGAAATCTGTAGAAACTATAGTGGCCATGGCAGAAGTCAGGCATTAATTGTAATAAATCAGCAGCCGGCAAACCTTTTCAAACCTCAGGAAAGAACCCAGATTCAGTCCAATTTGGGTTGTTTGGCTTGTGGGGGGTTTTCCCTGTGTCTGCTGCTGCAGCTTCTCTCGGCTCTCTCTGGCAGGGGCATGGCCATAGCATTCAGCAGGTTAGGAGCTGTGTTGGGGCTGGGTGGCTGGAAGCTTCTGCACCATGGCTGGGAGATGGGGATGGGGAGGAAGAAGTCAAAGCAGCTTTCAGCCTCCTGGCCCAGAACAGTTCCCCACTATCTGGAAGCTTTTTTGTACCCCAGTCAGGGAGCTGAGTGCTGGGAGAAGTGGCGGTGGCACAGGTGCAGCTTCAAGTTACCCAGTCATGATGTAGTTCCTTGCTGCTTGGGCAGGCATAGGGAAAGCCCTCAAGCTCTTTGGGTCAGAAGCAGCGTTTCCATGGACTGGATCAAACCTATGGGCCCTATGTGGCCAGCCTCTGCATTATACTGTTCTTTCTTTTTTTCAGCATGCTTCCCTCTTGGGCCAGTCCTATCTCTTTTTCGTAAAAACTGCTCTGTTTATACCTCAAAGGCTTCCTGTTAAGTAATAGAAGTGTTTTTTTTTGTTTTTGTTTTTGTTTTTGTTTTTTGTGTGTGTTGGAGCCTTCCACACTTAACCAATTTGAAATAAGTAGCTTGCAAACAAATCTAAATACTGGCTCTTAGGGGTGCCATCTAACTTACCTTGTTTAACTATATCTTAACTAACTATATATTTTGGCCATGTAACTTGTTTCTTGACTTGCTTCCAGGTGTTGCGGGGAGGCAGTATATACATGGCCTTAGTGGGCTCATTAAGGCCAAGTACAGAGTCAAAAAGCCCAAGTTAGAATCCATTCAATCCAGGCAGCTTCCTCTAAGCTGCATAGGCTTAACTGATAACCTCTAGAAAGGGAGGGGGAACCCTGCACTGACCCAAGCTAGTAGGCAGGGGATGCTAGAGCACATCTTCCAGTCTGCTGGCCACTGTCAGCCCAGCCAAGTGTCCCTCATTCGCTTTCCAGTACATGCCCCCAACCCCCTGCTGGCCCCTCACAAGGAGTTGAGCCAGGGATAGCCTCAGGCAGCTGTGGCGGCCTTAGGAAGTGGAGGGAATTTCTTGTACTCCTCTGCACCTAGTTTTGCCTAAAGCTCGCAGCACCTGAGGCAACACCAGCTGTGGAGGAGCAGAGAATTTCCCTCTGGTCCCTGAGGCTGCCCGGAGCTATCCCTGAGACTTGCAGCAACTAGGGTAAGCAGCCAGGGGAAGAATTCCCCTCATCTCCTTGGGGCTGCCTGGGCTGGGGGGATACTGGGCTGGGGTTTGGGGGATACCCCCAAGGCGGGGGCTTCCCATTGCCCCTATGTTGTGCTGCACAGGCAAGTGCCTGGCCAGGAGGATTCCTTCTCCCGCTTTCCTGTGTGCAACAGCTGAAGCAATCAGCTGGGGAGGGGCTGCCAAGGGTCAAAAAGTCCCTACCCCAGGGGCTTTCCTCTATGTAGACCAGGGGTCAGCAACATTTTTGGGCAGAGTGCTGAAAACACCCACAACTTCAACTTGTAAGATGTTGGTGTGCCAGGGTGGATGACTTGGAAAGCCATGAGGGGCCCAATCCTTGCTGTTGCCATGTAGCCCCACCCCCTTCCCTGCCATCCACCCAGAGGCACGTGTGCCAAGCAAAATGCCTTTGAGTGCCACACTCTGGCACCCGTACCAGGGGTTGCCTACCCATGGTGTAGACCCTGGCTAGGGGGGTCTGAGGGGGTCTGTTCTGTTGTCCCCTTCATCCTTATGGGATAACAGATGTAGGCAGAAAGCAGGCTAAGGGACAGAAGGGTGAGTCAGTCCCTGCTCCACTGGAGCAATGGATATCCCAGAGCTGCAAAGCATTTTGGGATTCTGAGCTAACTTGAATTGGGAACAGATCTGGGACAGAGGTTCCATGTACCAGTTTGACTTAAATCAGTTAAGTCTGATGCTGCCAAGTTTATCCAACCAAGAGTGATCCAACCAAGTTTATCTTAAACTGGTTTTGTCCATTTTGAAAGCGGATTATGTGCACTGAACTTCTGTGTTACAGGTTTAAACCAGTTTCTGATCACTTAAATCAGTTTATGTGCAATTTCTGTCGCTAGCCTATGGGGTGGGGTGGGATACAGAATTAACAGTCCTGGAGTGTTCTACCCATCAGTCTACTGTAGTTGCATCTGATTTCCCATATACATTGTGGTGGTGTAAGGGAATGATGTGGCTAGCATCCCATCTGGCTGCGTTTGACTTCCCTTCCCATATGACTGGGGTACCTGTTTACGGAGGGCTAAAACCAGATTAGGTCTTTGAACTTCACTTGAACTCCAAGATTTCATACTATTCTTGACACCATGTCCTAGTCTCACTAATCCTATTTGTTAATTCATAGATTTCATAGACATTAGGGCTGGAAGGGACCTCGGAAGATCATTGAGTCCAGCCCCCTGCCCAAAGGGCAGGAAGTCAGCTGGGGTCATAGGATCCCAGCAAGATAAGCATCCAGTTTTCTCTTGAAGGTGTTCAATGTAGGCGCTTGAACCACCTCCGGGGGCAGGCTGTTCCAGACCTTGGGGGCTCGGACAGTAAAGAAATTCTTCCTTATGTCTAGCCTGAAACGGTCTTGTAGTAGTTTATGACCATTCGACCTAGTCGTCATCCCTTGGGGCGCTCTGGTGAACAAAC
>NW_005841861.1:1764968-1765646 GCF_000455745.1 Alligator sinensis | reverse complement strand
TAAGATTGCTTTACTTACACTGTAGATGATTATAATACAGGTAGGCTGAATGCTGACATAGGTTACACTTGCAAACCGAACGAGATGAAAGCTTTCTGAGAGCAAAGTGAGATGTCTGTGAACGGCTTAACGAGCATGCAGAGTGGGGGATACGTCGGTAGATCGGCGACGGGGAGTCACTGGTGGGTGATCAGTCCACCAGGTTCACTCTGAGATATGTGCGGAGTTCGCCGGGTTTAATTCCCCTACTCCGAGGTATTTGCGGAGTTCTCCGACTTCTCTGAGTTCTCCCAGGTGTATATGGAGCGCTCCAACGTGGAGAAAACACAGAGTTCTCCAACGTTGGGAAATATCCAGAGTTCTCCAACTTGGGCGGAAACTGATTTACCTCTTATATGACCAACAAGCCAATCACTAGTCACCAAATATGAATAATTTAGAACTGGCCAATGGTGGTGTGCGTGTCTGCATACAGTTGGCGGGAACTTTTTCTAAAGCTGTACTTTTCCATGACATAGCATATAGTCACTGGGTTCTGTCTCAGCGGAATTTTCCACTGTGACCTACTTTTCTCGCTGTGACCTAGTTTCTCCCTGTGCCATATGTATCAAACCAAACCAATGGAATTTTCCACTATGGCACAGGCATGCAGAATGATTGACAGCAGAATGTTCCACT
>NW_005841861.1:1749656-1763369 GCF_000455745.1 Alligator sinensis | reverse complement strand
GCTTTCCTGAAGTCAAGGACTTCCGTGTTGCTGACTGACTTGTCTGCTTTTCGGCGGATGGTGAAGGTGATCAGCTTATGGTCGCTGTCACCCAGCTTCCCATCGATCACTAGGTCACCGACTAGGTCATCCCCAGTAGCCAGTACCAGGTCGAGCAGCGCTTTGCCTCTCGTTGGCCCATAGGCTTCTTGAGTTAGGTAGAGGTCATCCACGCACGAGAGGAAGCTTTGCGACCGCTCAGATTTTGCTGAGCGATCCTCCCACAAGATGTCCGGGTAATTGAAGTCACCCATGACAACCATGGTCCTTTGATTGTGTTGAAAGGAGCTAAGGACTGAGAGCACATAAAACACCAGCAGACTGTCTGTATGGCTGAAGAAGTGTGTTTGTGCCCCAAAACTTGCAAAGAACAATTTTTCCATTTATTTAGTTGGTCTAATAAAAGATGTCACATTTACCCAAAGAACCTTGTCTGCCTCTTGACAGTGTCCTAGCATTCACATAGCAAATTTTTAAAATATCAACTGTACTTTTATGGCATTACTTAACAGTGTATTTTTAAGTTTTCAGCAAGTCCAACTGCTTGTTTAGCAGAATCTGGAAGAGCGAGCTAATGTAACTGAAAATGTTGAAATGAAAATTCCTTTATTTAACACCAAGTACAGTGTTCAAATGCTGCTAGAAACACTCCATAAATCACTATGTAATTTAAACAATTGAGTAGCATCCTGGTAAGGCCTTTTCTGTAATTCTATAATTTCACAGTTTTTGTGGTGAATAATCCTCAGAATACCTTGCAATCCCAATGAGGGCTCTGAAAAGTGAAATTGATATTGTCTTCCTGTTCAGATTTGGTGTGTTCTCGGTGCAGTATGCTTAATCTAATAATCCTAAATGCAACACAAATGTGAAACTATGAAATAGAAGTATTTGGGCTATAGGAATTAGTTAAGTCTATCTCACCAGAATATTTTCAGTGTCTTTAATAGTTGTATGGAAAATGACTCCTCCCCATGTTTCATTTAATGCAGAAAATATCTTTTTCCAGACACTAGCAGTGACAAAAGCTGACATAAAAGTAACTTGTGAGATTTAATGATGTTGTTATGGTTTTATGTAGATATAGTTGGAGTCTTGTACATGTTGTGTTGAACCAAAGTATTGGGATGATTTTCCTAATTTCTCTGACATAGGGAATTTTCTGCAGTTGCATAAAATACAATGGAGAGGGGAGGAACTCCCACCTACTGAGTAAGGCTACCTTTAGGGGATATTTGTATGCATGAGGATTATGTATGGAATAAAGTGGGAGCTGATAAAGAACATTATACTTCATAGTACTTTTAATGAATGTATTGTAAAACTTCTGGTGGTGCTGTGCATTGGCATGTGGGAAAAGTACAGCAGCTGGTGAAAAGTTTTTGTTTGTTTGTTTGTTTTTTGGTTTATTTTTCTACATGCAAGTAATTTTTCTGTTGTATACAATTATCTATACCTTCTGAAATCTGATCCCTTCCGCCTCCCTCAGGTATCCCTTTGGCTGGAGCCAAACTTTGTCTGAGGAAGTGTGCTTTGTGTGAGATGCTGCTTTTCTTCATGATTTTTAGCTACATGTTCTCAGAGCTCTCAAGATCATATGTCAAGCTGCCTTTTTAGGCATTGAGAACAGTGGGGAAGGAAACTATTTTACTAATAGGTAAAACTCTCTCCTCCTGGTGTGTGTGTAGTGAGTGAGGTAGAGGACTACAGGAAAAAGTGCAAGTCTTATACTTTTTTTCTGATTTAAGCAACAGACATTGCAGTTCTCATGAGCTAGGGACAGACATTACACATAAACCGGTTTAAGTGATCATAAACTGGTTTGAACCTGTAACAGACCAGATTTGCAATGCACACAAACCAGTTTCAAAATGGGTGAAACTGGTTTGAGATAAACCTGGTTGAATGTAGTATCAGACTTAACTGATTTGGGTCAAACCAGTTTATGCAATGTCTGTCTCAGACCCCCTGCTGGTTTAAATTAAATCAGACTACCCCCAGCATCCTGGCATGCTCTCTGGGTTGTGCAGAGCTGGCCCCTCCCCTTTTCTCCCTGGATGGTGCTCCGACAGAGACTGTAGGCATCTGCCTGGCTTCTGCTTTCTCTCACCCCATCCCCGCCCAAGCAGGCATTCCGCTGTCCCCTCTGCCTTACCGACACACAACATTAGCTAGTAGACCACATGCTGGCTACGGTCCGCAGACTGGACAAAGGCAGAATCAATAGGTAGCTGCTAATGTCCCTCCGTTGTTTTTTTTAATGTGGTGATAAACACCGAGTTAGGGGTGATAAACACTGTGTTATCAATTCCCTGCTGGGCTGGTCAGGAGCGGGGGAACTCCTCTCTAATCAGGGCATCCTGCTGGGGCCTGGCCATGCCCCGCTGAGCTCAGCACTATGGAGGAAAGGGAGGGCTGCTCTAGTGCCCCCACTGGCTTCTAGCCTGAGCCACTGCAGGCATGTATCTACATGTCTGGGATGTCTGTACAGTTACAAACTGGTTTAGCCTAGCCAGGTTAAACTAACCTACAGAGATTGAATGAATTTGGGCTCAGGCTTTTTGAATGCCTATCCCTAGCTTTGCAGACCAGTTACTTCGCTACGCAGTTCTGATGCATCCTCAGAGCAGCACATGTGATAGCTTTAGCATTTTTAGTTAGTTTATATAAGACAAATGTTCCAAGAAACTACAAAAAAACCCTGCTGCATTATCTATTCATATGGAAAAGATGGGTACAGTAAAATTTTGTGGTAACTAACTTCCATAAAAGAGGGGTGGTTTTATTATATGGATTGCATCACACTAAGGCATTAAATACTTGCATTTCTGTAGCATGGTTGGATAAAGTGTAAAGGCATATCTTGAAGGGTATTTTTTTTTCATTAGGCTCTTCGAGTATACTGGTTTTTAATTTAAATAAGTATGCCAACAGCTGGCCCTGTGGCTTGGCTGCCTCACAGTAGGAATGACTTTCTAGACATGCAGAGCTGTCGGAGGTAACATGTTATGGCTGGTGTGGGAAAGGAATTCCTGGGAGGAAGACTTTTAGCACTATATGAAAAATCCTGACCATCAGTAAGTGCCAGTTTAAGGGGAAGTCCTGTGCCTATTTCACACCAGTAGCAAAGTGCTACAGGATATGGTCCAAATTATTTGTAAGTTTAAGATTACAAAAAAAATGTTTTTAATAATGTTCATTATTTTAATAATATTCATGAGACAAAAAACTGAATGAAGTGCTTGTTTAAAACAGCACTTAACTTAGATTAAAAACAGTCCTTGGGTTTATTCTGCCTCTGACTGTCCAGGGTTTGACAGGTGCAGGAAGAGTCATTTACAGGTGCGTCTTGAATTGCAACTTTGTGCCAGGCTAAAGTGTTATCTTGGTACTTCATAGGTACTTGAAATCGGACAGTGGGTTTGTACTTCTGTAATATCCCAGAATAAATGCCTGTGTCCTTGGAGAAATAAATCCATGTCTGTTTTTAGTCTTACACTTGTTTCTCTCCCCCCCCCCCCCCCCCCCCCCGGTGTGGATACATAAGGTACTTATATCGACACAGCTATTCCTCCACATTTATGATTTGTCACTTATAACTTATACATTTTGATGCATTAAGCCTACCCGAGTAACATGCCTCTGAGTTTTCCACTGTCTGCTCTGTTAAATCCCACTGTTTTCCTCAGAGACTGCAAGCAGCAGCATTGTACATACACATTTGGATGGCTACACTGCAACAGAGAGGAATTGCCTCCCTTTCTTCACCTTTCCTGTCACAATATTCTTGTAGATTTAACTTGTATTTGTGCATTTGATTGTCTCTAAGATAAGATCCAATTTCCCGTAGAAAAATTATTGCTGTTTCAAACTGCCCTTTATGCCCTTGACATTCAACCCATTCTACTACTTCTGTACATCTCCAAACTAATGTAAATAGACACATTTAATAATGAAACTAAATAGAATCAATCTGCTCAGTACTTGAATAGAAGGCTCCTGGGGAAATCATTTAATTGATAATATTAATTCTAACAGTGAGATTGACAGTTAAAAAAAAGCAATATTTTTAATTCCCCAAAGCCCACTAGTACATTTTGACGTATAAAGTAAACACTTTATTATTCCAGCTTCTGCTTTCTCATATATACTCCCAATTCACATGGAAGTCAGAATGTATCTATGTAAGGGTAGAATTTGGCATCTTCTTTGAATAAGCAGCTTTTTATTTACCCAACTCCTTTTTATGGTTTTATATGTCAATATTTACAGTATCCACAAATCTTTATGGCTGTTTTTCAGGTTTATTTTGTGTAGTGAGTAAGCTTGAGCAATGGAGTTGACATTTTACTGCTGATATTCCTCTTTATTGTATTCACTGATGTGTGCTGAAGACCAAGCAAGAATAAATTAGGATTTTTCTGGATTATGTCATTGACTGCAAATTGTAACAGGTTTGGGAGACAGCCTACTTTATTTTTTTCAGTAAATATAGAAAATTGCAGATGACTGGCAGCACAACAGGGAACACTTGTGTGGTAGGAAGTGATATTTGGTCATCCTTGACAAGGCATGCACACTTCCAAGTGAGATGCCAGTGCTGTTCCCAAAGCAAGAACTTGAGAATTAAGTAAAGCTAATCATTGTTTTGGCTGTTCTGCATTACAAAAGCTTTCCTGTGTTCATACATGAGCTGAAGAACGACATACTTAGAACAGACCCACTCAGCCTCTTGGCTTCACAGGCTAAGCAAGTGGCGTCAAGCTAGTTCACAGAATGAATTGGGGCCTCTGCCCACCCCCACATACTGAAATCAGAGCTCCACACCACCCTGCATGGACCCATCTAGTGCACAGGCCCATGACTGACAGGGCTCTGAATGGACCCATGGCTTTGGAAGACATCTGCTGCTTTTTCATAAAAATAACTATTTAATTGTGTGCATCTATGGAGACACTTTAATTTTGGTCAAAAACATGTAACAGTTTCAGCTAGTGATAGAGTGCACTTCTTTAAGACAGTGCTGTTTTAAGACCAGTAGTTGGAGGTTGCATCCTAATAGCAACTGCTCTTCAGTATTTGTTCTGTATGACCCCTGGCACACATTACACTTAAGACATGATTAACCAGTTAATCATGTCTCAAATTTGATACCTGGCCACACATTCAATCAGTTAATGGTGTGATAGAACAAGGAACAAACCACAGTTATTACACAAACTGTTTAATAACTTTGTGGCTGATTCCTATTGCATCTTTAATTGAATGTGTGGTCAGGCCAGGGCTCCTAGCTACAGGAGCTTGCTACTTGCTCATACAGGAGAAGCCTGGGCTCTGCCTGCACCCGCAATTAGGTGTGATGGGATCTGATGCTTGATGCCACGATCTCATGTCCTGCCATGCATGTGTGGCATGGTGGGAAGCACAGTTGTGGGGATCATGCATCAGATCCTATGTCTCCTTTACTTGCACATTGGCCAGGGGCCCTCTGTGCAGTTTGACAATCATGGCTATAACATCATTCTTTCAATACTGTAGTCTGAAAAGCACTTAAACTCCTTGGTGTGAAGGGCACTATGCATAGGCAAAAACATTAGTCGGGAATTTTAATTTCTAAGTTAGTCAGTCATGGTTTGTCTGAACCTAGAAAGCCTATCAAGCTATCATGGTTGGTTTCCCTAGCTAATTTTTGTCTCTGGAGTAGCATCATTCTGTCACCACATACTTGCTGTCTGCATACCCTGTCTTAAATTTGAAACTATCAGCAACATCTTGATATGCTTCATTATCACCACTCTTATTTTTCTTAGTCTTATACAATAATGTTATTTCATATATCCTTATGTGAAAGGCTATACATATTGAGTACATATACATATTGAGTACATATTTTTAAATTTCTGTTACATCATCTTGTGATATGCTGATAAATGAAACTGTAAAACTTTGGCACTATTGTCAAAAATAGACTACTGGACACCCTTGGAATTCCCATATCTAACTTACCGCTTGTGAATTGCAATTATTCTAGGTGTGTGGGTTGTGGGGGGTGGGAGAACAGAATTGGTTCAACCATTGCTAGTTAAATGATTCTTGAATAATTGAGTTCTTGGTACTTTGTCTTTCTACGTAATCCATATGCTGTGTTTTGTATGTAATAGGAAAGGTAGTGCTACCATAATGGGCTAGGTCTTTATCTCCAGCTGTTAGGCACTGAGGTAATGCACTATACAATAGGGCTGTGTGAAATTTCGGCAGCCGTTTCTGAGTGAATTGAAGGCGAAGTGAACCGAATCCGAAATGAAACGGAAGGCACCGATACAAAACCAAACCATCCAAAACGTTTTGGAAATGTTTCAGATGTTTCAGAGGCGTCCCCTGGGAATAGTCCAGCACAGCCCCACAGCCCTCCTTTTAAAGTGCTGGAAGTCTCGGGCTGGGCAGGGGAGGGGGCCGGGCAGGCATCTATGGGGGCTTCTCTGATGGCTCCTCCCAACTGGGGCAGAGGCAGGCACAGCCAGAGTAACCGCGGGAGAACCTGCAGCCTCTTGACTGTGCCTGCCTCCTCCTGGCTGATCCGAATCTCCAAAACAGCGTTGAAACTCCAAAACTGATTTGGCTGAATCAAAATAGAACAGTGATCTGAAACACTGAAATGAATCACTGTCCTCTGAAATGGCCGAATTTAAAACCAAAACGAAACATGGCTGTTTCGCACAGCCCTATACAACTTTCTCCAGCACCTCAGCTTCATGCTGCTGAGGCATAGTGCAGAGCTTTGTCTTTTCAGAAAGCTTTTCAGAGTTAGACTGCAGGAGTATTGAATGTGGAAACCCTGGTAAATAAGTGTTAATAGTACCTAGGCAGTTTTAGGAATACATGGTTTCAGTTGTTTGGAAAGCAAATGTTTAGTACAGACAAACTGTTATAATGGTGTAAAAAGTGTCTATACAGAATACTATGAACAACTTCTCAACAAACTGTTAGACTAACTCTGTGGGTACTCATTAAGCAAACTTTTCAGCTCTGCTGTTACCTATTTATAAAACTAAGATTCCAACATAACCTTTATGGGCTCATGTGAGCACAGGCATGTACATGGATGCATTCCCCTCTGATGCTTTTCAAAGATGACTTTTCAGGCTTTATAAAATGACTATACTGTATAGTGTCACCTGCACTCTTCAGAGCTTGAGAAAACTGGCAGCATATCAGTTCTTTTTCCCTAAACATTTGGAAACATTTGTCACCAAACAAACAGTCTGGAGTCTCCCCAGCTAGCAGCATTCCTACTCTTAGGTTAGTAGCTGACTTGGCTCTTCTGCTGTGGGTGAAACAGAAATCTGAAGCTTTGATCCAGGAAGTTGCTGGGAGCCAGCACTTGCAACAGACCCATTGCTTGATCCCACATCAGTCATCCCCTAAGTCCATGGGGACTAACACTTGTATCTTGCTTTGCACTCTAAGTGCTCTCAAGATGAATGTTTGTGATTTGTCAGGCATCTTGTTCAGAATGAATGCTTCCTATAGGCCTTTGGAAAGGGCCACTAAATACAAGTCATAACCGGTCCTGGAGGTTTTCAGGCTCTTTTAGTTTGAGATGCTCTGTATGTGTATAGAGACAGTATTCTCCAAACTGAAATCTAGGCATGCGTCCCTTTTAGTGCTTATCTTTCTTTTGTTTGGATTTTAAAAATCTGCTGCAGCATTAGGTAGGATCTTGTGTTCTGAGCCAGGTATCCCCAGAAATGAGCTCTACTAAAGAACTGAAACCACAGTGCTTAAGTTCCAATAGATTGGAGAACACCGATCCTGCATCCATATGCTTCCATTCTTGTTCCATCATTGCTTCTCTCTGTCATTCCCCCTTCCCCCCCCCCAACAAACTCCTTAGTGAAAATAAAGTTTGTCAGTTTTCCAATAAATAAAGTGAACACAAGTGCCTTAAAGGTAAGCAATCAAATTTCAAAGCTGTTTGCTATCAGTGCCATTTGTTCTGGTTGCATTCCATCTGTTCCAAGACAAAGCCTTAAATTAAAAGAGCATATGCAGAGAGGAATGCATAGAGAAAGGGGCTCTGACAAAACATGAGAAAATGAAACCAAAAGATAAGTGGATATACTGTTGAATATGTAAAATGAATCTTTATTGCTGAGGAATATTGTGTGCCTCTTTCAAGACACTGTAGCCTGGCTAAACTAAATGGGTGGAAGGGCAGAAGGTGGAGGATTTCTGCATCCTATTATGAATTGGAGGAAATTACTGTCTGTACTCTGAATGTTGGTGGGCTCTGAATATCCTGCCAGCTGTCTGGATAGGACTCCTAGGACACGGAATAAAAAGCAGAGACTTGTCAGTGCTCAGTGTCTAAAATAACCTAGCAGGGATCAAACTTTGAGACAATTTGTGGGTTTCAACTGGCTTTCTTACTTTAACTGGAAATGCTTTGCTTTCTTTCAGGAGTGTGCGTCTCTTCTGAAAACACTGCTGCTCAAAAGCTGCAAACACGAGAAGTAAATCCCATCTGGTTGTCAAGTCATTGACTCAGTGTGAAAGTGCTTTCATGAGGTAACATTGGGCCAAAGTCACCTTTTCTTTCTCCTTTGTGAATCTGCAGCCAAGCAATGGGCCAGAAAATCTCAGGGAGCATAAAGTCTGTGGATGTGAGGGAGCCCCCTTACAGACCTGTTAAACGAGAGTTGAGGGGCCCTGACTTTTGCAAGCCTGCACGTCTGGACATGCTACTGGATATGCCCCCTGCCAAACTGGAGGTGCAGTATAAACATGCTTGGAATAATGAAGATCGCTCTTTAAATATATTTGTAAAGGAAGATGACAAACTCACTTTTCATAGACATCCAGTTGCCCAAAGCACAGATTGTATCCGGGGCAAAGTTGGCTACACCAGAGGTCTACATGTCTGGCAAATTCACTGGCCCACAAGGCAACGAGGAACACATGCTGTGGTGGGTGTGTCAACAGCAGAAGCTCCCTTGCATTCTGTAGGATACACATCGTTGGTTGGTAGCAATAGTGAATCCTGGGGCTGGGATCTGGGACGGAACAAACTTTATCACAATTGTAAAAACCAACCTGGGGTGACATATCCTGTCTTTTTGGAACCGGATGAGCCTTTTGTACTCCCAGACACCTTACTGGTGGTTTTGGATATGGATGAAGGGACGCTTAGCTTCATGGTAGATGGACAGTATCTTGGAGTGGCCTTCAGGGGACTGAAAGGGAAAAAAGTTTACCCTATAGTCAGTGCGGTTTGGGGGCACTGTGAAATTACCATGAGATACATCAATGGACTTGATCGTAAGTGTTACCCAATTTATGCATCGTAATATTTTGCAACTCGTTTCCCATATTGTTACCTTTCCTTTTTCTCTTTCTTCTTAACTTTTCCTCCATTGTGAGTGGGGTGCTGGAGGGTGTCTACCTGCTGACAGTAAATGCAATATGCATAACTCTTCCACCTGACAAAAAAACCAAAAAAAATACCAAAAAAAAATCTTTGCTGCCTCATGTTCCACATCAAAGTGGTGTGGCTTCTGTCAAGCTGTCTGGTCAAGTCCCAAAATAAATTTTGTATTCTGTAGTACAAACCATTGTGCTTCTACTTGTGCAGGGAATGGTATCTGGAAACTATTACAGTGTAAGAAAGCTGTTTCTTCCAAGAAAATTGGGCAAGTGGAATGTGGAAAACCTCCAGAAACCTCATGTTATAAAATTCTAGTTTACTTGAAGTTATACTCATTTAAATTCTTCTAAAGATATTGTTTTGAAAGTGACGCCATTTTTATCCCCTTATTTTCTGGATATTTTTATCAAAAAATGATTGGGCTTCCTGAAAATAAGGCTTAACTTGGTATCTTTTGGTTCTACTGACTTTTTTTTTTCCTTAGGACTTGATTTTTTGTGAGCATAAAGCATGGTCAATAAGGGGCATCTTGGTCTTATGCTGTCATAGGAGCAGCTGACTAGAGCGACTGACTGATTCTGAATCTCCCTATGGGTCTTGTTGCTGCTTTGGGAACAGTAAACATTGTTTCATCTGTATCTAGTGTAGTGTACATTTTTGGGCTGGCACAGTTATGCGAGGGCATATAAGGAAGTGTAGCTACTTTTCCTACCCACTCTGAAGTGTGATATAAGTAGGCTGCATGAGTAACCAGAAGCTTATTCTTTTTTGCTGTATAACATGCTGTAAAAGGTTGCCCACAATTTGAACCATGAGCATGAATCTACAGAGAATGGACAAAATAGATAGCTGACTAAAAGTTTCTTGACCCTGGAACTTTCTTTTATGAATTGAGCTATTAGTTATTTACTGTAAAGGAAAAGGAACTGTGGCTGTTTTTAAAGGAAGATAAAAAACTGCAATCTGTCTCCTAATTTGAAGGACATGCGTCAGATTGAATTTTGTTTTAGCTTCTAATGGAGGCAGTCTGCATTTTCTTCATCAATTTAATTCTCTGCTCATTAGTTTTGCATTTGTGCTAGTTTGTAAAATCCTAATTAAAGAACTTGCTCATGTTTTAAGGATTGCCTTTTTAAAAACAGAACGCTCCCTTTTGGGGGAGAAAATTTACCAACTGAACTTTTGCAGTTTACATTTTTTAATGAAATCTTCTAGTGCCGTTAAAAAGAAGAAAGTGAAAGGGTCAGGAGGTATCAAACCTTGAAAAGAGTTGGGTTTTTTGGACAAAGCGCCATAGCAGTTTGGCTTTCTTTTAGCTTTAGTTTTTTGAAAGCTCCAGTAAAATTGAGTAAAAATAAACAACAATCACTTCACATACTACAGTTATTCATGTAGCTTAGACAGTAGGCCAAGTTATTCATTACATTTGTTGGTTGTTTTATATTCATTTTTTCTCTTTGGGTTATTCAAGCTGGTATTTGAGATTTGATAGAAAGGCAGGATACACCCCCACGTCAGAAAGGAGGAGCAGGCAGAAATCATTTATCAAGAGGATAAAGGTATTTGCAAGGGGAGAGGTAATAATTATAACTCAGAATGATAGAAGGGGTGAAATCTTCCACCCTGTTCCTTAATCTATTGCTAGTTCACTTAAAGGGCAAGCTTAGTGGGGTCCCTCCAGTGGCATGAGAGAGGTGCCTTAGATCTTGAACATGACCTTCATGAAGTCAGTGCTTTCAGGTTGTGGCCTTTAATGTGATCACTTTGGTTTAACTGCAGTTTTCTGAAGCGTACTAGACTAGGAGTAGTATCATGTAGGCCCAGTAGTTACAGAACGTGGCTAGCTGATGACTAACCCAAGAGTTTTGATGCATAGTCTTATCACAGGTTCCCTTGATCCATTCCATTTTTCAAGCTGGATAATACGTGGGCTGCCTCTGTTTCTCTAGAGTAAACAAGTTGGGATATGATGACATGCATACTGTTCCCCAGTGGATGCACAAGTCAAAGTGATTTGAGCTAAATCTCCCTTAACTTGTTTTGAGGAAAGCAGGATGCTTCTGAAGATAAGTGTCTCCTTAATTGTGAGATATGGTAGATAAGTTGGTATTAATTTGATTGTTGATCAGTTCTCAAAATCATATTAGTTAATGATTTCCAGTGCTCAAAATGCATGTGTCAGCTTGTGATGACGTGTGTAGTTTTTTTGCTAGACACCTGGACTGTGTAGGGATTTCTAGTGCTCTGAAAACTTGTTATTGTGGGTGCGGGGTTTCAAAAGGAACTGTGGGTTTCATATTGTGTGTTTTGCTTTTAATGAAGAGTAATAGTGCTTGTAAAGCGAGGGAAAGGAAGAGCTAAAGGATCAAGTGTTAGGCTTAAGCAGTTGTGACTTAAACTTCTGTTCATTTTGGAGTGGCAAAAACTTGATGTGTACCTTGCGTATTATGCATCATTTTCCAGACAGCAAAATGTCAACTCTCTTCTATACACCTTTGTGACCTGAACATAAATGTTCTCCTGTGGTTGTGCTTTAATCTTTTTGTTATCTTGCATATGGCACACACTGCTGTAGATCTAAAGCAGGCTTATCACACATTTGACCTGCAAGCTCAATCTGGCCCATGGAATCCTGTCTGGCCTCTGGTACTACTTCTGGGTCTGAACTGATCCAGCCCAGCCCTGGCAGCAGAGTCTGTGTGATCTGCAGTACCTCTTCTGACTGCTCCAGGAATCACAGCACCCATGGCGCCCACCCGAGGCCCTCCCTCACCTCATATGGTGCCTACTTCAGCCAGTCCAGGACCTGTGGTACACGTGGCACTTACAGGCACGGATCCTGGAGCGGTTGGAGCAGGCACTGTGTGTGGTGCAGTCCTGGGCCAGCTGCTGGGGACATGTGTATGTTGCAGATCCCACAGTGGCTGAAACAGGCTGAGCATGTGGCGTAGTCTGGATGGCATCCACTCTAGCTGGTCTGGGATTTGCACGCATGTACCCACCTCAGCTGCTCCAGGATGCCTGCTACATGCAGCACAGATGCCAGAGCAAAGGCTGTGAGTGCTGGAACTGGGAGGAGGTGGGAGTCGCGAAGCCTATCGGCCCACCCTGGCTCGCCGATAAGTCCTGCATCATTTATCCAACCCTCAAGGCCAGATGAGTTCCTGGCTCCTGCTTGCACTAAACACCTATGACTTAGTGGGGCTAACGGAAACCTGGTGGGATTCATCCCATGACTGGGCAGTACATATTGAGGGCTATAGATTGTACAGAAAGGACAGGGTGGGGAAGAAAGGGGGAGGGGTTGCGCTCTATGTCAGTGAGCAATATACGTCAACCCTCAGCAAGACGGAATCCAAGGATGAGGAGGTAGAAGGATTGTGGGTTAGGCTACATGGGGGGCAAGGAGAAAGGGATTTGGTGGTAGGGTTCTGCTACAGACCCCCACATCAAGGGGAAGAAAGAGGTTCGGGGCTTCTGAGGCAACTCTCGGAGACCATAAAAGCTAAAGAGGCGGTAGTCACGGGGGACCTAAACTACCCGGACATCTGCTGGGAGTCACAGACAGCAAAGTCCCACTGCTCACGCATGTTTCTAACCTGTGTACAGGACCTCCACCTGACACAGGAGGTACACAGTCCCACTAGGGGGAATGCCATACTAGATCTGGTATTGGCAACGGGGGATGACATGGTTGGGGACCTCCAGATCGGTAACCATCTGGGGGACAGTGATCACCAAATAATAGAATTCATCATAAGACGGGGAGTGGGTAAGGTAACTAGTAGGGTGAAAGTGCTAGACTTTAGGAAAGCTGATTTCAATGAACTCAGGTGATTAGTCAAGGACACAATGCAGAGTAGGAGTTTTGAAGTGATGGGAGCCCAAAAAGGGTGGCTGTGCCTTAAGGAAATGATCCTTCGGGCACAAAGCAAGACAATCCCCGAGCGAGGCAAAATGGGGAAAGGGGCCAGGAGGCTTCCCTGGCTGACCAGAGAAATCCAGGGCAGCCTAAGGGACAAAAGGGGAGCACATAAAAAGTGGAAACAGGGAGAGATCACCAAAGATGAATATACCTCCTCTGCTCGTGCTTGTAGGGAGGCAGTTAGACGGGCCAAAGCTGCCATGGAGCTGAGGATGGCAACCCAAGTAAAAGACAACAAGAAATTGGTTTTTAGATATATTGGGAGTAAAAGGAAGGCCCAGGGAGGAATAGGACCCCTGCTAAATGGGCAGAAACAACTGGTGAC
>NW_005841861.1:1739788-1748272 GCF_000455745.1 Alligator sinensis | reverse complement strand
GGTCTGGAACGGGCTCCCAAGGGAGGTGGTGCTCTCCCCTACCCTGGGGGTCTTCAAGAGGAGGTTAGATGAGTATCTAGCTGGGGTCATCTAGACCCAGCACTCTTTTCTGCTTATGCAGGGGTTCGGACTCGATGATCTATTGAGGTCCCTTCCGACCCTAACATCTATGAATCTATGAGTTTTTGACACTCCTGTTCTAAACCATTGTTCTCCATCCCCTGCACTCCCATCCTGTGATACCTTTTTTGTTACTTAAGAAAAAGATCTCTCCTTTCTTCTGTCCCCTGCAAGCACAGAGAGAATGTATCTGGCTCTGTTTCTTGCTGAGAACATCGTAGCAATGATGCATCCCTATGGCATCTTATTCCTGCCTCTCCCAACCCCAGTGCAAGGAGCAAGCTGGGTGAAATGTGGATGGAACATGCTATTTGTGGGCTATGCTCAGGTGGCAGATGACCTGTTGTCACCTGGTGTAGATGGCAGCATCTGATTAGCTGCTGTAGGCTGAGCTTGAACTGGGCAAAGAATGGGAACAGTTTCAACTATCGTTAAATTAGTTTCCTTTCTTTCCTTTTACAGGCCTGGCATGATTTTAAATTCTTCTAGTTTTGTTGGCAAAAATAAGTGGTTTTGTTTTCTGGGTAGCATTATTTCACACACATACATTCCCCTTTGCACACATTGAACTTCTCTTTAATTAGGTATCATATTTTGTGAGCATATTAAAGCTATCTGCATTCCCTTGGACATGGAAAAGAAAGTCCTCCTCTTAACAAAGGTTTTGTTTGCCTTTTTGAGATGGAGAGAAAATAGGCATGAGTGCAGATTTTGATTTTTAAATTATTGAACCATCTCTTTATTTTTGGATGTATCTGACACTGTGCTGTAACAAGTCAGAAGCAGCTTTCTTGAACAAGTTTTCTTACAATTTTGGGGTCTTCATAGAAGAAAACAATTCTGAACAAGTATTGGTGTGTTTATGTTCTTTTTTTTCCCTTCAAGAATCAGTGTTGTCAGATCCTAAATTTCCCAAGTTTGCCAAAGTAGATGTGAGTAGGATTATAGCAAGTCACTTATTCTAACTTCCTAAATATTATTCTTTTTAACTTTAAATATGATTTGACACTGTTCATTTTATGACCGGAAGTTTTAAAAAAAAAAAGTAAAATCTCTCAAGAATATGTATTTTCCACATCCATAGTTCTAGACAAACCCATCTGATTCTAAAATTGCAAAGTTTTTAGGTTGTGATTGAAAGAAACTATTCAATATGTTAGGGCACAGTTTAAAAACAAAAATGTTTTTAAAGTCGGTGGGACAGTGTATTGACCAAACAGAATTTGTCAGTGTGACTATTTCAACAATTGTATTATCTTTCATTTTTTGCTTAGTTAGTAGCATTTGTTTCCTACTTTTATGTGGAACTGTTGCGCACTCCCCATTAGATGTGCTTGTGGCAGATTATATCTGTTTCGCTGTACAAAGGAATCCCTGGTTTCTTTAGAGTTTTACTACAGTTACTAGATTAAGCATAGGGCAACCAGGACTGTCAAAGGTTCCACAGCTGAGAGATAATCCATGGTCAGAGGTGCAGGCTGATGCAAACTGGTCGCTCTCTCCAGCTTGGTATTAAAACTTGCAATTGCTTAAATATATCTTAATGAGACTGAGAAGCAAATCTAAAAAAGGGAACCCGAAGAGAATGAGGGAGGCTTTATATGTCTGCTGCTACTCAAAGGGGGTCAAATAACATCTGATATTGTTAAGTGTGTCTCCCATGAGGCAAATTTTCAGACAGCCTGGCTGCTCAAAAGCTGCTTCAGCCAGGGAATGGTAACGAAGCCAGAAGGTGTTCAGCATGCTGATGCTGTTGGAAATCAAGCTCAAGTTGTTTTGCAATGAAGCATATGCTAACAACCACCTTTTCTAGTCCACTCATGTCCTAAGTGAGCTCTTGAAAGAATTCCCATATATTTTATTATACATCCTGCTTTTAAGAGGTGTTCTTTCAAACCAAGCAGGGACTTATTCAAATTAACCCAATTCTTGAAACAAACTTGCATTGCCAGTTGACTGACTAAAGGAATGTTAAAACTAATGGTTGATTTCAATGAAAATACAAATTGGGCATCCACATAGCACTTTTCCAAGGACTAAAAAAATGTTTTGCGTTATTATTTTCTCACAAGCATAGGTTACATAATTTGTTTTGTATAGTATAGACTCATAGGGTTTTTCCTTCTCCTTTTTAATTTTTAGTGTAAGCTTTTTGTGTTTAAAAATATGAAGTATTTACATTTTAATATTAAAAAATGTAGCATCAGATGAGCATTATTCTCTGTTGCACCTAACTGTCAGTACATGTTTCTTTTAGGAATTCTGGTTCACTTTTTTTTTTCTACCTTTACTTAAAGGTCACCTGTTTGGCTTTTGATTTGTGGTGAACCTTGGGTCAGGAAAAGTTGCCTTGAGCGCTGAATTTGAGGTCGGCATGGTCAAGAATCCTACATGGCATTAGAAAGAACTAATTTCAAACCTTATTTAGGTATATTCTGCTTTTTCCCAGAGCCATGGAGTTACATTTCTTTTTCACTGCTTTAGTCACTGGGGGGAGTGGGGACGGCATTATGGCTTGGGAGCAAGGGGCACCAGCATATTGGGGCTGCTCAGCACCATAAAGCAGCTGAGGGGGAGGGGGGGACCCGCAGCTGGACCCGCATCCTGATGAGTGAAGGGGGTAGGGAGAGCTGTGATTTAAAAATAAAATATCATATGCCAAAATATAGGTATTTAGAATTTATTTTATTGTAATGATCGAAACATACTGGCTTTCAAATTGCTTTAATATTGTAAATATATTAGTAAAACATTGTGTTCAGCCGATACCTATATATATAGTAGTGTGTCATTTTAAGCATGGAAAAATGCAGGTTTGGGTTGTTTTAATCTGAGAATTTTGCTTTTTTTAATAGAGAAAACTAGGATCCGTGCTTATTACTGATTGATTGATAATCAGCACCTCACTCAAATTAGTTTTATTTCTTCCCAAATTCCAAAAGCACCAGTAAGCATTGCTGGTAAGTGTTTAGTCAGAACAGATTTGCACTAAAAGCAGGAGAAACAAAAGTGTGTGTTTTAACCTGGTATTTCTAACTCCCATTTCCCAATCGGGTGATAATAGCCATAGCAGCTACTCTGAGACTAGGTACAGACATTCAAAAAGCCTAAGGCAGAAGCAATCCAAGTTGAATATTTTTCTGTAAGCAATGTAGTTTAGATTGGTAATTGCTTGTGCTGCATCTGTTGGTGAGGTTACAGAACATTGTTTTTTTTATTTTTTATTTTGGGGTGGGGGGGTGCAGTGGTCATTGCTCTCTCTCTCTCTAAAACTAGGGAGCAGATTCAAACCTTGCTGAGGGGACAACCTTTTGGAGAATATGATTTCACTTGTTAATCTGATCCAACTCTTTATTAACATACTTGCCATTAGGGCCACACTGCAGAGCTGCAAGCAACTTCCAGACGTTGCCTGTCTGCCCATAAACTAGGTGGTGAAATAAGGGCCAGAGTTCATTTGAGGCATATAGAGTAATTGTACTGGGAACACTAATGTGTCAGGAATTTAGAATGATTGTACCTGACAAGTTCTTATAATCTTAGTTTTAACTTTGGTTTATTTTAATGAAAAGAACAGCCTGTTCAATAATGTGCTACAAATGTTAAACATAAATACAGTCTCTTCCTTGCCAAAATGTTAACTAACTATGATGCAGTATTTTTCTCTAAGATATTGCATGATTTCCCCTTCCCCCCTCAATGGTCTCTGGTGAACGATTTTTAAAGTATTCTTTTAATGGATTTGCTTTCTTATTTGTTTCTATGATACTTAACACACAACTCAAGGGGATGCATGGGGAAGACTACTTTTAAACCATAGAGAACAATTCTTTTGTATTACATCTGAGTCAGTATTTCCCCGCTCATACATGTGATCAGAAAATTAAGTGGTGGCAATTAACTAGCTAGCAGTTTGAGGAAGCAGCCCCCAACATTTGGGATAATTTAACAGAGAATGGCATTTGCAGGTCCCATTTTAGGAAATTGGCAGCTCATAGTAGCTTCTCTCACAAGTACTTTTCCTTTCCTCCTTTAATCCTAATTCATTGACATTTTTCTAATGGAGTCCTAACCTCTTTCTCAACAACCTGAAACTACTTTGTTACTATAATTATACCACTCAGCTGATTGACTCCTTGCCCCTGTCCCTTATAGTCCCTGCATTGTCAGCTTCTCTCTCCCTACTCTCCAAGGTCGTCTTTTCTCCTGTCTCCTTTCCCTGCTTGTGCTTAATTTTTTTTTCTCTCTCTCCTCTTGCTGCTCCCTCCCTCCCTCCCCACACTCCTGGTGATGATAATTCATTCTCTTCTACTTTAACCACTCACTTATGTATATAATAAAGGAAAAAATACATTGGGCTGCAATTTCAAACACTCAAAAATTTAAGAATCTCTTGAATTGGGGTTGCTTGCATATCCATAAAGTATTTCCTTGATCTTACCCATGATGCAACTTTTAATTGCATGGACACACCTCCCTCTTCTCTCCTCCCTTCCCCCCACCCATGAGGCTATTGCCTCATTGATTGCATAGAATAAATCAGGGTGCTGAAATGAATGAATTCATGTCTGCAGGACCTCCTGTCCATTTGCAGTTAGAACTAGAAGAATAATAAATTTTAGTTTTATGGCAAAAATGTCTGTGTCAGCAGCTGACAACATTTACAACATACAGGTTGGAATAATCTAGCTCCAGTCTAGCCTAAGCCAGTTAGCTTCAACACTGCGGGGCTCTCCCCGCACCACCTCTGGGGCCAAGCAGCTGGGGGCTGCATCTGCACTGCTGCTGCTTCTCTTAGTCCTTTGCTCCCTGTCTGGGGTAAGAGTGTAGCTTCTAGCTGGTAGGGAACTGTGCTGGGGCTGGGAAGCTGTGACAGGTGCAGATCAGCACCTGGAAGCTGTGTCCATGCTGCAGCCTTGGGGAGGTGGTGGGGGTGAGGGGAAGCACACTTTTTATATGGAGTGCTGCTGTCTTTCCTCTCCCCCTCCTCCTTCTCTCCACCCCCCAGCCCCACCCTCTCCCCCGCCAGTGCAGCCTTAGCCAAAAATCATCCTTTGAACAAGTGATGTGTGAAGATACTGGAGTGACTGTTTCAGCAGTGCTAATGGCCACCAGTTGCAGTGAGGGGGAGAGCTGCCATCCCTCTACAAAAAGTAGGAATACTAGAGTGGTAGGCAGGGATCAGCGCACCGTTAGTAAAATATGGAACCTAAACTGCAAGCTGGATTGGATGGTTGGGGGTTGGGACACTGTTAATGGGGGACTGGATCAGATTGTTGCAGGTTTGAGGGCTGGATCTCTCCTGCAAGCCTATCTAACTCAATGCCCAGTGGGTGGCAATCACTAGCGGAGCAACTGTTTGTTCTCGATAGTGTTCTCACTGTCCTCATCCACTCTTGCCCTGGCCTTTATTATGACTGTTATTATCTTATGGCATGGGTCTGGTATTGGGTGCTGCAAGCTCCACTTTCTCTACACCTCATGGGTTGCGATCATTAGCGGAGACTGTTTTTTCTTATGGCAGTCTTGTCACTACAGTCCAGTTTTGCCCCAGCCACTGTCTTTTGTACAGGAGGGTTTTTTTCCTAGCTTTAAAAAAGTATAAATGTTCTGATGATTTAGCATAATGTAGCACAGAGAATGAAATCAATTGGGATTGCTCTATTTTGCATGGTCTCAGCCACCACCTTGCATTTTTGTGCAAGATGCACTGTTATTTCAGTTTGGTCATATAGATTTTGTGTAGGTTCGGCTGAGTTGTCACTTCACCAACCCCCCCTAGGGATGTCTTGCATACCCCTAGGGGTGTGCATACCACAGTTTGGAAACCTGATGTAGACCAGTGCATTGTGAGGAGCATCATAATAAAGCTCACAAGTAAATGATAGCATGAAATAGCATGAGGTAACCATGCAGGGACTAAATGCTGAAAAATGAGGATAAAACAAAATAGCATCCAGGAACATTAATCCTACAATGGGACCTGTTCAGCCTAGATAAATACAAATGCAACAAAAGGCTATTTCCTACCTTCAACGAGTTTCATAGTCTACATATGCTGACTAATTACTCATTCAGTGAGCCTTCTGTATGCCGTGCATAAAATGAGGCCAGGGGCCTTGTAGGAAAAATAGTTGATGGTCATGTAATTTAATGGCTTTATCCTAATGTACATAAAAAGACTTCTGAAATAAAGCCACATTATATCAGGTATTTTTAAAGTTCTGAATAGCCACTTGACAACTGTAATGTTCTTTTATCACAGGGTGAGGGGGGCCGGGGCAGGGTGCCTATCTTTTATATAAAAAAGAGTTAGTTGGCCTGAGTGAAGAGTTTTGTTTGACTCTGAGCTCTGTAGGAAATAATTGCTTGGCTAGCATTGAGTCCAGTTGTACTGTTTTTTCCTTAAAGGATTTTGAATTTATTAACCAATGCATTTCCAGCATTGACAGTTAGTGAATTTGAAACCTAAGAATAAGGCTACACATTCAACAGCAATGTGATAACTTGCTTGTATTGCATATTACCTATACATTTTCTTCTAGCTATGCTTGAAATAACTCCCAGACATCTACTAAGCTTTCCAGGTATATAGGGGCTATTAAAACGTATGTTAGTGAGTTTTGTTAACTGATTTTCTTATTTCTACACACATGCCTTTTTAGAAGTAAATGCAGAGAATTTGAAAGTAACACCTACCTAGGCAGTTCCATAGGGAAATTATTGTTTAGTTTCAGGATGCTACTGTGCAGTATTTAAATAATCTGTTAACAGTAAAATAATTTTCTTTACCATTGAGCTGAAATACTGATGGTGTTGCCTATGCATTTGCTAAACATAATGTTTTTTTCTGTTGCAAGTGAAGTTTAATAGATAATGCAAATGGAGTTTCATAGCTTTGTTGGAAATACAACTTTTCATGCTACATGTTTTTCTTTTAAAGAATGTTTGACTGATTTATATTTCTACCACCATCACAGAGAATGAAAGTGTCCAAGCCTTTTAGTGCAAATTAACTGTTTCTGCTTTAAATTATCAGTGACTTATTTATTTGGTTTCTAAGAGTTAAACCAAATTACATGCATTGTTGGAACATTTGAAAAAAACATTAAAAGAATGGAGTTTATAAAACTCTCTTTTCTGATACAGGGATCCTGATTTTCTTTGTTTAAAAATTGCAAATTCTCTGATTAAAAGCTCTCAAATCCATGTTTAAAATGAAACACCACTATATCAATCAGTTGAACAAAAATGTTTTATTGGTATATTTACAATTTTAAAGCAGTTTGGAAGCTTACTAGTGCCTTAATCACTATAATTAAATAAATTCTAAATACCTATAAACTTTTGGTGTTTGATTTTGGGTTTTTATCATGGAAAATCAGAGCTCCCCCTGCTGCCTTAGCTCACTAGAGTGCAAGTCCAGGCCCTTACTCCTAAACCACAGCCCCAGCCATGCCAGAGGGTAGCCCAAGCAACCAGGTCTACAAGACCAGGAACCTGGGTCCATAGCCCCTGCCTACCGCAGCAGCGCCTGAGCCCCAACTGCTACTCATGGTGGCTGACAGCAGTTGCTGCAGCCGAGTGCAGTATGGCGCCCAGCTCCCCCTCCCTCATAGGTGGCATGGCCGGAGTGGAGCCCATGGAGGGGGAAGAGGGCCAGTGCAGGCTGTTCGCTGTGGGCTCGTGGCTCTCTGCCCTGCTGCCTTCCCCCCAGGACCTCCACAGCCCAGCAGGTGGGACCTGGAACGGCAGGGCACCCCATGCCACCATGGCAGTGCATCCCCTGCATACCAGGCAGCAGCAAGGGGCACAGCTCTGCACCGTTGCCCCTGCTTCTTCCGGTTGGGCAGAGGGTGCTTCGCCAGGGCAGCACAGGTCTTGCAATGGCAAGCAGCTTCCCTGCCTCAACCCACTCTGCCCTGCTGTGCTGCGTCCTGCCTGCTGGACTTTAAAGGCCCTGGGGGGAGGACAGTAAGGTGGGGAGCCCAAGCCCACAACTGGCAGTCTGAACCTACCTTGTGCGCATATCTGGGGGGCATGTGCCCTCTCGCCTCCAGGAGTTCATGCAACACCAGGGAACTTCCCCCTGGATGAGCCACCCATGTCCCTGTCCCACTCCCCCCCCAGGCCCTTGGGTTGCACATTCCAGCCCCCGGCCCCAATCCCCACACACTGCCTGGCTGGGCAGCAGCCCCAGCCTTGCCCAACTCGCTCCTTGTCTCCCCCTGTGGGGGCCTCAGTCCCTCCCCCTACCAGACTTACCAGTGGGATCTGCTCTCCAGGCTGCCTGGTGGCCATGTACAAGTGTGAGTGTGCACGTGCACATGGCACCCCCTGCTTGACCACAGTTCTCTCCACCCC
>NW_005841861.1:1735502-1739750 GCF_000455745.1 Alligator sinensis | reverse complement strand
GCCGGTCCATTATAGGCTGGAAATCTGCCTGCCTGTAGAGAACTCTTTGCAAAAGTGGAAAACTTGCATGTTTCTCCATTAAAATGAGAAATCCGCATTTTTCTCAGTTAAAAAGGAAAATTCACAGGTTTTTTTCCATTTTTCTGTGGGAAACAGAAAACCTGGATCCCTGCTGATCAAATTGCTACAGGTTAATCAAAACATTTTTTAACACCTTCCGCCCTCCCCCACATCTGAAATGTTATGGTTAACTGGTGTTCCCGGTAGTATAATTTGCTCCTCCCTCCCCCATTGCTGTCCACTCTTGCTTTGCTCAATGGAAAGAGATTTGACGTTGTCCTGAGACTTTAAATTTCTCACTAGATTTTAGATTTGCCTTTGTATTGTACCCTACCCATGCTGAGTCATGACAATAGCAGATGTGAAATAAATGTTTATTTTTTAATATGTCTATTTTATATATTAGCTTCTGACTGGAGAATTTTGTAGTGTCAGATAGAGATTTGTGATTTCTCATATCTGTGGATATAGTTTTGGCACTTTTTGAAGCAGACCCACTTTGAACTACATTTCATAGTTCAGCTATTAATGTAACAACATTGCAACATTTCCTGTATTAATTATAACTATGAGACTGTGCCCTTAAGAATATATGTGAAGGGCTTTAAAGTTTTGCAGCTCCTGTTTTGAGCCTTTTACACACATTTTCATTCCGCTTCTTACAGTTTCTAATTCAAATGCACTTATTTTATGTCTTCACCCATCCAAAATTTTTTCAGTGTTCGCACTCTATGCGTATCATCTCAAAGCAAACAATCTCTGCCTTTATGACTGCGCATTAGTCTAACTAGGGGTGGAGGGGTTCTTGAATGGAGGAGTCCTAGGAACTCTGTGTTACAATGGCAGCAGCCAGTTGAGTATAGGGATCCTCTTGTGCCCCTATATTGAAGCCACCTCTTCTCACTGCCAAATTGTCTGCTACCAATTTCTGCCAGTGCTGGTACTTGGCAGCTGCAATAGGAAGTGTGTAACAGTGCCCCCCAGGTTTGAGAAATACTTTCTCAAGGGGCAAGTGTTTGTAGTTATGTCTGGGCTTGTTTTCGTTAACTCTCAGTTGATACCTTGCAGATGGATTCAGGGGTTTGGTCATATTGGCTAGGGACAGAAATTGCACAGAAACCAGTTTAAGTGATCAGAAAGTGGTTTAAACCTGTACTAGAAGAGAAGTTCAGTGCACACAAAACCAATTTTAAAATGGCTGAAACTGCCTTAAGATAAACCTAGTTGAATGTAGTATCAGACTTAACTGTTTGAGGTCAAACCTGTTTATAGAACTTGTGTCCTAGACTCCCTGCCCCCTTCGCCTCTGGGGGCCATGCCAGCTGGCGTCTGGCCATGCCCCTGCCACTGGACCAGCAAGGAGGGAGGGACCGTGATGGGGCAGCAGCCCCTGTCATGGTGTCCCAGGGAGTATAAGCCTCCTCCCAGAGGGGAGGGGCTGTGCTGCAGGCGGGAGCGGGGTGAGCAGAGCTGCTGCAGACTGCTGAGCAGTGATGGCGGTGGTACTAGGGAGGGCTTGGATGCCAAAATTTTGGCATTTAGTGAGCTAAACCAAAATTCGGTTTAGCTCACTAGTCTAGCAGCAGGGGCATAGCCAGATGCCAGCTGGCATGGCCTCCTGAGGTGAAGGGGGCATGGAGGGGGTTTATTCCCCCCTCTGTCCCCTCTCCCACTGGGGAAGCACTGCTGGGATCTGCCTGGCTGCGTGCAAGCAGCAGAGGCAGCGGCTGGAGCTGGTAGATCCCTGCGCTGTCCTGGTGGGAGAGGGGACAGGGGGAGAATAAACCTCCACCCTGCCTCATTCGCTTCAGAGGGCCAAGCTGGCTGGTGTCTGGCCACATCTCTGCCCCTGCTGCTGGAGCAGTGAGCAGGGAGTGACTCTGCCTTGGCCAGGCAGACTCTGGCTGGGGTCTTCTGTGAGATACGAGGGAGAGGGGAATAAACCACCTTTGCCTCAGGGGGCCATGTTGGGCAAGTGTCTGGCCATGTTTCATAGTAGCTAGGGTCAGGAGGGACCTGAACAGATCCTCTAGCCTGACCCCCTGCTACAGGGAGGAATGAGTGCTGGGTTCACAAGACCCCAGACAGGTGATCATCCAACCTCCTCTTGAATTTGCTCAAGGTAGGGGTGAGGACCACTTCCCTGGGAAGTAGGCTCCAGATTGTGGCCACCCTAACTGTAAAATATTGCCTTCTGATCTCTAACCTAAACCTATTCTCCATCAGCTTATGACCATTGTTCCTTGTCACCCCAGGTGGTGCTGGGGAGAAAACGGCTCTTCCTATTTGCTGTTGATCTCCCCTGATGAGCTTGTAGGCAGCCACCAGGTCCCCCCTTAGCCTCCTCTTGCTGAGGCTGAACAGGTTCAGGTCCTTCAGTCTCTCCTCGTAGGGCCTGTCCTGCTGCCCTCTCACCAAGCAGGTGGCCCTCTTCTGAACTCTCTCCAGGCTGGCCACATCCCTTTTGAAGTGTGGTGCCCAGTACTGTTGGGCAGCTCATGTTCATCTTGGAGTCAGTAATGACTCCAAGATCCCGTTCCGTCTCTGTGCGTTCAAGAGGGGAGCTCTCCAGCCTATATGTGTGCCGTGGATTCCTTCTCCCAAGGTGCAGCACCCTGCATTTATCTATGTTGAACCCCATCCTATTCTCATCTGCCCACTTTTGTAGTCTGTCTAAATCTATTTGCAGCCTCTCTCTCTCCTTTCAAGTGTGTCCACCTCGCCCCACATCTCAGTGTCATCAGCAAACTTGGATAGCGTGCTTTCCACCCCCTCATCCAAGTCGCTGGTGAAGATGTTAAACAGTGTGGGCCCAAGGACCGAGCCCTGGGGGACCCCACTGCTCACATCTCGCCAGGTTGTGTACAACCCGTCCACCACTACTCTCTGGGTATGCCCCATCAGCTAATTTTTTACCCATCCAACTTTTTACCCATGTCCCTGCCCGTGGAGCGGCAAGGAGGGTGGGACCCTGACAGGTTGTTGCGCCTCATCCAGGCAGACCCTGGCTGGGGTCCCAGTGGGAGAGCGGATGGGGGGGGGGGGATACCCTTTCCCTGCCCCCTTTGCCTTAAGGGCCATTCTGGACTGGCATCTGGTCAGGGCCCAGGTCTGACCACATTCCTGCCCCCCCTGCCAAAGTCTGGCAAGAGCTGCTTTCCACTCTCCCCCCACCCCCTCCCAAGCACACTGCAGGCCGGGGTGGTGGTTTAAACCCCTCCCCAATTGGCTTGCTGTAGCCTGGTTATGTCCCCTCCCTCAGCCCAGATTCCCCCTCATCCAGCCACTGTGGAAGGGAAGGGAGGGCTCGCTTTACGGTCCCTGGCTTCTGGCCTGAGCCAGTGCAGGCCTCTCGCTGCAAGTCTCTTCACTTACTTGCCGGTTCAATCTACATGGGTTAGACTAACCTGCAATTGAATCAATTCAGGCTCAGGCTTTTTGAATGTCTATACTTAGCCATTATCTTAGCAAATATGTGCTTTAACCTGAGGCTCCACTTCCCAGAGTAACTTCTTACTCTTTCTGTGCTGCCAACAATAATTGTGGTTCACTTACAGCTGAAATGCTGATAAAGGAACTTAGTTTTATGACCAGTTCCTGGTTTGCCTCTTGAAATCAATGAAGAACATTCCAATCATAACATTGTAAGCCACATTCTTCATTTTCAAGAAGCATTACTTGCTATTAAAAGACAAAACCTTTGTTTTGTGGGTAGGTGTGTATGTGTGGGTATGATATGCAGATTTGGTGTAGTTCCAGAAAGCAATGCTGTTGTCCTTGTGCTACTTAAAAATTAATAAGTACATTAGTCTTTTATTTTACACAACTCCTTATGGTTATACAATGAGGTTATAACTCAAACCTCTAATGCCTGATCTAATGTACTAGACCACTTCGCTTCATAAAAAAGCAATGCTTCACTGCTGTGTCCTATTACCATCTTTTATACACGCCTGCACACTTTAAAAAAAAAAAAAAAAAAGGCTGTATGAAAAATCAAAGGAGCCTTCAGTGGCATGCTCCTCTCTTCTTTAATTTCATTCTTTGCTGGACACTTTGTATAAAGTATTTCCTTCTAATATTATTCCTTTAATCCCTCTCTTCTGGCAGTTCTGTGCCTGGTTTTGTGGACCATGCTGGAGAAGCCTGAAAACTGGCTTCACAGCTTCTCCAGCTTAATCTCAGATC
>NW_005841861.1:1734703-1735471 GCF_000455745.1 Alligator sinensis | reverse complement strand
CCCCCTATGCCTCCCCCCCCCCCCCCCCCCGCCCCATGCTTATTTCATTCCCTTCCAGAAATGTACTTCATTAGTGTGAGAAGTGGATGGATGGTGATTTTTCCAGCTTACCCCAGGATTAAGTGCAGGGGAAGGACCCGACCCCCGAAAATTGCTGTTTCTCTGAGATTTGCCTTCTGGAGCTAACTCTGTGGTCCTTTAGCTTGCTTATTCTTCTCATAAGGCTGCACCTGAAATCAGTCTAATCCTTAGCATGTTACACATTCTGTAATAGTACCTAAAAACAAAGGACAGTATATTGGAGTGCAACCTTTTTTTGCCCAGACTTATTAAAGTGAATAATGGCACAAGTGTCTTCAGATGTGTAACTTTTACTTTGCAACACAGCTAGAATAAATATTTTAAGCATGTGTACCTCGTGTTTAAAGGATTGCAAGGTCAAGTGCTCAAATGTTGGGAGATACTAGAATAATTGTTGGTTGTGCAATCCTAATAGAAATGAACAAGGGGCCTGTATTATGATATAATCTCTAATTACACAGTATTGCTATTTTATCTGTGGAGGGCTTTCTAGTTGTTAGTCTTTTGCCTTCTTTGGTCTGTCTGTATTTCTTTCTCACTTCTTCGCAACTCATTTTGGGTAATTTTCCTTCTCTGTTGTTGCCTTCTAAATACTGTCTTGAATTTGATTGAGCTGGGGTACAATTAAGTGTACAGGACAGTGTTTCCCAGATTTGAGTGTCCGTTTTGAGTTCCATTGTTTGAACA
>NW_005841861.1:1731788-1734672 GCF_000455745.1 Alligator sinensis | reverse complement strand
GGAAAGAGTCAACTATTAGCAAGAATAGGGACTGGACTTATTCAGTAGGTATCATAAAACAGTGCATCAAGCTGTTGATTCTTCAGAGTAATATAATGTGAATTTACGTTTACCTCAACTTTTAATTTGAAATTGTTCTACACTAAGGTGATGTAGTTCACTTCTGTAGTGAAGAAAAGTTGAGATGCTTTTAAGTTGTTGGTGTGTGTGTGTGTGTGTGTGTGTGTGTGTGTGTTCAAGCGCGCGGGTGCGTGCGCGTGTGTGTGTGTGTGAGCATATTGGAGAGGCTGAGCACGTTGGTTTTCATGCTTGTTAATGAAATGGGGTTCAATTGATTTGGAAGGCCATTATCCTTCAATGTGAAAAGTGTAAAATGGTGCATTTCAAATTTCAGCATTGAATTTTAAGGTTTAGGAGGAGAGCTCTTGAATATCCGTTAAGGATTCTACAAACTGCTTAAATGTGTCCTGTCAGAGATGATTACTAAATAATTGTTTTTGGGGGGGAAGGGGAGGATGGCTAATAACATGAGTTCTCTGCAGTAATTTAAAATGCTATTTCTTCAAGTCATTAGAATTAATTAAATCTGAGAACTACTTCACACCTTCCTTGGTTTCACTGTTCATTTATTCTAATAGGGCCCTATTCACTCACATCCCATGTTGTAATTGGCAATGTTGCATAGCTCTCAGTTGAATTAAAACCAATGGGCCACCAACAAAGCATTACATGATGAAGCCTTTTTTTTTTTTTTTAAATAAAAAAGAAGTTATGACAGGTCATGGTCTGGCACAAATTATCAGTAATTCTTAGGAAATTTGACATGTTGCTGTCTAGTATCTTCACTTGATTTCTAAACTAATCCAGGTTGATGATCACATTGTTTATTTGAAAAGAACAGCTGGTATATTAGATAAAGCATGAAAAGCTGTTGAATCTAACTATTCCCATTGAATATAAATGCTTACCTAGGTTACGTGGGAATGATCACTGATGTTGGAGTTTGGCTACCAGACTGCCATTAGTGAGATATAGAAGGTGAAATGATGCTACTCTATCTTTGTATACCTCTTATAACATTTATTTGTTAGAGCTTTGAAATGTACTGAACATTATACATAACGTTATGTATAGTCCAGTGCCTTGTGTCCTGGATTTCCAATTGTAGGTTTTCAGTTGTGGGCATGACTGTTTGGCAAATTTGAGGTTGTGCTCTAAGCATATCACATGGGCTAGGGACAGACGCTACACATAAACTGGTTTAAATGATCAGAAACTGGTTTAAACCTGTAACAGAACAGAAGTTCAGTGCAGACATTGCTGTCCCTGCAGTCTCTGTCCGAGCTTCAGCTAGGTAGCAGAGGGGAGGGGCCAGCCCTGCTGGGCTGGAGCAGAGAGCCTCGCCCAGGGTTGCAAAGCATCTGGGACACTGAGGGACTCTGGTTTAAATTAAACGAGGAAGGGGTCTGGGACTGACATTGCATAAACCTGTTTGACCCAAATCAGTTAAGTCTGATACAACATTCAACCAGGTTTATCTCAAACAGGTTGCAGCCATTTTCAAACTGGTTTAAACTCTGACTGAACAAAGCAGTTATTTTAAGCACACTGATGGGGGAACAACAAGAAGGGTTATGATAATAGAAATGAATACCTATATTTTCTGAGCCTGAAAGTTCTGATGCTAATATCCTAGCCCATATTTGGATGCCTGCAATAAAGGGTGGCCTCATTTTGAGAGGTACTCAGCACCCATAGTTCCTACTTCAAACTCTAGGAATCGTAGGTTGTTAGTGATCCTAAAAATTGGACTACTTTTTTTTTTTAGGAACCTCATCTGAAAAAAATTGCCTGTTAGGTGAAATGATAGCACCATAAGGATTGTCATATCAAAATATTCATGCCTTTAGTTCAGTATTTTTCCTTTCAGCCTGTCTGAATTAAGTACAGCATTTCATAAATTAATGTTGTCTTCTGATCCTTATGTTTATTGAGATGGTAGACCTGAGACACAAGTTATAGACTGTAGATTCTCTGCGTACTTTCATTGGCATCTAAGAGCCAGCTGCTGGCGACTGGGGCAGCTTCTATGGTGGAGAAAGCTGTTAACATGGATCCAGAGAAGGTGGAACAAGTTGAAAATATGAAAAACCTTTACTCGGCCTTGTAGTGGCTCAAGATTAGAGCTGGTAACAATGTTTGACAAAACATGCCTTTTATTTTCTTGGAGGATGTCAGATTTTTGAAACTATGTTATTTCAGAGAATGCGGATACTGGATTGGCCTATTCTGTCATCTAGGGACTTGCCAATTACTTCCTTATTTACCAGAAGACTGCCATCCTTGTATCAAGGGACTGCCACTGCTGTCATTTTCTGGAGGAACCTTATTGAGCTCCTTTAAAACCTTTTTATTGGGAAAGGTTTTCAAAGTGGAATATTGAAGACCATGCATATGCCAGCCATGAAGCAATTTGGTTGTGTGTGTGTGTGTGTGTGTGTGTGTGTGTGTGTGTGTGTTCCTGGCTCTTCACAAATAAAGTTAAAAGGATTATTTTCAGCCCAGTGCAGAACAAGAAAAATCAGTGTGTCAAAAGTTTGTGGGATGGAGAGAAACTTTGGGACCCAGCTCTTCACAACTGCTTCTGGTGGCATTGTCTGCCTACCTACATCATCCCACTGTGCAGCAATGGGCCAAGGACTCTTTAGAACAGTGCTTCCCAAACTTTTATTTTCCTTGGTGTGACCCCATTTATGACCCCACATCCTCAGCATGGCCCCTCACTCCCCACCCACAGCCCTCCACCCCCACCAGGCTCCCCAGGGTGAAGGCCCTCAGCCCCCTGCCCACTCCAGCTGTGCCTGAGCCCCGGCTGCCCCTCATG
>NW_005841861.1:1686429-1731743 GCF_000455745.1 Alligator sinensis | reverse complement strand
CCCAACTCTTGTCCCCTCCCCTGTGGGCAGCACTGCCTGTGGTGAGGGAGGATGCAGGCTGCCTGCTGCCCTCTCCCCAGGGGCTCTGCAGTCCTGTGGGTGGGACCTGGTGCAGGAGGGAGTGCTGCGCTGTGCTGTTCTGCGCCGCACCTCACCGCACTGCACTGTTGTGGCTACCAAACTGAAATGCCTCACGTTCACCCGGACCTTGGAGGCCATGGTGGTGTGGCACTCCCTCCCACAATGGGTCCCGCCCGCTAGGCTGCAGAGGCGGCTCCTTCCCAGCCCTGGTTGATTCCAGCTGTAGCCCTGTACCTCAATGTTGGCACAAATCTCAGGGGGCATACTTATTGCAACCCCATTCACTGATGTTGCGATCCCACTTGGAGTTGCAACCCATAGTTTGGGAACTGCTGCTTTAGAACTATAGCCTATTGTCCGAACCATGGTTCAGCAAATGCCACTGAGCAAAGCACAGGGCTGTGGGAAGCTCTTTCTTAATGCAGATTAATACAAATCTTTCATGAGAATAAAGTAATGACCAAGTTCCTTCCTCACCATTCCTGAGAGCTCTTTCTGATATTTCTCTCTCTGAGGATCAGATGGTGAATAAGAAAGACGAGATTCTACTAGTAGTATAAAAAAACCCCAACTCCTGATCATTTATATTCAGAAGTCTGATTCGGGATTCCTTTAGGAAGTGCTCTAAGAAAGGCACAAAAGGAAACCTTTCCCTTAAGTCTGATCTGCATACTGCAGCAGGGCAAGTATTTCAGTGCTAGGTTCTACTGCCTATCTTGTGAGTACAGTCTGATGAAACAGTACAGAAAAGTTCGGGCTATAGTGATGCACTGATTCCTCAAACACTGCCACATAAAGGAAATGTTTTCCTTGGGGAGGGAAGACCAGCATCCCAGTCAGTGAGACACTCGTAGTAAAATGTGTTTGTATCTGATCACTCTCTCATGCTCTCAGGGCTATCCTTACTAGCTCCACAGCTACTTTGAACTATTGCTCTATATATACCCTCTTAATGGATCCTAAAAATGTATAGAAGTAGGATAGGGGGTTCTCATCAAGCTTTAAATGACTGTTGTAGGGCTATGCGAAATGCTGCCATTTTGTTTCCATTCTGTTTCACCATTTCAAAGAGACAGTGTTATGTTTTGTCATTTCGTTTAATTTCGAAGCACTGTCCTGTTTCATTTAGCCGAAACTGTTTCACTGTTTTGACTCATTTCAGTGTTTTGTCCGTAGACTATAATGAGGAATCATGAAAATGCCTAAAATGTTATCATTTGTTGCCTGATTTGGATGCAAATTGCAGGGCTGGTAGCCCCTTCTGAGGGCATGAAGCCTGCCAAGTTTCAAGGAGATGGGTGCAGAGGATTCTTGGAAACTGCACCTCAAAGTCTTGAAAGCAAAATTTGATGGCAGCAACAGCCTCCTGTCAGTCAGCATGCAGATCTGGGGGCTCGCACCCTTGGGAGGGCTGCGGGGCTGTGCTGGACTCCTCCTGGGGTGTGGGCCCCTGGATCTGTGACCCAGATAAGAGGAAGCTTCCCTGTCACCTGGGACTGGCGCTGGGCACGGGTTGCGCCCAGCACCAGAGAAAATTGCTGCTGCTGCATGTCCCAGGCAGGAGTCTGGAGGAGTCGCACCCCTGGGAGGAGTCGGGCACAGCCCAGCAGCTCTCTCAGGCTGAGGCTGCGGCAGTAGTGATCTTGTACAGTGCTGGGCACAGCCTATGCCCAGCATCAGTCCTAGGTGGGAGAGGCAGTCTGAGCCTCCTCTCATCTGGGGCACAGATCCTGCCGCTGGGCTGCACCCTGTGGGGCTGGTGGAGCCGTTCGGAGCGCAGCCTGGTGGTGGGAGGTGAAGAGAGCCAGGCCTGTGCTCCCTACCAGGCTGAGCTACATGGGGCTGTGGAGCCGCTTGGAGCGCAGCCCTGGCTCTCCTGTGCCTCCACCACCGGGGTGCTTCAAAACTTGAAACCTTTTGAAACGTTTTGAGTGCCCTCATTTCGTTTTGAAGCTGTTTTGATGCTTTTGTTTTGTTTCAGTTTTGCTGTTTTTAGCTCAAAACGTTTCAAAATGAAACGCATGGCAAAATTTTGCAAAGCCCTACTATGTTGTTGTCTCTAATGATTGGACTATTGTTTTCCAGTTTTTGGTTGCAGGTCACAAATTACATCATATTCTGGATGCCCACACCCATCATGGTTTTTCAAATTGTTTTGTGTTTCATTTTTGTCTGCCTTCTCCTTTCTATCCCCACTTCTACCAACACAGAGAGAACAGTTAGCCCTCTCTCTCCAAAGCTGAGGTATGGAAGAACTATCACTAATGAGCCTCTTGGCCCACCATTTTATTTTTAACCTTGTTTTCCTTTCTTTTTTTAAGTTTAAAAGTACCTTAATATGCACCACTCAAAATTTTAATCTGATAATACTGCCAAAGATAAATGTCTTTCTACAGTGGTTGGAGACATCTCACTTTTAAGTGATAGAGACTTGCTTTCACATGTAGTGAAGTCCAGTGCTAGACATGGACTTGTCTGGTTCCTTTAGACATAAGGACTGCTAAAGGGACACGTACCCAACTCATAAATAAGTAAAAAGCATACAAACTATCATCTGATACACTATGGCTGTGCTGTGCAGAGATACCCAAACTAGGTTGCATGTTCTGGCTCCTAGCTATTTACTCCATTATACTGCTTCTACTTCCACTTTTATTCAGAACTGGTGAAGCCTCGTCTGGAGTACTCTGTACAGTTTTGGTCACCACACTTCAAAAAAGATGTAAACGCATTGAAAAGAGTACACCAGAGGGCAACTAAGTATGGGAACATGGATTTGCAAGAAAAAATTGTAAGATATAACATTACTTAGTCTGAAGAAGGGAAGACTTATCAAATGGTTGTGAAGAAAATGGTGATAGCCTATCCTCTGTGGCTACAGAGGACAGGACAAGAAGTTAATTACCTAACTTTGCAAAAATGGGAATTTTATGTTGAATATTAGGAAGAATTTGTTTGAAGTCAGTTTGAGCTGTGGAACGAAGTTTAGGGCATTTAAAAGAATACGTTTCTTTAACCCTTGGGCGAGATGGTTTAGATGGGGGTGATGTTGTCTTTGATCATGGGATTGGGCTAGATGACCTCCTAGGTTCCCTTTAGCCCTGTTTTTCTATGCTTCTGCATTTATCATGCAAATATAATGGTTTTATATATATGTGCGTGCGTGTGTGCGTGTGTGCGTGCGTGTAAATCTCCTCTCCTATGCTGTTTTGAGGCATGGCAGTATATTTGCCTGAAATTTGCCTGCTTTCAGGTTCTCTCCCTCACATGCTCTCATGCATGCTCTTGCTCTCACTCTCTTTTTGGAAGCAATTAATATATTGATCTTGTGAAGTTTAAACATATGTTCAAATATATGAATAATCCTATTTGAGTTCATGGGATTAAACATTTCTTTAAATGTATGCATGTGGGGGGGGGTTGTTTCATTTTTTTCAGGTTCAGGCCCCCAAGGAAGATAAAAATGTGTGTAATACATTAAACTCCAAGGTATTTCTGTGAAATTCAAACTCATTTTCTTGCCATCTTCCATTATCTGACATATGGATACTTGGATAAGTTTAATTTTGTCAAAAGTGAAATATTTTGTTCCCAAAGATTTGTACCGGGCAAAATGTCAGTAAGATTGAAAAGGATGATTTTAATGGGGGGCTCTTGTTTTTATTCTGTCAGTTGAGAGATTTGTCTCTCTAACCTCATTTTGACTTTGAGTGTTTGCATTTATACAGAAAAGTATAAGGAGCCTGTTTTCTGCTGCCAGCATATTTTGTAAAGTAACAGTAGACCTTTAATGCTGCTCGCTACATACTTTATTGGTTTAGTTTATTATAAATTCTTGGAGCAACATCATGAAGAACAAAATAAATTGCACTTTATTTTTGTGTAGGTTCAGCAAACTTGACAGCTGAAGTGTTTTGCAGAGACTAATTGAGTTTCTTTTAGAATCTGGTGATATTTCTTTTTATGTGCTTCTTATATCTGCTTCGCTGTTTTTATAAATGAGAGTGAAAGCAGTTTTCAAAAATATACTCCTGTGCATCTCAAAACAGGAGAGGAGATAATATGTATGTGCATATCTGTGTGTATGTATATATCTTTTAATAGCACTTGATGATAAACATATTTTCTAAATGTAATGGCTTTAATGTTTTAAAATTTTTTTATACTTTATGCATGTTAGCATGCGTGTTACCAATGTTATGTTATTTCAAACACTTGTTTATATTTGTTTCCTGGCAAACTTTTTAGGACATTTTAAGGCTGCATCAGCACATCTTTACTCCCGAGTTCCTGGATGCTTAAAGGTACACTGCACCAGTTCCACTAAGCTAGGCTGCCTCGGCTTGCCTTTCAACTTGCCAGCAACACACGCAACAGTGTGCATATACACACTGTGTATTTGGTATGGCAGGATGTGTATATTTTGGGGATCCAGGATGACATTTTTCAGATCGAATTGAGTGATTAACATCTGCTAGGAGCCTTGGTATGCAAAATGTTAAGCCTGAAAGTCATTTTTGAAAAGCCCTGTATCAAACAACTGTAAAAAATCTTAAAACTTGCCTCCTTCACATGATTTGGTCTTTTGGATGGACATCTTGCTTACCGGGGGGGGCTGTGTTACTGTAAGTAAAAGAATAAGCTTTTTAAATATACAAACTTAATAATGAATGTGTTCAGGTTATAAAACTCACCATAATAGAGTGAACCTAGTAAAATATACATTATCTGGTCTCCAGTAATGGACCATCAGTGTTTTTAAATGCCATTTAAAACCTGTGTGTGCACACCGCCCACGCACCATAAACATTCCTACTTGCCTTAATTTTAATTTACCGAGTTACTGTTCAGCGCACTTCATGAGCATTGTCACAGCACTGCACTCAACTTACAAGTGCCCCTCAGTATCATAGTTGATCTCTTCTAAGGCTGTCATCTTTACAGAACATGTGTTAAACATTTCAAGGAACCCTGGTTGATGAAATAGATTTGAGCATGCCTCTTCACCCTGGAAAAAAAATCAACAAACATATTACTAGACCAAATTTCACAGTATTTTGCTACAAATGTAACTGTGTGCATATGTACTTTATGCTCTGTTGTTTCAACTGAAGCAATAGCTTTCTTGTGCTTAGCTGTAGCTTTGACTACACTGCTACTTGATATATGCTTGCCATATGTGTAAATAACTTGCTGATCTTAGTGTTATGACCTGTTGACCTCTGCTTGTAAAAACAAATGAAGGCCAAAGGTTGAAAAGATCAGAGGGGAGTCTTTTAAACATCTTGCAAAATAAAGTCCATTAAGAATACTTTACTATTTGTTACAAACCAAGATTCTTGTACTTGCAAATATTTTTGCTAATAACACTTTTCTAAAGCAAATAGTTTTATCTGATTCATGTGTTTGTAGGTGGTTTCTCTGTAATGCTGTTCTTAAAAGGAAACCAACTTAAAAAAATCACTTTTCTCCGGACATTGTTTGGCTCCTACCTAAGTTTATAAGTAACTGAGATTACTATAAATGAAAGATTTGAGAGGTACCTTCTCAGCTTCATCGTTGCATTTGATAGCATTATGGTCCTTGCAGTCAGTAAGACTTAAGCATGTACTTAAATGGTTTTCCTCATCAGGGCTTTCATGCACTGTCAGCTTGCCTGTTTCCCCATATATTTAGGCTCTGTGTTGCATTTGGATTTTACAGTCGAAGGGTGTGAAGGGAAATAAAATAGGTGAAAGTTTTGTTTTGTTTTTTTCTTTCTTTTTATAAGTATGCACAAATGCCAGAAAAGTTGGCAATAAACCTCATCAGGTAGGTATAACAGCTAGAACTACTTCATTTTGTTTTTTAACACATTACAGTTTAGGCTCAGTGTTTTTCAGTCATTACTTATTTTGTCCTTTCTTCTGATTTCGTTCAGTCAATTTTTACACACACACACACCAGCCAATAGAAGCCTGATTCTTAATAGCATCTGTCACTAAATGTGGAAAGACTGTAAAAGGAGACTGCCTGCTCAGACATGCACGTTCATGTGAACAGTAAGTGCAGGTTGCTAGTGCAGGTTGATATGATCACTCTAGCGTATTAAGGCTCTGATTTACCCAGAGTACTTCGTTTCTTCATTTTGGTTCTGTCATGCAGTGTTCCAGTGTACTCTACCAGAAGCAATTTGGGTATTTTGAAAGTGTAGTAGGTAATGGTCAGGTATAGAACGTGTCAGAAAAGCTGTGATGGTGAGTGCCTTAGGGTTGGTGGTTGTAGCCATGTTGGTCTAAGGACATAGGCAGATAAGGTTCTTTTGGTAAATGTGGTATCTTTTATTAGACCAACTAAATAGTTTGAAAATTGTTCTTTGCAAGCTTTCAGGCACAAACACCTTTCTTCAGGCATAGGGAGAGCATGCTGGGGGAACTGCATATTGACCATATCATGAATATAGAGAAGTTACACTGCAAATCTGCAAGGGGTCAGAGTACTGCAAAACAGTCTCATGATCCTGGGCTCCCCCTGCACTGGCAAGTAGAAAGTTGGATGCTTGACAATCAGCTGATTGTCTGCTGGCTCTGGGGACCCAAGCTGTGGTACAGTCTTGATCTAGCTGATGATCAGCTGATAGTCAGCAGGCAGGGACTACATGGGGACAGGTCGGAGCCCTAGTGCAGGCTTGAATCCAGCTGACAGTTGGTTAATCAATTGATGGGGATGTACCGGGGCCAGTTGAAGACCCTGGTGTACAGACCACCCTACCACATCTTCAGTTTAAGGTGTGATGGAAACCAGCCACAAAATTATTATTCATCTTATGGAATAACATTTTTTGCTTATGTCCTGGTTTATTACCCCATTAATAGCCTGAACATGTGACTGTCTTATTATTTAAGATAGGATTAACTGGTTAATAGGTCTGAAGTGTAATGTCTGCCAGGGAGCAGAAATAGCTTCTAAGGTGCCACCCTATTCTACCTTCTGCCTGATTTGAGACTAATATGGCTAACTATCTTGTTATATCTGTTAGGGGTTTTTTTAGGCTCACTTTCTTCTTGACTCCAATTATGAAATAATTGTGTGTACTGGGGTGCAGCTTGGAAGCTTTCCTATAAATAACTGCTTATAATGGGTATTGTCTAGCCCGCTAATAAACTCCTGCTGCCTGAGGAGATGGTCACTTCCATCATATTTTTTTCTTCCAGGAGCTCTACTACAAAGCTTTGTTGTGCAGTTTCATGCAATATATTTTTCAAGACCTGCATAACGTATAGCTTAATGCCCATAGCAAAAATGTATTGGTGAACAGACTGTTTCACACACTGACATGGTGTCTACATTCTTATATTTGCAGCTGCTAATTGCAGGAATACCCATGTTGACAAGTGTAGCATTTGAAGAGCTGGAAAATGAGGTGCAAAACTAAAGAAGTTTGAGAAAAATTACAGTCTGATTATATAGTTTAGATCTCCATGTTAATATTGTCATAGAGCAAGAAGTGAATTAACAGTATTCTGTTTTTACCTATAATAACATATGTCCTTTATATATCATTTATTTGGTATGTTTTTGTGTAAGGCTGACCAAACAAATAGGGTAAGCAAGCTGTTGACATCAAAATTATTACATTTTCCTCTGTCACCTGTTATCTCCCCTAACTGTGCATGGCCTCTGCTGCATTAATTTCCTTCTAAAAAAGATCAGTACTTTAAATTGCAGATTCCAGCTTCCCCGAACATTTCATTGTTGATATTTGAAATAAAATATCAGGTTAAGCACTGGCAAGCTATCCACTCTTAAGATAGCAATATTGTACAATTAACTGTTTCTTTGTGTTCAAGAATTGTGTTCAGTATTGAGCAGCACACTAAATAATTATATAAATGGCTTGTGTGCATCTGCCAAAATGAGGGTTTTTTCTAGTCCAAGATTGTATGCCAAAGTCAGTTGGTAAATCCATTTCCAAATGTCAATCTGACTATAATATCATGGTCCTCAATGTGGTGAGGTAATGCAAAGTACTTGTCTGAATTTCACAGATTTATCATGAAAAGTATCTTCGAATGTACAGCTGCGTGGTGGAGAATGCTGGAAAACGTGTTAGGTGCTGATAGATTAATACCTCCAACAAGGAAGGAGAAGGTTCTGGATAATGCATTTGTCTAGCAACTCTCCAGCAAGCAATATAAATCATGAATTCCCCGTGAGACAAGGGGAAAATGCTGTGTTCTGACCTGAAAAAGGATGCAGTGAAACATTTTAATGGGATTCATTTTTTTTCTTTTCATTAATAAGTAAGCAATACTTCCTGTATTCTTGCAGGTTTAGTAACCTTTCTGCTTCCTATATGGGAGGTTATTCAGCATTAAGAAAGGAGTTTCAGGACAAATCTAGATAACTATACATCTAAATATATACATTTTAAGAATTCTGGGGAAGCGAATTAACTGCTTCATAATAAGACCTGCAATCATGCAAACTCTATTAAAAATGCAAGCCTGTCTTGTTAGAAATGCAAAACTCTAGAACTCTTGGTTCAGAGATGATACCTTTTATTAAACCAACTAAGAAATTATGCAAAAAAAATCTTTTTTTGTGTGATTTCTTAGTTGGTTTAATAAAGGGTATCATCTCTGAACCAAGAGTTCTAGAGTTTTTTGCATTTCTTTTTGTCTGAAACCAATACGGCTACCAAATACACCCCTGAAGCCGGTCTTGTCGGCATTTTGACATAGCCCCCCAAAATGTAACACTGCTGTCCCTACCCTGGGGAGAAAGAGAGAGAGGAAAGGAATTTCTCATTTCCATCTGGTGGCTTAATTTCCCCCTTTTTATTCCCCACCCCCACCCCCACTTTTTTTAATGCTTTAAAAATCAAAACAAAAAGGGTCCAGTCAAAGTGTATTCCTAAACTTCAGCTACAGAAACACATTTCCTCCTCCCTGCATACACACCTTTTTAGCTAATGGGTAAATCAAGGAGGAAAAAAAACTTCATTGTTTGTCAGTTGCTGGCATAACTGGTATCTTATATCAATTTGCCAATCAACATACAATCACAAAACTGCAGGGGTACCCTTTGAAATTTCTCAGGTTGGTTAATATGTCTTTTATTGATAACTTTTACGTACAGATGTATACATTTTTCATAATACTATACGCATTATAAACAAATGCAGTAGTGTCCAATGTCTCCTGTTTGTTTTTTGTTTAAATAATGCACAGAACTTTCATAGAACAAAATATTCTGGATGAGACTATTAGGTTTGCGAGTTTTCTATAGTACATTATTTCTATCTGTTTTTATTATTGAACTAAATATGCCCTGTATCTGGAACATTATAGTTTGGTTATTCTGTTGTTAATTCCTTTCACAGAGAGTCAAAGTCCTATAGTTGCATTCATTGTTTTTTGGCAGTCAAATTTGATATCCTCTTCATTTGTCTCCATATAGCACTTGTCTTAAAATTACTTTAATGTACTTTATTATTCCAGTGAAACTCAGTCAGCTGACTTGGTTAAACACACAATTGTCTAACTGTTACAAGCTTCACTCTCTAATGGTGTTTCTACCATACTCTTCTGTTAGGTAATTGCAGTAGGGAATTCTTAATGCCCTCTGGGCCACTTCTTCCTCTTTCAGTCTCCTGTTATTTCCTGTCTCTCAGGAAATAAAAATTACTAAGAGTAAGTGACTTTGGATTATGCTGAAGATGATACATACCTTCAGGGTCCTAAGAATATGGGGTCATTAAGTGTACTGTCTCTTGTAGTTTTGTGTGTGTGACTTACTCATGTGTCTAGGTATTTATCAAGTCAGTTGGTATGATTTCTGAGCATCTGCAAGGGCTTTTGGGAAATGTTACATCATTTTGTTTCCAGCAGCATGCTGTTGATCCTCAGACTGGCATTACATTTTAACCCTTTGGACTATTTAACTATTAGGTTCACTTTTGAGCAATGATGCTCAACTTTTTTGGCCCCACAGGCCAGATGAGTGACATGGGGCCAGTTCTTGGGGGCCTGGCAGCACCCCCTCCCACCCTCCACACACCAGACTTTGGAAGGGGGTGGTGCTGGGCCCCCAAGACCAGTCCTGTGTGCTGGAGTTGGGCACCCCATCGAGCACACAGAGCCCAGAGCTCTCCATGGGTACAGAAATTTGGCAGCTGGGAGGTGCCACTGCTGCTTCCCCCTGCCAAATTACCAGACCCAAGGGGTGCCCCATGGGCTGGTTGATCTGATACTGCAGGCCAGATCTGGCCCATGGGCCAGGAGTTGAGCACTTATGCTTTTGAGAAGAATGTAATCTCCTCCCCCTTGAGCTAAAGGAACTGGCCATAGTAATGGTATTGAAGATCCTTTTACCAGATTAACCATGTAAAAGGCACCAGTCTACTACTGTGCAAAATTCAGGGCAGCAGCAACCATTTTTTCAGTAGTACCTTCCATCCATTAATACAGAATAGTTTTCATCATTGACATGGGACCTTTGCATTATTTTAGCATGGATTTAGTGGATTGAACTACTGATGTAATAATATTACTACTATTGAAGTCTCGGGACTGCTGTTGTTTTTCAGTTTATCTGAGACTCCAGATGAGAAAAATTAATACATTTTCACATTCCTAGCTGACATCGTATACAGTAGGATCCCACTACAACAGTAAACACTGCCTTTGGTTTTGAACTTTTCATTGGATTTGATTGTAGAGCTAATGTGCAGATCTGAATTATTTTAGATTTGTTTTTAGGTAGAATTTACTTTCCAGGTCCAAATTCAGCATTACTTGCCTCTCAAAAGTGGATAAATAGTTTAATTAATTTTCCATTATATCAGCCTCATTTTTCACCTCTCTGCCTCTTTGTGGCATAACTGCTTTTGTAGATTTGGTTTACTGTGTCTTAAGAATTTCCCCTCTAAAAATGAGGGCTCAGTTTTTTTGTTATGATTTATCCTCAGCAATTCTCACTGTATTGCCGTGGTTTACCTCTGACCACCAGCATTAATATTTGTCCAAGTGCCCAAGTTCATCATAATTTTCTATTATGATAGTTATTTCGACACTAAAGAGTTTAGATGTCATTGAAAAAAAATGATGTCTTCTAAATCACTTTAACGGGAGTTTTTTAACATTACCCCAGATCTGGAAAATAGGTTCCTTTATAGGGGTACTGTATTTCAAGTTTAAAAAAAGAGGATACTCTGTTTGGGGGAGCGGGGAAAGGGTCATAGATATGCCCATGCCCTGCTGCTGTCTCTCACTTCCAACCCACAGTACCCTACCCCCCAGACCATGCTGGTGCCCCTCACTATCCAACCTGCAGCCCCCCCCCATCCCTGCTGATACCCCCTTACTCCTGACCCATAGCCTGCTGGACCTTCCTGTGCCCCATGCTCCTGACCCACAGTCCCCCACCCCCCTGGTGCCCCTCACTCCCAAGCCACAGCTACCCCAGCTCTGCTGGTGCCCTTCACTCCTAACCTGGAGCCCCTTGCCCCATCCCCCTCCAGCTCTGCTGGGGGCCCTGGCTCTCCAGTCCCCACGCCCCACAGACTTACCTGCCTGCAGCTGCCCGCAGGGTGCGTGCGCAGATGCATGTGATGCCCCTGCCTCCAATTACCCTCTCTCATCCCCAAACAGTTCCTTGCTGGGGCAAGCCAGGAAGTGCTGGGAAAAAAACTTCAGTGCTGAGCAGAGCAGAGCAGAATCCCAGACATTTGTTGATATTTTTTAAAAACCACCCGGACAGAGATGGGAGGACCCAAAAAGAGGACGTTTGGGAAAATCTGGACATATGGTAACCCTCCCCTTCTAATTTCAGAAGGAAATTGTCTGGGCATGCTTTAATACTGGGATTTAAAATGAAGGCATTCCCTTCCTGAAGTACGGAAGTTATTTTTGATTGACAGAGCTAATAGCTGTTTTCAGTATTCTAAAAAAAAAAGTACTTGCAGTAGATTTCAGCAAGCCAACTGAATGGAGGTATCAGTAGCAGGGAAAAAAAATTGTGTGCAGCTTATAATGCATTAAAATAAGTACATGGTTTATCAATGCACGCTTTCAAGTGAAAGTGTCTAAGGGTGACAGAAGTGAATTGTTTTGCCTGTGCATGTATTGGTCTTTGGGTGATACTATATTTAGTCAAATATCAAATAATTCCAGGAAACTGAATTCTGAAGAAGGTTTATGCAAGAGGCAAGATTTCTTAAGGTGGTATCTTCTATTGGACCAACTATGCAGTTGGAATAGTTAGACAAGCTTTCAGATACAAGACATTCTGAGGAAGTTTGTCTAACTCTATCCCAACTGCACAGTTGGCCCAATAAAATATATCACCTTAAATTCTTTCCTCTTACATAATTTCTGGGCTATTATGGCTATAACATCATTCTTAAACTACTGAAACTGAAATTCATCAGAGGTGCCAGGACTCATTTTGTCTGGTCATGTATTTTTAAGATCCATTTAAATTCCATTTCATGCTCCTAAAACTAAAATTAAAATAGAAACATTAAAATGTTACTATTATGATTTTATGTTGTAATAAATAATACTACAGAGGTGTTTGTTTCTTCTTCAACAGTAAATCCTTTAACTATATTTAGAAGACTAAAATGTTTTTAGATGACCTTCATTTTATAAAAGGCACATCAGAGTTGGTTTGACATATTTTCCTTGGTTTAATTTATTTTCCAGATATCTTTCTTATTTTAATTTTAAGAATATTTTGAGAGGCTTGTGGGGTATCATGCATATTTTCTCACGTTTGTTTTACTGATATGGCATGAGGCACTTGTACATATAGTGTCAAGTTGTTTTTATCCTTATCATTACTTTATCTGTATGAATTGTGGTATTGGATATAGATAAAACTTTTGCTTCATACTTTGGCCAAGAGTGTTTAATACAGAATGATAACTTAAGTCTTCCTCATGTATCCACATCTGAGAGAAGTAATAGTGGGGGGTGCACCAATAGAGATTTTTTTGGGCTGATACCAATGGCCAATTTTTAAGAAGTCATAATTGGCTGATACCAATCCGGTTCAGATATGTAGCTGGGTATCTTGGAGACCAGTATTGAGCTGGTAAGTCTGGTGTGAGGGAAGGAGCGTTGGGGGAGGGGAAGATTTAGGCCCCTGCGGTGAGGGAGTGAGTGGAGAAGGGGCAGGCATTGCTGGGGTGGGGCGCGAGATGGAGCTGTGAGCAGCTCATCTGGGGGGCATGGAGGGGTGTTTCCTGCCCTGCATCACCCTAGGAGGGTGTGGGGGGACATATGCCCCTGGATCTTCGTGGATGACGAGGGTGGGCTGCTATTGCAGGCTGGGACTGGGGCCTGCACTGGGCTTTTTCTAGCAGGGGGCTGGGCCAGGCTGCACTCAGGGGTGGGCAGCAGGGATGTTGGGAGGTGTATACGGGGGGGGTCAGCAGCTACTCCCAAAATTCACCGTAGCCTCCCTGTAGCCCTCTCCCAGTGCTGCCACCTGGAACATCCCACAGCAACAGCCCATCCTGCCCCATCTTGCACAGAGATCCAGAGGCACATGACCCCCATACCCTCCCAGGGTTTATGCAGCAGCAGGAGCCACTACCCCACTCCCGCACCCCACCCCAGCTAAGCTGCCCTGCCCTGGCCCCTGCCCCACTCCCTCCCTCACCGCAGGGGCCTTGTTCTGCCCCTCCTCTTCCCCCACAACAGGCTTACCAGCCAGATGCTGCTCTCCAATCTTCTGGGCTACACTCCGGCCATGTGCATGCTGCGGCTGTGTGCACGCACGGGACATTTGTCAGCCACGTTATTGGCGCATCAGACAAAAAAAAAAAAAAAAAGCTGATTTACGATACTGTCAATTTTCCTTATATCGGTGTTGATCTGATATGGGGCCAATGTATCGGTGCACCTCTAGTAATTGTTGAAAATATAGCATCTGACTGGGTGTGTCTAATGGCCAACCAAATAGAACCATACAGAAGTGGTCTGAGGTGCTTGAGCCAGGCCTTTGCAGTTAATGACAAATTTTGCATTTTAAAAGAGATCCATAAGAATAACACCTGAGAACAGGTAATTCAGGGAAGGATATTTTCCACAGTAAATAAAGGGCATATTCTTTTACCTGGCAATATCCCTGCTGCTAAGACCTGGCAAGACCCAGGTGAGGCAGGTAAAACTGAGGCACAATTGCTCAAGGAGGTGACTTTGGCGGCATCTCAGTCTGTTCTCAGTGGTCAAGCAGCAGAAGGACATTTGGAGCTGAAGGGCACTCCTGAAGTTGTAGGAACACACTGGAAGTATGTCTTAAAGCTACACTTTACCACATCTGGGGTCAGGGTGTTTCATTCACCTTGTACCCTCAATAAATTTAGGTAGATGCATGGGCGACTGGTGCCTCCTGAGTAAGGGGGGGGCACTTGCCTGCCCCAGTGGCCAGTCAAAGACCGGGGGGTGGTTCCCCCACACCCGATTGTGTCGACTGGGGGAGAGGTTCCCTGTGGTCGATCACGCCAACCCAATCACCCTGGCACTTCTGGGTCAGTGCGGTCAGCTGTGGGGGGACCGTGGAGATTGCTTCTCCTGGCGCCCCCACTGCCAGGCTGGCACTCTCAGAGGGGCACCAGTGCTCTCACCTGCCCTCCCTGCCCATTGCCTAAGCAGGGAATGCTCCTGTCAGGGAGAGCACCAACGTTTCCGGGGGATGCACGTGCACTCCCTAAACGTTGCCACTGGGTCGATGACAGTTTCTGTCTGGTTAAACCAGTGGCTTTCAACCTCATTAAACTCTAAACACTTTTTAGAAAATGTTAGGTCTTAGATTTCACTCGGGTTTTTGGTTTTTTTGTCCAGGAAAAGTGATAGAGCAGTTCTTCTGTTGCAAAAAAACTTGGAAAGACCACAGCAGGTCAGAATTGTTTTTTTGGCATTATGGATTCCTATTGGAAAATTCTGGGTTGAGCTTGTAAATCGTATGTAGGAGTTTTGCACACCTAACAGTGCTCATATTGAGCAGCACCCGTCAGCATCCTTAAGAGAATCTTGTACCACTTTGGATGTGAATCATTGTGTTAAACCATAACACAGAGTTGATTCTACATACCATTTTTGAATTCAGTATGGACACTTATTTATGTTTAATTGTAACCTCCACTGCTAAAAATAGGCTGCATATACTATTCTTGGGCACTTATTGTTGTTAGCAATCCCTTGATTCGAGGTTGATCTCTACCATGGCTTACCTGATGGGTCTTGAAATGACTTATGAGTCCAATCCTTGATTCACATATCCATCCACAGAAGTTGTGGGTCTTTCCACAGGGAAGAGTAGGCTGTAGGTGGGGATTCCTCTCCTCTTCCTCCCTCTACACGCTCTCTCTTCTGCTTTGAGGGCAAGAAACTTTATCTCACAATGGGCTTTCACTTAGCTGAGGTTGATGGACCATTGAAGTTGGTTGGCAGCCAACTCCCTTTCAGCTCTTGATGTTGGCATCTGTTTTCTTGAGGTATGCCTTGTGATGTTTCCTTTGGCCATTCATCTCTCTGGTGAGATCTCAGGTTGAAATTAAACTGGGAGTAGAGCACTTGTTTTGGGAGTCAGGAGTCAGGCATGTGCACACCATGTCAGGTGCAGTGAAGTCCGTGCTTAAGGAATACTGACTCAGTGCTTCAGCACAAATGCTGGTGTTTCTGTGGTCATCTTCACATTTAATGTGGAGATTTTCTGGAGGCATTTTTGCTGATACCTCTCCAGGTTCTTTAGCTGACGTTGGTAGGTCACCCATGTTTCACATCCATAGAAGAGAGTGGGGATGATTATTGCATTGTAAACCTGGATCATAGTGTCTTTTCAGAGATCAGAATGAATTAAGACATGCCAAAGCAATTTCCCATAGGGGGCACTTGTGTACAGGATCCTCTGCTGGATCTCCTCATCAATGTTCACTCTCTGAGGGAAGTGGCTACCAAAGGGGGGAAGTGTTGACTACATCCAGTGTCTTCCCCTCAGTAATTTGGAGAGGGGAGTTGCATATGTAGCCTGGGGCAGCAAGGTAGAGCACTTTGGCTTTCTTCGCTAGGGACAGACATTACACACAAACTGGTTTAAGTGATCAGAAACTGGTTTAAACCTGTAACAGAATGTAAGTTATATAAACCAGTTTCAAAATGGCTGAAACTGGTTTGAGATAAGCCTGGTTTAATGTAGTATCAGATTTAACCAATTTGGGTCAAACAGGTTTAGGCAGTATCTGTCCCAGGCCCCTTCCTGGTAAGTTAAACCAGAGTCTCCCAGCATCCCAGATGCTTTGCAGCTCTGTGTGGGGCTGTCACCTCCAGAGAGCAGAGTTGGTCCCACCTGCCTGCTTTCTGGGCAGAGCTCTGGTGGACTGCAGGTATAGCAGGGTTTGCCTAGCTTCCCCTGCCCCACCTCCCCCTCATTACTCTGTGTTCAAGCAGGGATTTCCCCGCCCTCCCTCTCTCCCTTCCATTGCCCACGGCTTGGATCCCAGTCCCATGGACCCTAGGCATGAGGTATGCTACCTAATGCTGAGAGGTGCCTGTGTGTGTCTCTGTTTTCACTGGGACAAGCAGACAGAACAGTATCCACTTAGGGCTTCTGGAGCTAATCAACAGGTCAGTTGGTAACATCCCTCATTCCTTGCTTGGAAAAAGCTGTTTAAGAAGAGCTTTTAAGAACTAATGAGAGAGGCTTTTGTTTTGTTGATGGACTGATAAACACTGATAAACCCTGCTGGCTTGCTTGCCTGTCAGTCTGCTGCAGACAGTATAAAGAAGCAGGGAGAGGGAGATTGAAAAGCTCCGTTTCATCAACAGATGCATGCACTGCACATCCCCCTTTTGCCTCAGAGTGCTGGCCCGGGGCCTGGGTCTGGCAACACTCTTGCCCCTTGAAAAGTGATCAGAAAAAATCCTGGGATGGTGCAGGCAGATCTCCCTAATCAGAGCGCCCTGCCAGGGCCTGGCTATGGCTCCCCCTCAGCTCATCCCTGTGGAAGGGAAAGGAGGGCTTCTCCAGCGCCCCCACAGTCTAGCCTGAGCCAGTGCAAGCATGTGCTTGCATTTCTTCTGTCCAGAGGGGATATTTGAATGCTTAAAAACTGATTTAGCTTAGCCAGGTTAGACTAACCTGCAAAGGTTGAATCAATTCAGGCTTTTAAAATGCCTGTCCCTAGCCCTTGATGTTGAGTGGCCCAAAATTTGGTAGGCTTCTCTGAAAAAAATCAGCGCAGTCTGGAGATTTTTTTCAGCCCGCACAAGGATGGTGCAGTCATCAGCATATTGAAGATCAAGGCTGCCTGTTTTGAGCACTTTTGGTCTTTAAGCAAAAATAACCTATATAGGGAATATAAGAGTCATTCTGATCATGAGGTGGGACTGTTAATCATTATTATGCCTCATCCATTCTAAGCATCATCAGCAATCCTTCTGTCCGCTTCGCTGTTCTAGAGGAAAATGGAAGACACCCAAGTTGTGAAGATAAAGATAAAAAAAAAACCCCAAACCCAAGAATACTTAGAACAGGGCGGGCAGTTATTTCGAGCAGAGGGCCACTTACTGAGTTTTGGCAAGCCATTGAGGGCCATGAGACAGGTAGCCAGGGGAAGATAAATATTAATGTTCTAGATTTTTTTAGGGGCCCTGCGGGCTGGATAGAATGGCCTGGCAGGCTGCATTTTGCCCACCCCTGACTTAGAATGTATGAACAGTACTGACTTTACATGGCCTGTTCTCTCAACATTTCTTGAACTGATAGCATTTGCTTCAGAGTAGTAAGAAAAGCACTAATCTCCTGATTGATTTTGATATCTGCTTGATTTAGAAAGTGCCCTAAACAATTAGACCTTATGAGAAACATTTTAGTAGGCTAACAATCATCATATTAACTAGTAATTCCAAGTCTAACAACTCTGAAAATTTTTATAGTTTGACTTTGTTAGCAATATGGAATAGTGACATGATTTTACTTCTGTGGCAGCTTCAGCCCAAATACCACAGAATTTGCTACCATTCCAAATAAAGGGCAGGATTATCAACAGGTGAGTATGTAGATATATATTAAAGGTTGAGAAGGGCATATAATAGTGTGTTTCCCCTCCCCTTTACCTCTTTGAAAAGTATATTGAAAGATAGCGTAAAGGAAAATTACTTATGGATTCCTCAATCATTGGACCAACACAGAGTAGCTTATTTGCAGACAGATTTACCTGACAATAAACTCAATTCTTTTTTTGGTCTTCATTGATCCTCAGTAAACAGTTTCTGGCCACAGAGAAGATTAGATTATTTTAGGATCTGCAATGCTCTGTTTGAACCAGCGCAAGTGCTTTTATAGCTCTAATTGACATTCCCATCCCTTTAGTCATTTTGAAATATTCATTGGTAATCACCATGTCTTCAGTTTGAGCCTCAACAGTTTATAGTGATCCATCACCCATAGATCCAGATGGATTTTAAAGAGAACCAAAGCACCTGTTTCTAAGCAAAGAGTTCTCTTATTTACCTGCAGATATTCTTTGGGTGGGTATTAAATCTAAGTTCAAGAATGGCAGGTTAGCTGATGGAATGGGGGTGGTGTTTGGCCCCTAAAAGAGTAGGCCTGCCATGTAGATAGGGAGGCTGAATAAGCCAAAGATTCAATTGTCCAAGTTTAAGAAACAGCAAATTTAAGGGTCTGTTTATGGCCGTTCTGGTGGAGATGAGGGTGTTTTGAAGGTCAATGGTTAACCTACTTAAACACGTTTTTTACATTTTATTGGAGTCTCCATTTGAAATAACATTTGTATATAAGCAACATGTGCAGGCCATGTGCTTTCTTACAAAGATGTATTTCAGTGTTTAATCTTGTGAAAGAAGGTAGTGCATGCAGAACAGTCTGTGCTGTTGGCAGCAGATGATAAATTCTTCAGGAGACTAAAGTTTGGCCTCTTCTTCAATGAACAGGAAAATTAAAGTAGCCTCCAAGAAAGATTTAAAACCATGTCAGATGTTTTGAAAACCAGTCTTCTACCTAGCCATCCCTGCTGTCTAAGGATGATAAATTCACCTCAGAAAGCTGTAGTGATAACAAGGGCTAACAGCATTAATTGCTTTACTGCTTCACATTGTTGCGCTTCTGGTGAATCTCTTCATTGTACTAACAATAGAACAACTTCTGTTTACTTTTGTTTGGAAGTTGTATGGCTGAGATGCAGATGCAAGTGGGTCAGATTCTCAACCTCTAGAAGTTAGTGGAACTAAGCCAATTTATATATTAGCTGGCCAGCTGCCTCTAGGCTCTGCTTCTTTATACTCTCAGACCTATTGAGAAAGCTGTGCTAGAAAATATTTAAGGACATATTCAATCTAGTAGCTCCTACCTAGTAGTTTTTGTTCAACTTGCTTAGTTAATTTTCATAAAAGGATCTTTTATTTTCAGCCTTATTAAATTAAAAAAAAAAATTTCTTTAGATCTGACTCGGTATATCAAAATAATATTTTACCTGAACATTGTGAAACACAAAACCAGCCTTTTTTCCCTGTAGTTGTTCTGTGGTAGTTTCTAAAAGAGTGTTTTTTCTTTTAGCAAATTGTCTTTTTGCTTCATAGAATATTCTAGGCTTAAAAAGGCCTCCCTTTGTAAAGGTGATGCTTTCACAAGAGGTTCTTTGGCTGTCACCGGAGCAAATAATGTTACTCCTTTTTATGCATCATATCTCTGAGAACACTTTTACTCTGTTAACTTGAATTTGCCTGCTGTCAGCCTTCCTAGATCAGACCAACTAAAGTGAAATTTTACATATGAAAATTAAAACTTTTGCCATATACTTCATTTATTCCCTGCCCTCAATCAAACACCCCCCCTCAAAAAACAAACAAACCCAACAACAACAAACAAATTCTGCTCATTTGCATAGTGAAAAACCAAAATAGAAGAAAAGAAATTGGCTGGGTAGTATTCTTTTTTTTCCTTCACATTTCAAGGGAAGATTATTATTGTAACTTGGCCAGAATATTTGTGTCCTCTAGCTACGGAAAATACAAGTATCAAATACTGAGAGTAATGGTTAAAGCAAAGAACAATCACCAATTCATTGGCATTGTACGTAATCATATATAATATAAATATATAATGTAATCATATATCATATACAATATGGAAATCTAGTTTTTTTAAAAGGGTTGCGTGTGTGCATGCGTACACATGTATATGTACATAAAATCGATAAAATAAATACCTTGTTTTCAATCTCATCAGATCAGCCAAGTAGGCAAGGGATTTTAAAACCCTTCTCATTTGTAATCAATTTGGAGAATTTAGGCATATCAGAAATTATAGTCTGAGGAATCTTACCCTATTGCTACCTTGTTGTATTTTATCTTTTGCCCAAGCTGAAAACTCCAGGTTGCGGTATTAATTTATTTCACCCTTTTAAAAAAAATTATATTTGTTTCAAATTAGGACAAAGAAAGCCATTTCAGGCAATCACACCACCTTTTGTCTGTTCAGCTGGCTACTACACTAAGAGATTTAATTGTTAGTATTTTCTTATGTTGCTGAATGCTTTTTGACTATTGTTTACAGGGAAGGTGACTCAGTTTATGTAACAGTGTTGTGTTGAGCATGTTAAGCTTGGGAGTGGGAGGAAACAGCATGTGATGCTTGCAACCTAACTGAGTGTAACAGAGTCACGGCTGCAACTCTGTTACTAAGATGCTCGGCAGCTGAGGATAACTGCCACCAAGCTGGGAAAAGGTGCACCACACCCTCTGGAGCCAATGAGGCTCAGGAAGGAGGGATAAGAAGGGGAGAAGACCTGGGAGAAGCCGCCTTTGGGCAACTACAGATTGAGAAAAGCAAGCGAGGAGCCCTGCAGTGAGAGATTCAGAGGAAGGCCCAGAGGCAGGGGCTCACAGCCAGCGACAGGATTACGGGATCAATCTGCCCCTCTGCTCGCTACATACCTGAAAAACCCAGCTTCTGTGGTGAGTCACAGGGAACGGAGCAGCGGCATGGCGAAAAGCCATGGATCCAGGCCAAGACATGGTGGGGTTGCACAGGAGAAAACGGGGCAGGGGAACACCTAACCCAGCCCTGAAGAAACGGGACCCCAATCCCTCACCGGAGAATGAGAGGGTGGGGAGGAAAAAGAAAAAAAGGACTGTGAAAGAGCCGTGCTCTGCACACCGGCACAAGACGTGGCTGGGGAATCCTGGTGTCGGCGTTAATCAGCCGCTAATGAAGCAATTAGCTGCTGGGCTCTAAGACAACGCATAGTACTTCCCGTCCGAGTCAGACGGCAAGGATCCGCCTGAATACACGAGGGGTCTCCATGGCGGGTCCGACAAACTGCCCCCTTTGCCTGGCATTCCTAGAAAGAGTAAGACCAGACTAAGAATAATAAAGCACCAGTATCAGACATCGATCCAGTGTAGTCCTTCCCACGGGTACCTGCGCGGTTAACATCCCCTCCCTTCCCAATTTTGTTTAAAGATCAAAAATCATGGCAGGCGAGAATCTCGGGGTTAGGGGGTACCCGACTCGGACACGCTGACACGGAGGCTATAGCCTGCAAATCTGGGGACCCAGCCAGCCAGCACAGTCACTCATTCTCGTCTGCCATCTTTCTGGCTGAGCATCTAGGTGGGCCTAGCCACCCACCCACTTCTTGCCACCCTTTCACCCATTCCCACAAAGTGTCCAGAAGTAGAAGAGGAAGTGTCTAGACAATCAGGGCTCAACTTGTACCCAAACTACTTAGCTCCCAGCTTGTGGCTCTCCCAACTTTCTGACATTCCCCAGCTACCTGACCCAGCTCTTCTATGGACCCTGAGTTTGGCCTTACACTTTGGTTCCTTAACTCAACTCCTGGTTTGATATTTTGGATACTAGACCCAGCTGACCATCTGACCACATGCTCTGCTTGATGCTTTGAATCTCTGACTTGGCTCCTCGAATAGATCTTTGGGCTCCTGTATGCTCAGGATCTGAGCATTCCTTCTGATCTTGGTTGCTTTTCTAGACCCCAGGTGACTCCTAGGTCTAGCTACCCATGACCTGGCACGACCTAAACTTGCCTTACATTGAATACTCCCTGAGTTTCAAATTACTGAAAGATTGTCTAGTACACTGTCAGCTACCATGTTATGAATTGTAGCCTGGAAAAAAAAAAGAGGAGGAAGCCGATCTAGTAACTTATTAATTTTTGGTTACTGGGGCTATGAGAGAAGAATTTTTCCAAAAAAAATGGAGCTTTACATTTGGGTTAAGGTGCATTTCAAATAGAGATCATACTGTTCAAGAAAACCAAAAGCTTTGTACAGGACATTATAATAGATAAAGAAGTTGATTCAAATTCTCCTCCAAATGCTTGATGTTAAGAAGATGCCAATTTGCAGATATGCCAATACAAAAAGTGGCATCTTCTCAACATCTGTTAATTGGATGAGAATTTGCATAACTCCCCCCCCCATCCCACATATTTCTTAATTTTAAAAAACCTCATTAGAAGATACATACACACATGCAGGTGTATGCATGTATACACATATATCTGTATGTGGGCACCATAAGAAACACAGATGACACTAAGATGTGGGGAGAAGTGGGCATGCTAGAAGGGAGGAATAGGCTGCAATTGGACCTAGACAGGTTACAGGGGTGGGCGGATGAGAACAGGATGGGTTTCAACACGGACAAGTGCAAGGTACTGCCCCTTGGTGGGGAAGAACCAGCAGCATACCTACAGGCTGGGGAACTCCCTTCTCGTCAGTGCAAAGGCAGAAAAGGATCTTGGAGTCATTATTGATGCCAAAATGAACGTGGGCCAACAGTGTGTGGATGCGGTCAGGAAGGCCAGCTGTACCTTGTCATGCATCCACAGATGTATCTCAAGCAGGTCCAAGGAGTTGATCCTTCACCTCTATGTGACACTGGTCAGGCCGCAGTTGGAGTACTGCATCCAGTTCTGGGCGCCACACTTCAGGAGGGATGTGGACAACACGGAGAGGGTCGAGAGGAGGGCCACTCAAATGATCAGGGGGCAGCAGGGCAGGCCCTACGAGGAGAGGCTAAGGGACCTGAACCTGTTCAGCTTCCACAAGAGAAGGCTGAGGTGGGATCTAGTGGCCATTTACAAACTGGTCAGGGGGTCCAGCAGGCATTGGGGGAGTCCCTGTTGCCCCGAGCACTACCAGGAGTGACAAGAAATAACGGTCACAAGCTGGCAGAGGGTAGATTTAGGCTAGACATCAGGAGGCATTACTTCACTGTCAGGGCAGCTAGGATCTGGAACCAACTTCCAAGAGAAGTAGTGCTGGCTCCTACCCTGGGTGTTGTTAAGAGGAGGCTGGATGAACTCCTTGCTGGGGTCGTTTGACCCCAGTACTCTTTCCTGCCACGGCAGGGGGTCAGACTTGATGATCTGCTCAGGTCCCTTCCGACCCTACCAACTATGAAACTATATATATCATGTGTATGTATATGCATATATTATATATGCATATATAAAATTTATGCACACAAATATACATACATGTGTGTACTTGCATATATACACACACAATGTTTATATATAAGCATATACATATTACTACTTGTGTATTTTTTGCTGGAAATACTTCTCATGGGTGCTGTTGGTTTGGTGTGTTAGGTTTTGTTTTTTTTTTAATTAGTTTGGCTGGTCAGGTGTTCCTAAAATGTTTAGCAACAACAAAATATGTCTTTAGTTAGGAGGTTTGTGTTTAGGATATGGCCAGACAAATACAGGTTTACCTTTTCTGTTTTCACCTAGTGAGTTTTATTAAGATCTACAATATCAAGGTCTGCCTGCGACCCCTTATTATTCCATGATTATATATAGGAAAACATATGGAGCGGATTGGAAGGAGAACCAGATTTTCTACCTTTTTGGAGAACCTACCAGTTCATTTTTCCTTTATTCCAAAGTCGAACAGAAACAAAATCACAATATCCTGTGTAACAAAACTCTGGAAAAAATGGTAAAACTAAATACGTCTTTCATTTTAAATGAAGCATAACACTTGGAAAATAAATACTTTGTAGAAATGTCATTAATTTAACAAATTGGCATTTTTTGTGATGGGTGAAACATTCTGTCAGAAAACTGAGCCAGCTCCAATCTCAAAAACCCACTGTTCTTCCCTTTGCTTTAAAGTTGACAATGGTGGTTTACAGTGGAATAGCCTGCTAACTGGATAGCCTATCTGCCATTGCTTCCTGGAGAAGATACCAATTTTTCATGATGTAGCTTTTTTAAGCTGGGCTTTACTTCTTCTCAGTATAAGTCAGTGGCTCTCAGTGAAATGCTACTTGACAAGCAACTAAAAATGTTTCCTTAAATGCCAGCTTCAGGGGTGATTCAATAGTCTAGGATAGCAGTAGGCAACCTTTTCCTGCTATAGGCTGGAATACGACCCACCTTGCATTAGAGGCAGGCAAGGGGTGGATAATAGGACTCGCCTGCAGTCAGCCATTCTCCCCCCAGCAGCATGGGGAGGGTCCTTTGGCCCCAGGCCTATGCATTGGACTTGCAGTCTTTAATTCAAGATTGACTAACCTGGGGGGGGGGGGGGAGGGAGGAGGAGGAGAGGGATAATTTTCTAATTTAACAACAATTCAGTGGGGCCTGATGAATGTATAGGTGAAATTCTACAGCCTTTTCTTATGCAGTAAGTTTAGGTTACAATTATGTTCTTGTTTGCCTTTTAAAAATGATCGGTTAGCCCGTGCTACAACAAAACAAGTGGCTCTTTAAACATAACCACACACCCGCTAGTCTTTTCCACATGAGATATGAAAGTTAAAGGTTTTCAAGAACATATGTTACAACGTAACCTCCATGCATCCTTGTTTGGATAATATAGAGAAGATGCATGAGGTTTTGAGTCCAAAGATCCTAAGGTCTCCTTGAATAATGCATTAATGTCTGACTGACAGCTGTTTTAGTACACTGCTTATGAAGAATATGATTTAGCTGTCTGACCAAGCAGTGCTTCTCTAGAAGGGTTTTGGGGGGGGGGGGGGGGGGGGTTGTTTGTTTTTAGTCATTATTTGTCATTAACTATCATGTAGTTAATATCATCTCTTTCAGGCATCAGCTAATGGGATTGTAGAAACTGTATGCCATATCCACATCAATAATGCAATGTAGCCACTTGAACAATTGATTTTGCTGTTTGGAGAAAAGAGGAAAGGCAGAATTTAAGTCTTTGGCCATAAGAGGTTTGTGTCAGTTTTTATAGGAGTTCTAATTGTGACATCATAGCTGAATTAAGACTAATTAGTTAAGTCTTATAATGATTTAGGATTATTCCACAAGATACGCATTTTTTTGCATAATGCATGCCCTCAAATAAGACAGGCACCTTGTTTTTTGGATGGCAGATTGTCAGCTTGTGGCTCATTCAACAAGCTTTAGTTCAAGCACCCCCGTTGCCATTTTGAAGCACCAGGACGCTGATTCCCTGGACAAGCCACCCGCGGCTCAGTCCCATTTACCACCCTGGCTGGGCAGCACCCCCAGCCCCTGTCCCACTCCCTCGCTCACCATGGGAGCCTCAATCTACCCCCTCCACCCCACATTCCTTCCCTTCCACAGACTTGACTTCAGAGAGCTGCTGACTATGCTGCCTGACTACACTCCTGTAAGTTGGTTATCGGATCAGTATCGGCTGATATGGCTGGTTAATATAATAATTGGCTATCGGGCCAAGAAAACCTTTACTGGTGCACCTCTACCCATAAAGAGTTAAAATGATAGGCCAGAGTTTTAAGGAGATTCTGGTTGTGAAGTCCCCATTGATTTCAGTGGAAGTTAGGCACCTGGAAGTTGACATAACATAACAATACTGCTAGTAGGTGCTGGCAGCAATGGAGAGGGCCAGTTGTTCAAGAGTCCGAGGGCTTTAAAGTGTAAGGGAGTTTATGAAATAAGCTGTGAGTCATAACTAAATATCCCAATTTCTGTAACCTCACTGGAATTTGTAGTGTTGGTGGCAGTTTGAAAACTGATCCTTGGAGTTCTGAGACATGGCTACTATGGCTGTGAGAAATTTCACCAGGTGCTTCATTTCGAAGCTGTTTTGATGCATTTTGAGCTTGAAACAGTGAAATCAAAATGAAACAAAAGGCTTTGAAATGTTTTGAGAATCAAAGCTGGGCTTACCCGGCTTCAGCGCCGGACCCAGGTGGCACTGGCACCATCCTCTCATCCGACATCCGGATCCAGGGGCCTGCACCCCCAGGAGGGCTGTGGCACTGTGCCGGACTCCTCCCAGGAGTGCGAGCCCCTGGATTTACACACAGGATGAGAGGAGACTGCCACTGCTGCCTGGGACTAGTGGCAGCAGCAATCTTCACTGGCACTAGATGGGCTGTGCCCAGTGGTGGTCCCAGGCAGCAGAAGCAACCTCCTCTCACCTGGCATGCAGATCTGGGGGCTCACTTCAACTCCCTGGGAGGAGTCAGTAGAGCCCGGCAGCCCTACTGCAGGTGCAAACTCCCGGATCTGTGTCCGGATGAGAGGAGGCTGCCTCTGCCACCTGGGACCAGCCCTGGGCACAAGCTGTGCCCAGCACCGGAGAAGATTGCTGCTACTGCCTGTTCCAGGCAGCAGCAGCAGTGGCAGACTGAGCACCCTCTCATCTGGCACACACATCTGGGAGCTTGTATCCCCAGGAGGAGTCCAGCAGAGCCCTGCAGGTGCAAGGTCCTGGATCTGTGCCCCGGATGAGAGGAGGCTGCCTCTGTCACCTGGGACCAGCGATGGGCGTGGGCTGGGCCCAGGCGGCAGCAGCAGCCTCCTTATCTAACACACAGATCCGGAGGCTCACACCCTGGGGAGGGGTCCGGCACAGCCCGGCAGCCCTTCCAGGGGTGCAAGCCCCCAGCTCTGCGTGCCAAATGAGAGGAGGCTGCTGCTGCCGGCAAGTGTCAGGAGTTGTGTTTTGAACAGTTTGAGGTGTAGTTTCCCCAAGACCTCTGCACCTATCTCCTTGAAACTTGGCAGGCCTCATGCCCTCAGAAGGGGCTACCATCCCTGCAATTTTCATCCAAATCAGGCTGGAAATGACAATGTTTTTAGCATTTTCATGATTCTTCATTATAGCCTATGGGCAAAACGCATCGAAACAGCGAAACAGTTTTGACTAAATGAAACGGGACAATGCTTCGAAATGAAATGACAAAATGAAACACTGCCCCTTCAAAACGGCAAAATGGATGTCAAAACGGAACGATGGTATTCCGCACAGTCCTAAACCTCTCTCTTTTCATGGACTGGGAATTACTGTAAAAGTATGATTGTGCTTAGCCATGAAATCATGTGTATACAAAGTGAATGATGCATCTCTTCATGTCTTCCATTTGTTCTTTTAGATAACTCTGTAGGGTATAGTGAAATCTCTCCCTCTCTCTGTGTATTAGAAAACAGTGTATACTTTTAAATAAAAAGAATTGCGTTGTGAATTTATGTAGTACATATAACATTGTAACTAAAAATGTAGTTCAAAATTTGAACCTGACTGTGTAAATCTATGAGCATCTAGACTATTTATGCATAAACCACATGTTTATACTTTTTCACAGAGATACTTTCTTCTCTTCTGTGACTTCCTTAAGATGATGCAGTGAGTTCAATTTTAATAAAGCACATTTTCCTCACTACTCAGGTACATCACTTGAATATTACTCTTTCTGAGGTCACACGGGCTAAAATTTATATAGAAATTGTTGAGGGGAGGGGAAAAAAACTAGTGAATAGTACTCCTCTCCCACCCTGGTTTCAGGAAAATCATGCATTATTGGTGTTCATTTTAAAAGCATTCAAACTAGAGTAAATTTGCTTGCATTTCTCTTGGGGTGTGGGGGATCAAGGTTTTCGTTAAACTTCAAACTTTGAAATTGGTAAAGTCATTAGAACTTATTATTTTGTCTTTGTCATGCTTGCTAACAAAGGTTGTATTCTAATATTTTAAAACAACCAACTTGTGTTAATACTTGGATGTGAGAGAGCTTTAACTGAAGCAGCAACCTCTGATATCACTCTTTCTGTAGGGCTACTGTATAGGATGGGTGAAAAGTGACAAACTCTGAAGGATTAGATATATTCTGTCCAAGTGACACTCTGGCTCCACATTACTTTCAGTGACTTTAGCTGAGGGAAAAAGTATGAATCATCCATCAGCTTATTGTAAGAGGGTAGCCAGCTGTAAATATATCCTGTCTAGAGATTTGATTCCAGTAATCAGTGTAAAATAACTGCTGACATCACAAAAGATAACTCAGCATGCTCTCCCAAAAAGGAGCTGATGCTGCTAAAATACTGACAGTGAATACTGTGCCTTATGAATGAAGTAAGTGCATATTTTCTTATCCCTTCACAAACAAAATGGAAAAAAAAATAGTATGAAAACTACTTGTATTCCTCCATTATAAGTTAGCATCTTGGCCAAATGTAAATGTTTTAAAAGAAGAAACATATGTAATGTTATCCATACTGAGGTTTTGTTGAAGGCCTCAAAATTGCATATTTTATAGTGCTGCTGTAGATACATAGCTAAATATAAGGTAGTTTACATGGAAAAACTCAAGGATCTGAGTTATCGAATGGATGTTCTGATATGAAATGTATGCTGTGCTTTAATGTCTGTTCTTTTAGTGTTTCTGAGGTTGAAGATGTGTGTGAAATCTCTGTTGTCTTAATGGTAAATTCTGTAGGACTGGATACTTGCGTTTGGGGAGAACCTGTGTACATTTAAGTTGGGGGCTAAGGAGATACTGTGTTTATCCCTAGAAAGTTTTAATATTTCATTTGAGATGTGGGTCAACCAAGGACAGCAGCAGATGGGTTCTCATGCCCCACTATAGACTTCCCTACCAAGAAGAGGAGAGCTATCAGGCATTTTCCAGGGAACTGACTGAGGAAGCCATCACTAATGACCTAATTGTCATGGGTGACTTCAATTACTCTGACATGTGTTGAAAAGACCATTCAGGCAGCTCTAGCAGGTCAACCAACTTCCTGGCAGCTATTGAAGACCTGTTCTTGACACAGGGTGTGGAAAGACTGACTGGGGTAAAGCCACTTTGGACTTAGTGCTGGGGAAGACATGGTAGGCAATTTGAGGATTGGAGGTACTTTGGGCAACAGTGACCATGATCTGATTAGGTTCACCATCCACCGAAAAGCTGGGAATTCAGTTAGTAGAACAGAAATCCTAGACTTCAGAAGGGCAGACTTTGGTAAGCTCAGGAGTCTAGTTAGGAAAGCTCTCTGTGACCAGCAGCTGAACAGTTTGGGCATTCAGGATCCGTGGAGCTTCCTTAAGGGGGCAATTCTCACTGCTCAAAAAGAGGCCACCCCGACATGGTCAAAAAGTGGGAAAGGGACCAAAAAACCAGCTTGGCTCAACAGGGATATTAGGGAACTTGTGAAAAAGAAAAAAGAAGTATATAAGCAATGGAAAAACAGTTCATAATCTAGGAAGGAGTACAACCATACAGCCAGGGTCTGCAGGTATGAGACAGGAAAAGCCAAGGCAGGCATGGAGATGAAGCTGGAAACCAAAATAAAGGACAACAAAAAGTCCTTCTATAGGTACATAGGGAGCAAGAAAAAATCAAGCTCCACTGTGGGACCCCTACTAAATATGGGGGAGGGCGGCAGGGGGCAGCTCATAGTTGATCCCTGTGAGAAGGCAGAGCTCCTAAATACTAATTTCACATCAGTATTCTTGAAATCAGACAGGAGCTGTTCACCTGTCCAGAGGCCTAGGGAATATGGGAAAGACAACAGTCCACATGAAATCAGTCCCAAACAGGTGAGGGTACTCTTAGAACATGTGGACCTGTTCAAGTCTGCTGGGCCAGATGACCTGCAGCTGAGAGTCCTGAAAGAACTGGCTGAGCTCATAGCAGGGCCTCTGGTGAAGCTGTTTGAAGAATCATGGAATTTGGGAGTGGTCCCAAAACAACTGGAAGAGGGCTAATGTGGTACCCATCTTTAAGAAAGGGAAGAGGGACAACCCTGCAAACTACAGGCCCTGTACCAGTCTGACCTTAGTCCTGGGTAAAATCTTTGAAAAAATTGTCCAGGAGGCATATCAACCACAAGCTTGTAACTGGTGGGGTAATAAGAAGCAGCCAGCATGGCTTGGTCAAGGGTTAGATCATGCCTAACAAACCTGGTGTCCTTTTATGACCAGGTAACTAACCAACTGGGCAAGGGACATGAGGTTGCCATTATTTACCTAGACTCCAGCAAGGCCTTTGAGACTGTTTCCCATGAGATTCTTTCAATTAAGCTGGAGGGTACTGGCCTAGACCAGTCTACAGTGAGATGGGTTGGCTCAGAGGCCGATCCCAGAGAGTTGTAATTGATGGGATGGCGTCATCCTGGAGGTCCGTCTCCAGTGGTGTCCCCCAGGGATCAGTGCTTGGGCCTGTGCTCTTTAACATCTTTCTCAATGATGGGGTGGAAAGCACAATGATTAAATTTGCAGATGACACCAATCTGTGGGGAAATGCGGGCATATCTGAGGATAGGATAAGGATCCAGTATGACCTTAACAGACTGGTCCTATGAACTGAACACAATCAGATGCGGTTCAATAGGGACAAGTGCCAGGTTCTTCATCTGGGTAGGAAGAACCTTCACCATATCTATATGATGGGTGGTGGTCCACTGGCTGGCACTGCATCTCACAGGGACCTGGGGGTGACAATCAACCAGAAGATGAATATGAGCCAACAGTGCGATGAAGTCTCAGGACAAATAGAACTCTGGTGTGCATCAGCCATTGTGTTGTGAACAGATCCAGAGAGGTGCTTCTCCCCCTCTATTCGGCATTGGTGAGGCCACATCTGGAGTACTGTGTCCAACTTTGGGACTGCACTTTAGGAAGAATGTGGATAATGCTCGAAAGGGTACAGAGAAGGGCCACCTGTATAATTAGGGGCCTGGAGGATAGGCCATGTGAGGAGTGACTCTGGGAACTGGTTTTGTTCAGTCTGAGCAAGAGAAGACTGAGAGGTGACTTGATAACCGCTTACAAGTATGCCAAAGGTGAACACCAAGATCTAGGGAAGCAACTCTTTAAAATGACCCCCCTGAGAGGACGAGGACTAATGGGCACAAACTAATTGAGGAAAAATGTAGGTTGGGCATAAGGAAAAACTTATTTTCTGTAAGGATAACTAGAATCTGGAACATGTTCCCAGCAGAGGTGGTGCAGCCACTGTCCTTGAAGGTGTTCAAGAGGAAGCTGGACAAGCACCTCGTTGAGCTTGTTTGAGCCCAATAACCTCCTGCCCATGGCAGGGGACTGGACTCGATGATCCTACAGGTCCCTTCTGGTCCTATGATTCTATGCGTGCTCCCAGGCTTGTAGGGAACACCTGGGGAGGATCAGGCAGAGAGAAAGATCCCACGCATTGCTATCATCTCCTGCTCAGCACAGCTGGAGCAAAGCAAGGGAGCCCCTCCCCATACCCACCCATTGGCTCAGGGCAGCATCAGCAAGATGTGGGGTGGGGGGAGGGAATGGAGGGAAAGGGGACCTGCCACTGAGGATGCAGGGAACTGGAAGGGGTTCCCTTCCTGGAGAGCAGGGGGATAGGATGAGATTTTTAACTGATCTGAAGATTTTAAAAGTCTTCACTGCTGCTTCTGTCATGCAATCTGCCTGCTTGCTTGGGAGGAGAGTGGGGCTGAGCTGGGGGAGAGGTGGGAAGGGGAAGGAAGACCTGGGAGCAGGGTGCCACTCCTAAAACCTCCTTCACAAATCCTGTATCTGCCCATGAATCTTAAATCTCAGATCCCACCCTATTTGCCCTTCTCTTGAAATGTTTCACATCTGAAGCATTCAATGATGCACCAACCAGACTGGTCAGAAATCTTCATTTGTTGTATTTTCTGCAATCACATAAAAAGAGCTGTGGTATGTAGTGTCATGGGGAGTTGGTCAGAATGATAATACTTATTTCCATAGTTCATTGTGTTGGGCCTAGGTATCTAGCATGTACAACATAATTTCTACAGTATTCAGGATATTTGGTACATTAGTGATCAGCAGTTCTTAAAAATGACGTTTACCTCAGATCTGCTTTTGCTTTTAATTCCAGTGCAGCAGCTGCCTAACATTTGTCACAGTGATACATTACAACGTATAAGACAGCTCCACTGAAAAGCAATAGTAACCCACAAAACACGAGCAGCTAAATTTAACATTACTAATTTTGAAAGATTTCTCTGAAGAAAATATTCAAGTGACAGGTATAAGTACTGATTTTCCCACCCACACACTGGTTATTTCCCCAGAGCATAAAGAGACCACCTGCTTTCCTTTAAATTATATAATTCACTTGAATCCTAATTCAAAACCCACTATTCAGTGTCTACTGATTTTGGAGGGCCTTAATGACTAACAATCCCTGTTTCTTTATCCAGCATTTGAATTTCCTGTACACATGTGGGGAGGCTGCTCTGATGCACTGTAATTATAGTACATCGGAGCAGACTGGATTAATCGAGTCTGGAGCGTGCTAACTAGCTCGCTCCAACCAGCCTCTGCATTTTGTGTATCAACATCCCCATACTTCAGTGGCTGTGGAGCTACCCACTATCAACCCAGGGACAGCAGGGTTGGCAAGTATAGTGGCAGTAGCTGAAGACAGAGAGGATACGGAAACTGGGGTGGGTAAAAGGGATTTTTTTACTTGATTTAGGGACTCAAAAAATGCCTACTGCTGCTCCTAGTGTGGTATGTAAGGTGGCGGGGGGTGGGGGGATCATTTTTGCCACTCCTCCCCCACCTCAGATCTGCTTCTGGAGAGATGTACCAACTGAAGGCTGCCTATTGAAAGCCATATTTCTAAATTGCTGAATCACCCTTCAAGAAGTTCAGTCAATTAAAGTTTTTGAGTTCAGCTGAAGATAAGTAACTAGCCTATTTTTCTGTATACTGTAATGCAAATATAGTATCTCCTTTGTGGCTTAGTATTTAGCATGAATTACTTTGGTTGCTTTTTTCTTTTGGATATTTTTTTAAGTTCATAAACAGGCTTTGATTGCCAGTTTTTTGTGGGGGTTTTTTTTTTGCAGTGAGGATCAGAGAAATATGCATGTTATTTCAAGAGGATTTCTACATTGGAAAGCTATTTGAAATTTATCCTCTCTGCAGCTACCTAATTTTTTTCTAATGAGTTGAAAGCCTGCCAATTTCTCTGCTTTTTCAAAACAAATTGATGGTGTTCTTAATCACTAGTGCAAAGATGTCTGCAGCTTCAGCAGCCTTCATGTAGGAATTTAGTAACTGTCCTGGATGAATTAATGCAATGCTGAAAGGTTGGAGTTCCTGATGCGTGCATAGAAGTACTGTAATACCATAATTTACTCAAATACAAGACTTGGTTTTTCACCCCAATAAGCATGGAGGGGGAGGGGTCCCTCATTTTATATTCACATACAAGGAAACTTCATTAAATACATTGTGTATCATTAAATTGCTACCAAAAGCACCATGTGCTCAGCAGTGGAAACCAACTGTCTATACTGGCCAAACATACTGATGGAAACCTACCACAAGGATTAGCCTTAATGCAGTGCCTTTGAATAAGATGTATGGTAGTGTCCATTGAGTGCAGACCCCCTCAGCACCTACTCTTTTTGAAGTCAGTGAGCAACTATGTTGAATACATTTCAACTTCCTCTTCACTCCCGCACCTGAGCTTCACCTTTCCCATTTTCAGGTATCCTATTTCTTCATCAGACTTAAGCATCTGGCAAACATCACCAAATGGGGCCCCAAGCAGTTAACTCAGCTTCCCTGTCACCCCCTCTCTCAGACTGTTGTACATGTTTAGTGTGATCCCACTGTCGCATGAAGTTGAGCTGGACCAGGTTGCCTTGTGCTTCATCTGCATTCAAATTTTTGGAGGATCCCAAGTTTCAAGGCAAACAAACGGTTCCAGTCATGAGTGGGGCACTAATTAGCCCATGGATCCTTTGTGGGGGTTGTCTGGAATAAGCGCACATACCAAGCAGTGCTGAGCTATGGGGTCACCATGGCTTGAAACTCTGACTCTGCTGGGGTCCAGCCCAATCAGCTATGTGATGAATCATGAGCCTTTTGGCTTTGGACTAAAATATTATTAGGGACCTACCAAATTCACGGTGAAGTAGGGTATGCTGCTGTGACTCCTTTAATCTTGCAAGTTCCCCCCGTCCTCTGCTATTGCTAATCAGCAGTTAGTGGGGCAGGGGCATGAGGTGCGTGCAGGGGAACATGCAGGATTAAAAGAAGTGCCATGCACTCTAATTTCACCATGAATTCAGTAAGTCCCTAAATATCAGGCAAAGTATATACTGTATGTAAGTAGGTACAAGAGTGTTGCTTAAAAGTGTGTTTATGGAGTACTTGCGTTAAAACTTCCAGAAGTTTCAGAAAAGGTAAAATGCATCAACTCTGGATGAACTAAGCCAGTGGGTACCTGTTGTAACTTGCTTCTATGCAGATTACTACAGGCATTTTTCTTTCAAGGTCAGTGTTTTCAAATTTGCCCCTTACTTCCATATGCTCAGGGAGAGCAGGGTCTGACAGTAAGGGGGGAGGGGCTGAAGAGGGAAGAAGTTTGGAGGACAGAGTTCAAAGGGACCACCTGACTTCCTACCCTGCAGATTTTATTTTCCCTGTACTAGTAGGAGAGGGGTGAATTCAAGCTCCAATAATTAGATTGTGTACATGTAAAATTATAACATACTAGCAAATTGGCTGTCAAGAATGACATGGGGAGGGGAGGGTGGCTGGACACAGGGCTGTCTTCTCCCCCCCCCCCCCACACATTCTGCCCACACATTCTGGGTCTGGCCCCATGCCACAGGCGCCCTTCTTCCTGCTTTGGGTCTGGCCCCACTCTATTCCCACCCCCCCACCCACTCCAGGTCCGGTCCAACTCCGCATCCACCTAGCTCGTATCCACCTCCCTCCGCATCCACCTAGCTCCGCATTCACCTCCCTCCCTCCCTGCCTGCTATCTCTCCTTCCCTGCCAGCTGTTCTGATGGACATCAGGGCTGGGCATCAGCAGGCACTGCCACTGTGATCTCCCCCTTTGCCCTCAGGCAGGGAGGTAGGGAAGCCCCACTGCTTGGGTGGCCAGGGCGTTTTCACCACCGCCACAAACTTCCCCGGCAACTTGGGCATGTGCAGCCCGGGCCGTGCAGCCAACTGTTGCCTGTGCTCTTGGCAGCGCGTGCGCAGTTGCCCAAAAGCATTACAGACAGACGCACAGACAGACAGATTAAGCCTTTTATTATATTAGAATTTATATATTTTTCATATATAGAATCTAATTATTGGGGGGGGGGTCATCTTATATTCACGGTAATTTTATATTTGCCTAAGTATGGCATATTTTAAAAATAAAGTTGTTGATTCATAGATGTTAGGGTCGGAAGGGACCTCAATAGATCATCGAGTCTGACCCCCTGCATAAGGCGGAAAGAGGGCTGGGTCTAGATGACCCCAGCTAGATACTCATCTAACCTCCTCTTGAAGACCCCCAGGGTAGGGGAGAGCACCACCTCCCTTGGGAGCCCGTTCCAGACCTTGGCCACTCGAACTGTGAAGAAGTTCTTCCTAATGTCCAATCTAACTCTGCTCTCTGCTAGCTTGTGGCCATTATTTCTTGTAACCCCCAGGGGCGCCTTGATGAATAAATACTCACCAATTCCCTTCTGTGCCCCCATGATGAACTTCTAGGCAGCCACAAGGTCGCCTCTCAACCTTCTCTTGCGGAGGCTGAATAGATCCAGTTTCTCTAGTCGCTCCTCGTAGGGCTTGGTCTGTAGGCCCTTAACCATATGGTTATGGGATTATGGGATCTCATAACCCATACGGTTATGGGGTTATTAGGTTATTAGTCCAAAAGGAAGTTTCCAAAAATCCATTGTTGGAAATGTGGGTTTCTCACACTTTTGTAACAGAAAACTTGAATGGGGTACACACATATATAAAATCTGCTAACATGGATCTGTAGTGGTTTAAATCTTAATTCTCTGTGCTTACCATCTGCATTATAGCAGGCTCCATTTTAGATGATCATTATATGACTCCTAAGATTTCAAGCTGTAGTCTGTATTAATTTAGCTAGGTATGCTGTGCCCTAAAAACTACCAGATTTTGGAAAATAATGGTGAACGTGTCTATCTCCCTCTTTTAAATAAACACATCACACCTTTTTGAGATATGGAAGACATTTAAAAGATGTTTGCCTTCAAAACTGACTCTTTTTGCTCACACTTCTTTAGCTTCCGTTAGCTGGAAAATAGACTGCACTTCAGTATTTTGTTATTTGCATTACTTTGAAAACACATGCACCAGTTACATTTGGAGAATTGGCAATAAGCAAAGTTAATGATTTTTGTGCATGTTAAGTTTTTTTTTTTTAAACCAATCTTGCCCTCTATTAAGGTCAGAAGGATCAAGGTTGAGTATTATGGATTTGGTTTAAAGCTTGCATTCTCTTAGATCAACTGTGCTTTACATCCTTTGCACTTAAGAATCCAAAGACATTGTGTGTCAAAAAACCACAGTGACTTTCTATAGTTGACTAATGTCTTCATTTAAAATTCTAGAGACCTATATGGCTATATTAGATTCTAGCTTTCTGGGTGTGTCACCTTTATTGTGGAAAAATGACATCCCTTCTGCATTTAAGGTTGCAAGCATAGATCCATTATGAGTAGAGGTGCACCGATATATCAGTCATAGATTCATCAGCACCAATAAAAGCAAAATTAATATTATTGGCTATTGTCTTTCTTTTTTGGCTGGTGTAGCTGATAATGTCAGTGATAATGCTGTGTGCATGTGCGCAGCCACATGCATGCACAAGGCCAGGAATGCAGCCCAGCAGCTTGGAGAACAGTGCCCTGCCAGTAATATTTTGAGGGGAAATGGGTGTGAGGGAGGGAAGGGGTATGGCAGGGTAGATTGAGGCTCTCACGGTGAGGGAGGGAGTGGAGCAGGGACAGGGGCAGGTGCTGCCCAGCCAGGGTGGTGAATGGGACCCAAGAGCCGGGAGTGGGACAGAACTGTGGGGGGCTTGTCCAGGAGATGCAGGGAGTTGAAGAACGGGGGCGGCTCCCAGGTGCTGCATGCATCTCTGGGGCAGGCATGGGGGGGCATGTGCCCCCCCGGATTTGTGTGCAGTGCAGAGGCGGGCTGCGGGCTCAGGCCCAGGGGCTGCTCCAGCCTCTTCCTGGTGGGGGGGCTGGGCTTGGAGAGGTGGGGAGTGGGGTGGACTCACCTGCATGGGGCAGACGGGCAGTGGTGGCATGGGGGGGTGGCTACAGGGGAGCTAGGGTGAATTTTGGGGTGTCTATAGCCCTCAAACCCCCCTAGCACCACCTCTGCTTGGAGCACTCCTCTGTGCTGTCTTTCCCTTGGGAGCCCTGCGCAGTGGGGCAGGCAGGCGGAATACAGGGCTCCTGCGGGAAAAGCAGCAGAGTGGAGTGCCCCAAACAGGGGTGGCACTAGGGGAGGCTTGGGGGGATGTAGCCACCCCAAAATTTGCTTTAGGCCCCCCTCCCCATAGCCACCGCTTCCCGTGCCACCACCGCCTGCCCACTCTGTACAGCTGAACCCATCTTGCTCCAGCCCTCTCTGAGCCCAGCCTACCCGCCAGGAATAGGCTGATGCTGCACCTGGCCCTGAGCCCACAGTGGACATCCTGCCTCTGCCCTGTTCACAGATCCAAGGGGCATATGTCCCCCATACCTCTCCCTAGGGGTGTGCGCAGCAACAAGGAGCTGCCTGCCTCCCCGAGCCCCTTGGATGAGCCACCCAAAGCTTCATCCTACTCTCAGCCCCAGGGTCCAGTTCACCACCCTGGCTGGATAGCCCCTTCCTGTGCCCCTGCCCCACTCCCCCCTTCACTTTGGGGACCTCAGTCTGCCCATCCATGGTCTTCCCTCTCTCATGCCTCTTGTCCCCCACAGCCTTACCAGCATGGTGCTACTTTTCAAGCTGCCGGGCTGCATTCCTATAAATCAGCTATCAGATTGGTACTGGCCAGTGTGGCTGGTTAATAATTGGCTATTGGTATCGGCTAAGAAAATCTTTATTGATGCTGATTTTGATTACCAAAAGAAGATAAACCCCTATATTAGGGTTGACTTTTTGATAACTGAAACATCTTCTGGAATGCTTCTTTGCAAGAATGTTCTGTTTGAGGTGACCAGCATAATGTTTTATTGACCAATTACTGTTCATTTCCTTGCCTTTAAGGGTTTCAGTTTTGAACAGTATGACAACATAGTTTAAGAATTTTAAAAGTTAACAATTTTTTTTTGTCACTAATTGAAATACATGACAGTGCATATGTTTCATGAATATAATTTTGTATCTTTAGCTCTGACCTTGTATGCTACTTATTTCAGAGTTCTGCTGAAATAAACAGGGGGCAGTTGTAGCAGGTGAACTGATCTGCTTGACTGGAGTAGTTCACAGGATCTTTGCCTTTGGCTGTAGCAAAAGGGTCATTCTTTTCTCATTTTTTCACAAATATTATACCTCTGCACCCGTATGATCATGCATGTCTAGTTTACACAAAGGGCCTCCCTTTCAAAAGAACAGAATTATTTGCAACAGATTTAATTATGAATGTCCTGACCTTTTTCCCCTCTTGATTACAATTTCAGCCTTAATATTAGGTTAACACAATTTGGTGACAGTTAAATATATTTTCACAGAAATTTTAAGGGGAAAAAATCAATTAAGAAGATGGCAAATGCTAGCAGATGACATAACAGGTGCAGGCTGATGCACAGAAGATATTCATGTTTGCCTGGAAGCCTTTGTTCTCTAGTGGGCGCTGATCCAAATTCTGACTAGGCCCATCCTTCTTCAGTTTGAGATCCAAGAAGATCCCAACCCATTGGCATATGGTTGCAGCCTAGTGTTTTCTTTATTAAATTCCCTGGAGCTAGAGTGTGAGCAGAAGTTATCAAATGCAGGGTTCCCACATTACTCTGGATACCACTCCTAAAGGAAGAAACACAGGCTTGTACAGTAAATCTTGTTTCATAAAATAGCACCTGTTGCTTTTACTGATATTGCAGGAGAGAGGTAATCCTGGAACAGCTGCTTCTTTCTGGTTGGGGCTGGAAATATCTAGTTTCAGTTATATAGTCAGTGCCCTTAATGTGTTGATGTAATGGTATATTTGCATTACTGTAAACATGAGTAGTTTTAAATAGCATGAATAAACTGCAAAATTTCAGAAGGGTTATTTTTATAGTAAAGAGAGAGTACTAAGAATTAATTGCTCATACTGAAATGCCAAAACCATTATTATTTATGGAGTATATTATTTTTTGTACTAATAAAGTTAAGGTAAACATTTTATATAAAATTCTATATCTAGTATAACAGATCACTATGTCTTCTACTCAGCTGTGCCAGAGCACTGTGATAAAGAACAGTGGGTGGGTGTTGATAAATGTAGTAGACTCCCTCATTTTTTAACCAACCTAAATCTAAGTACCAATTTATCATGAGGCAGGAATTTAAGGGCAGCTCTCACCTGTTCCAACTACTAAGTATCTTAAGTAGGGCATGCTGTAATGCACCTAGTTAACATGTTCTTAGAATTGAGTGCTGCAAAGGAGTGCTGTTTCTCTCTAGGGCAGGGTATCAAACTGTGGCAGCGAGCTTGGCTGGAGTCGCTCTCCTGGACCTCTTGCTGCTACTGCTAGATTCCTCACTGCAGCAGCCCTCACAATCTGGGCTGGATCTGACTCGCAAGCAGTTTTGTAATCCAGGCCCCCAGATTAGTATGACACCCTTGCTAGGGATGCCATGGCAAGGGCCAGTTTGTCAAGATTATGCTGAATTCTGTCTTTTAGCAAGCGCTAGTTTGACCTGGAATTGCCCAGTCTGCTCCTTCTTACAGCAATTATTTTAAAGAATATGGGTGATATTTCAGATTTACTAAATTGCTTTGTCTAAAAGGTATATTTGAAGTCTCGACTAATAGTATAAACATGGCCGTCCATGTTATGCTTCTGTTAAAGATTCCTTGCATTAACATGCAAGTGTAGGAAGGTCTCCCAAGAAGTACTGGGCACAGTACTGGGCAGTACTTTTAGTTGCAGGCACAAGACACTTTTTTGTTTGTTTGTTTGTTTGTTTACTTGTTTGGTGATTTTCCCAGAGTCCCAATGATTTTTTTTGTTTTTGTTTTTTAAAGCTGAAAGACTTCCTACTGTTGCCATTCATGTATCTCTCTAGTGGGCTGAATTGGGATTGGCAGGAAGGTCCTGATTTAGCTCAGTGGGCTGGAAGCCAGGTAGTTGTAGATAAGTGTATTAAAAACTACTTGTAGATTGGAAATACTGGGAAGGACAGACACTTTGCTCCTCACAAGTTACTCTCCCCTCCTGTTATGGGATTGGGAGTTGCAGTCATGAGGATTAGAGCATGCTTTGATGTCCATTGCCAATGTGTTTAATATCATCACATGAAGATGCATGCCTCATCATATAGATATATAATTTATCATGCCAAGTTTTTATCACTTTATTGTTAATTTCATTTGGATCAGGGGTTACAAACTCATTTGGACCTGTGGATCAAACAATCTGAGAATGGTGGTGGGATTCATCCCAACAGCTGCTAGAGCTGCTATTTCAGCGTGGCTCTCGAACACCCTTGCCCCCAGCCCCTTCCCCTGCTGATGATCTTAATTGCCAGGGGTGACTAAAACACCCATTGTGGCAGCCATTGACGGGGAGAAGGGGGAGGGGAGTGGCATTAACTGGTTAGGTTCCAGAGCTGCACTCAAACAGCAGCTCTGGCAGCCACAGGGATTAACGTGGCTGCTACAGGGTTCCAGCAGTCATAGCAGAGAGTCCTGTGAGCTGAATCTGCCCCATGGAGGTAGGTAGTATGGTCTGCAAGAAACCCCATGGGCTGCATGGCCTACCTGTGTTGGCCATATTTGGCCCCCAGGCCATAATGTGTAATGCCCTGGTCCTAAATAATTAATTGGACCTCATCTCCCTGACTTCCCAGTCATTATGCCTTCTTAGTTTAGTAAATTTCCATTAATTGCTCCCCTTTCCTCCCACTCCTTTACTCAAATAACTGCATATAAGGTGATCTCATGTAGGATGCCACCAGCAAATTCTGAGTGCAGCCCTTTTTTATCATATTACGTTACTGTTAACTTAAAAAATCCTCTAAGAATTGTATACTTGCAAAATTGAACTGAAAAAAATACTTGTAGTCTATAAAGAATTGCATGTATGCTGCATGTACGATGCCTATATTTGTTTTCATGTATGTGAGACAGTATTTGTGTGTGCGAATATGGTGAGCTGGATTCTAACCCATGTTCTGGCCCCTCCAGACCACTCTAATGTTTGTAATGAATTATTGTAAACACAATAGTTGTAAACATAGTAATCCAGGAGAGTATTCCATAGTGCAGGGGATACAATCAGCTTTGCTACTCCCTGCCCCCTGGTAAATCCCTGTGAAAAGTAGGTCAGAGTTTGCTTGTAGTATGGTTTGGGGTTCTGGAGCAGTCCACATCAGCGACTCAGTGGAGACTGAGTAGCACAGCCTTGATGTTAGCATTAGTGATTCTTTCCATTCTGTCCTATATATGTAAACTTCTGTTTTATTAGATAAAATAGCACACAGAGGCACATGTATAGTCTCATGTGGATGTGTAGATGTTTTAAATGTAGTATTCTTTTCACAAGGAAGTGATGTTGTCTTTAGATTCTACTATGTATTGACTACTGTTTTGTAATAGGCATCTTCTTTATAAGGATGCATTCCCTCGTAGTCATACAATACATTGCAAAGGACTATGTTTTCAGTTTTGTAAATCCAGACTTCTGGAGTCTGGTGGTAGACCAGAAGTCAGTCGCCTAAGAGCTCATGGGCCAGATCCAGCCTGCTAGGTTATTTTATTAAGCCCCTCCCCCCCAAAATTTTATCTAAGGATCAGTGGCATTTTGACAGTGAAGGCATTTTGTGGTGGGTCACATGTGCCTTGGCAGGGAGATGCTTTTGGCTGTAGCAGCAACAGCTAAATCGGAAGCTCTTGACCACTGCGCAAAGGTTGCTGATCCCTGAATTAGACTATGATTTAAGATCTGTAATCCAGTGACAGTGATAAAAGTGGTTGGTCTTTCAATCCCAAATATTTTGAAAGTTAACAGCAGAATTGTCTTGTGTTGAATGGTTCCCTACTTATACATACCGTATTTATAAGGTACAGAAAGACAGTAAGAAAATTTTACACACACACACACACGCACCCGTCTTCCAAAATCCTGCTGATGACTATATAACTGTGGAGAATCATCAGGAAGTTATTTGCATTTGAAGTCTGTGAAATTTGGGAGTATTACTGCTGATCAGGAAGGCCTGTTTTTGAGCCATACCATTACTGTCTCCTGACATTTAGCAAACTTAAACATTTTAGTTCAAGTCTGTGCACAGCAGCATTCTTTTATCTTGTCAGTAAATGGAGTGCTACTATATTCTCAAATAGTTTTTCCAGAACTGGTACAGCTCACAAGCAAGGAGCAAGAATTACAAAGGATCACAGGATCCTGAAGCTTGTAATATTCATGAAATAAGGATAAGAAAATACATGTGAAATACCTGTGAACTCTTAATCTGTAAGGCAGAGGCAGGCAAAATATGGCCCACAGGCCGGATTCAGCCCACCAGGCAACTTCATCTGGTCCATAGGCACCCACTAATTAAGTTGTATCCCGCCCTACCTGCATGTCTCGCTCCCATCCTCGTGGGTGGAAGGGCCCAACCTAGCCAGCACACACAGCTTCTGGGCAGGGCTACTGCTGCCACTGCTGCAGCTGTTGGAGGACATGCTTGGCTTCCCCACCGTCCAGCGATTCCTTGTTGTCTCCCTGCTGCAGTGCTCGCTCTGGGCAGCAAGTAGGGAAGTGGAAGGAGGAGGGAGCTGTGGCAGGGTGGGTGGGAACTGTGGCGGGGGCGGGGAGCATGGGGTTGTGTCCTGAGGGAATGTGAACCACACGGCCAGGGAGGCTGCAGGAGCGCAGAGTCCAGGTCAGCAGGGTGTGGGTGCGAGGGGGTTGTGGGGACCTCCCACACACACACCCTCCCCCCATAGTGCATAGCCCCCACCACTGGCAGCAGCAGCAAGCAGTGGGCCCTCATAGACCTGGTGGCCCACACAGGTGCTGCCACCTGCTGGCATGTGCAGCTCTGGCCACAGTTGTATATGGCAGCAAGAAACACAGCCAGGCCAGTTTGCCTCTTTTGCATGGGGCTCCCCACAGCGCACATACAGCTCCCGGCACTCGTGCATCACTGGGGGAAGCTCTGCTCAATGGAGCCGACTGCCTTCCCTGCTGCTATGTGCAGGTCCCAGGACTACATCGGGAAGCAGTGGGGAGGGGAGGGAAGGCAGCTGGCTCCATTGTGCGGGGCTTCTCCCCAATGGCATGTGACTGTCAGGAGTTGCACGTTCTCCACTGGGAGCCCTGCGTGATACAGGCAGGCCGACCTGGCTGCACGCCTTGCTGCCTCATGCATCTTTGGCTAGAGCTGTGTGCCCCAAGGATCCACCACCTGCTGCCAGTGGGTGTTGTGTGCTATGCGGGGGGAGTGTGTGGGGGGGTCCCCACACCCCACCACTCTCCCTCACACCCCACAAACCCCACGTATTTGCACCCTGCCCCACAACACCTCCACATATACACAAACCCTGCAACACCCTATACCCCCCACACATACACCCACACCCAACCCTACACATACCCATATACACCCCCACCCTACTCTACACACACACACACCCCAACTACACCCCCCACACTCCCTCACATACAATATACAAGAGTAAGTCTTAATTTTTGAGCTATTATGCCATCACTTCTATATATACTGCAAACACAAATCATGACAAAAATATGTTTTGTAATGAAATTAAAGTATGTTCTAGTAGGTGTTTGACTTTTAATGTATGATTTGTTTTTGTTCACGTTCCAAGATGGCAACACCCCACTCCCCCAAAGGAGTACTTCCGAGGGGCAAGAGGAGGAACTTCCAGTGGCAGAGGTCAGGGGTTTCGGGCAGGACTCTCATTCCCAAGATGGTGACCAGAGGGTGGGTACCTGTCAAGGGGCAGGGCTACCCTTGCAGCCCTTGACAGCTCACCAACTCATTAAGTGGCCCTCCAGCCAAAATAACTGCCCACCCCAGTTCTAAGGTCTCTCCTGTCCTTCATACTGGAGCAGCTCAGTTGATGGAGGCAGAACTCTATTTAAGATGTCTTATTTTTTTTAAATGCAGGGGTGGAGTAGATCTTGTTGCATTTCATAGGACAGTAGCATGGACAAGAGCTTTCACTTTATAACAAAAGTACTTCTAGCACATTAGGAGTAGGAATGGGGAAGAGTTGCTTTCTTTACCTTTTTTTACTTTTTTTTGTCAGGTACTCTGCTTCTTGAAATGGCCAAGGGTTTTATTCCTGTTTCACCTTTGCTCTGTTAGAAAATACAAATCAAAGCCTTTCCTTCTGGCTTTTTTAATTTTATCATTGGGATTGGGCAGCTTACTTTAATTGCCTTATAATTTATTAGGCCACTGTATAGTTGCTACAGTAGAGTTTGCTCCTTGGACCCACTGAAGCCTAGTTGTGTACAGTAAATTTGGTATGACCTTGATAACAAAAATGGGAAGTGATTTAACTTTCTCTCTTTTTTTATTTTTTTTTGAAGGTATTAAATATAATTATAGCAGAGAACTTCATTCACATGTTCATAAAATAATGCACATGATTTATTACTTGTATTTATTTTCTTGAAGGTTTCTGTTTGGTTTTTTTGTGTGCGTCTGTAATGGACTCATTTGATGTACTGAGTTTTCACTTTGGATTTCATTTGGATGCAATACCTGACAGATGGAAAACTCCTGGTAGGCTGCATAATAATGATGTCTAAAACTGTTAAAGCAGTGGATGGATTTCCCTACCACTTTTCATTTAAAAATAGTGGAAGAGGCATGTAGTTTTCCAAGATTGCTTTGAAAAATCACAACCATAGATCCAGTTCATTGATCTGGCTGGCAAGTGTCAGACACCAAAAATAACACTGTAGAAATACTTTTGAAAAGATAAGAAGTAAATGACAGTTTCAGAGAACAGTGGTGGTGATGGGGGGGG
>NW_005841861.1:1669976-1686398 GCF_000455745.1 Alligator sinensis | reverse complement strand
GGCGGGTGGGGGAGGGGGGGGGGGGGGGAGGGGAGTGTATTCTAGTAATATTTTCTAAATGTCAGTTTTCCTTCAGTTGCCTTTACTCTGATCAGTTTCTGACAGTACATTTTAAGACACCAGACTAGAATGAATTATTCATGATGTTGGATGTTAAGGCATGCTAGAAGGAATTACTGGTTCTCCCATGGTGAACTGCTGTTTTCTATTTCTTAAGGAGCTAAAATGATATAACTGTGAAATAGACATTTTGCAATGTGAGCTGAAGTCCCTGTCATTTCATAGGATTGCTAATGTAAGAGTTATGTCTAATATTAGAAAAGCTTTCACTTGCTGTTCTTGATCCTCTTAATGTATAGTATTGATTGTGGTGTGTTCACTTTTCTACCCAAGTTCTCTCTTTTTTATGGAAAGGAAGGAATATTATTAAAGCTTATTGACAAATATTATTAAAGCTTATGTATTGGTTGCTTCTGTACAGGTTTAATCTCAGGTTATCTGCACACATACTGCAGTGTTAGAATATTCAGTCATTACACAAAAGAATCTAGTTTGCCTTTCTTTCTCCCCACATTTCTCAGTCCAGTCTCTTCTTCCTTGACTGTCACAGTGCAGGTTCTGTTAAAATGACATGCAACACTGCAGATAATTGGTAGCTGTAGGTTTTTCATTCTTGTTAGCAGTGTAAGTTTCTATGAGATATAATTCAGGAAAAGCTAATGAATTAAAACAGGCTTGAAATACGCTTAGTGTTGTGACTATTATGGCTTAGTCAAAATTGGAATTAGACAGAAGTTCAAGAAAATCAAAATAGATTCCTATTTTTCTGTGAAGTAAATCAAAATATTTGCTTCTAAACCTGGACTGATCAGCTGGGAGCCAACCTGGAACAGTTCTCTTCATTGTTTAAAAAAATAGCGGGGAAACTGTACTGTGTACAGTGACCCCATTCAAATTAGAACAAGCACCTCCTATCTAGTAGCACTTCCTAATAAGGACATCTATACATGTGCTCTGGGATGGGGTGGAAGGGGCACTTTAAGTGGCTCTGAGAACCACTCCAATTAATGCACCCACCATGTCATGTGTATTGAGCGTCTCGCATTTCAAAATGGTGACAGGAGCATTTTAACTAAAGCTTCAAAGAGTTTTTGTTCAAATGCCCTGCCACCATTTTGAAGTGTGGGGACGCTGAATAGATATGATGCAGAGGCTGCTGGAGCATGTTAATTAGCACACTGCAGCAGACTTGATTAATTGAATCTGTTCCGATGCATGCTAATTAGCATGTGTTGGAGCAGACATCCTGCATGTGTATAGGTGCCCTAAGTACCATAAACTTTGGAGTCATTTTCATCACTAGTACATGTCCGCATGAAAGAGCACTGCTTGTGCCATCTCCCAGATGATGGTGGTTAATCCTAGGGCAATTATCTCAATGGCATAGGGCATTCAAAATCTTTTAATGACATGCATGCAGTAATGACTGTTTCATTAGCACACCAGTATAATTTAGGATAGTTGAGAAATGTTGTGGAAGACTTTTCTTACCCCACCTTGGAAATCTTTGTGGACTACATTGTACCTGTGAATAGGATAATGTTATAGGTTAGTATGTCTGATAGGGTAATGTATCTGTAAATTTTCTAAGATAAAGTATTCAGTACAGTTTCTCGTCAACTCCAGACAATGACCAGAATAAAACATTTGGAAATGGTTATCCACAAATAACAAGCAGTGTACAGATAGCATCGTAGGGTGTTGGGGGAAGATTCATAATCCAGTAACTGCATTCCTTCTTGAGTAATGGTCTACACCAGTCACGGCCCATGGGAGATGTCCCATTAATTTTACAGAATATGGAAAAATGAGGCAAATCTCTTGTTCAGTCATGCAGAATAAATGGCTCTTCTCTGGAAAGCTCTTAAAAAGGTAGAACGAGAATGCAGTGAAGTAAGACAACAGTAATGCAAATGCATTAAATTTCATATATGCCTTTCAGTGGTTTTATGTGGAGAGTTGTAATTTGTTAAATAAAGTGATAAAGAAATGATGCAGAATTTTATTGACTCAATTATGGAATTGGGGAATTGGGGAATCTTCTGGGAAGCTATAAATGAGAAAAGGAGTTGTAGGACCTTGGCCAGCCTACTTTTCATGTTTCTTTCTGACAAGCTGCATCTTCTGTTCATCACCATATTTATATTTTTGCATTGGCTATCATTGGAAAACTTGTATCAAACCTACCTTTGACCAGACAAACCTGTTTTCAGACCATATCAGGTCAAGATTAGAGATGTGTGTTCGGTAACTGAGGACTTACAGTAGAGAAGTATAACTGCCTATACTGTGAATGCTCATTTGGTCTTTCTGGGAATATGTTTAAAGAGGGTCTCTCATTAAGGCCCTCATCTTGGTCTCATTGGATTCAATGGAAAGTCTTACACTAACTTCAGTAGGAGCAAGATCAGAGCTCATCATATGCTGTGTAGTGTCTTTCTTGCCTTCTTTACTACTGTTATACATGTGTGTTGTTTTGAAATGGGTCGTGTGCAAGTAACTCTTCACTTTTTTCCAATGCCATCTCTTTCAATGCTGTTAAAATGTTTGTCAGTCACTCTGCCATAGGTAAATAGTTTTGTGGTACCTTGGTATTGTTGATGCTATGTTGCACTGGTGATGAGGGAACATTTACCCTTTTTTTCCATAATAAATATGAGGCGGAATGGAGGAAATGGGCTGGAGCCCATTCCATTCTGCTATTATAATCTTCTAAATTAGTGGTATTTTGGAACCTTTTCAAATGATAAAAATAGTGGTTTAAGCATGGCTTCCACCACTCCTGCAATTTATAGTACTTCATTATTCATCTATTGATTACCTCCCCCCCACCTCTCCCATAGACAGTTGTTCATTATGGTCTTGGTTTCCATTCCTGTGCAGTAAATGCTGAGATTTGGACAGAAGCTTACTAATTTTAGGGAGTGTGTGTTTTTTTTTTCCTTTTGCAGAGGTCTGTCAGGTATTTTATTTGAACATATTTTACCCTTGACCTCCAGAATTTTAACTTAAAATTGGAGACAAACTTTCAGTGGGCACTTAGAAGAGGTAGGATTGCTCTGTGATTTAATGCATTGATCTGGGATTCAAGATGTAGAGTCAGATTCCTTTCTATGCCAGTAACTTTTTTTTGCAAGTCATTTAATATTTGTACCTCAGTTTTCCTATTGCATATCCCCATTTAATCTGCCTTCCCTATTTATATTTAGCTTCATTGGACAAGACATACTGCATTGATCCAAATCTAATACAACTTTGAATTTAAGAGGATCCCCCAATAATGACATTCATAGAAAATTAGAAAAATATAAAATTATAATCACATAAATTATCTCTCCCATGAAATAAGCCATTCCAGCCCAAGAGAGGCAGTAGCTCAGCCCTGGCTGTGGCCCTGAGCCCAGAGCCAAAGTTGAAGCTGAGCCACCACCTGCCCTGGGCCAGTACTCAAATCCAAGGCCAGGCTTTTTTTCCCATGCTAATTAGGAAAATAAACCTTATCTTGGATTCAATTAAATATGGTGTCTCCAACTATACAGGTGTCTGCTTTGTCTAAAACACTGGAACCTGACCTTGGTTGGAATTCTTAGCTGCTACCAATGATACAAATAGTAATGGGAATGAAATACCTTTCTTTTCCAAGCTTTTGAAGAAAGTTCATAAATGCATCAGATTCATTGCTCAAAGAGAGCAGAATTATAATATTTAACTGACAGCAAAAGCAGCTTGTAAAAACTGAATCACTTAAAGTTTTATGTAACTGAGCTGACATTTGTTTGCAGTACTGCCCCTGCTAAGGAATTGTCCTTGAGCTGTCAGCATGTACGTGTAGGCATATTTTTTATTGTTTTGTTTTTGTTTTAAGCTTTGGCAGGTATTTTTCTTTACATTGTACTCTTCCCCAAACTTGTTTTATATCATTTATATTAGAAATTATATTTATAGGCATTTATACACATACTTTTTCATCCCGTGATATGCTGAAGATCTGGCGCAGCGTGGGTCCACACATGAGCTAACGTGCACTGCGCTGCTTTGTGTCCAGTTGTATAAGTGGTGAAATGCGCATCAGCACACAGAAAATGGTGGTGGTACACTTTTGAACTCAAACACTGATGTGTTATAGTTCCAAAACGGGCCGCCACCATTTTCTCAGTGCTTATGTGTGTTTTGCCACTTATACAAATGCATGTGCCACAGTGCTGGGCAGTTTTAAAAGCTCTTGGTGCTACAGTACAAGCAAGTGTACCAATGCCCTATATTGCATACAGGGGTTTGGGTTGTAGCCGTGTTGGTCTAAGGACATAGGCAGACAAGGTTCCTTGGGTGAATTTGATATCTTTTATTAGACCAACCCAAATGGTTGGAGAATAGTTTATTAACAAGCTTTCGGGTTCAAAAACCCTTCGTTAGGCTAAGGAAGTTTCAGCAGTTGGTGTGTGCTCTTCCTTTTCATTCCATCCAGGAAGAGCACACACCAACTGCTGAAACTTCCTTAGCCTGACAAAGGGTTTTTGAACCCGAAAGCTTGCTTAATAACTATTCTCTAACCATTTGGGTTGGTCTAATAAAAGATATCAAATTCACCCAAGGAACCTTGTCTGCCTATATTGCATACTAAATTTACTGAGTCTGGTCCACATGAAATGTTGCCTCTACAATGGAAAATATGGACCTTCCCCCTGTTCCTGTTTACATTCCTTTCAAAATGAAATATGTTTTCCTAAAATGCATCCTGTGCTCCTGGAAATCTAAATTTTGGTTGTACAGAATCAGATGCAAATAATCTGTTAAAATGCTCTGCTTTGATAGTGCAAGGGGCTGTTTATGCTGATTTCCATAGCATGACTGTACCTAAAAAAAGTATCTATTTCAAATGGAAACCTCAGAACTCTTTTCAAGATGGTTAGCCAACCCGCAAAATTACCAAGTAAGTGCAATATGGAGCAGGAAAAGTGACAGTAGTGCTATGCTAGGGCTGTGCAAAGCTTTGGTCCCTGATTTGATTCGGTGGAGATTTGGGCCAATTTGATGGCCAAATCTCAGAATCTGAATTGAATCAGGAGATCCTTTAATCTCTCTGAATCAAATTGGAACCCTCCAAATCAATTTGGAGAGATTCGGTGATTCAGATATAGACTCAGCTTTAAATGTGTTTTCTACATACCGCAAGGTACCAGGCGGCTTGTGAAAGCTGCAATGGTGGGGCAGATGGACCATCCCATAGGAGAATGGGGGGTTCCCCAGTGCACTTGACACCAGATCCAGAAGTGGACTGGAAGTGCTTCTGGTTGACTTCCAGATCTGAAGGGGAGCATGCTGGCCCCCCCTGCCCACCCCTCATCCCCCCTGGCTTAGCAACTGGTGCCTCCTGGTCTGGGGGTGCGCCTGGGACCAGGTGTACTTCCAAGTACTTCCGATCTACTCCTGGGTTCACTGCTGAGCATGTGGGAGAGACCCCCCCATGCTCCTGTGGGACACTCACAGTGTTCACGAGCTGCGCCTGGTACCTCGAGGTATGTAGGAAAAACATTTAAAGCTGTGTCAATGGCTGAATCACTGATTCTCCGAATCAACATTGAATCTTCAGATTCAGCTGAATCGAATTGGGGACAGTGATCTGAATCAATGAATTGAATCACTGTCCCTGATTTCGTGCCGAATCTAAATCGAATATGGTCTGTTTTGCACACCCTTAATAGGTACCATTTCAACTGAGACATGAGTAAAGAGACTTATGTGGCTTCCATGAGCTTCTACCATCATGTCTTCCAAGACTAGAGTCTATGAAATTTGCTTATATATTTGTAAGTAATTTTGTCCTTGAATTCAGCAGTTAAAGGTGTCCCGGGGAGAGGTGTGTCCCTCACCCTCACTGCTCAAGAATTTACTTTAAATCCAATAAACAAATGGGTTTCTTTATTATATACAACTATATACAGAAAAGAAATGATCAATCAAGAGAAGAAATATATAATAATAAAACCAACAATTTGAATAGGATGTACAACTGCAACAATAGATGAATAATTCCACCACACTGGGTGGTCTTACTTTCATCAACAATCTTAATGATTACATTCACCTAGTTATAATACTTTAAAACAGTTGCCTCCCCATAACCCAGGTTGATTTCCCTCTCATCACACTTCCCTTCCCATAACAATAAATAGCAATACAGCTTTAACTATGATCCACCACTAGTGGCAGAGGTGGCTTCTGTTGCTCTGAGGAAGGTGGACTCTGCTCTTTCTTGGTAACTCAGCAAAAACAAGTCTCTGACCAGCCACTGCAGGTAATAGGCTTCTTTTCTTGAGTTTGCTTCTGCAAAATACACCTCCTGTAATCACTAGAGGTTAAGTGTCCCCTTACATGCCCATGCAGATTTGGGTTTCTCACAGCCCACTCTCTCTCTGGGCTCTCTCTCTCCCCCAGCACCTCCACATGCAGAATCGGGATTCTCTCTGCAGGTCTCTGTCCCTTCAGTACAAGCCTTTCCAGCCCAAACAGAGGACTTCCCTCTGTAGGCCCCTGACCAGGCAGCTTCTCCCAGCTAGCTTACCAGCCTCTCCCCATTCTTTCCCTGTGTACCTGTGTCCCTGATTGCACAGCTTTGACCGGGGCGGGGAATCAGTTTATCCTGGGAGGACTCAGGCACTCCTCTGTTCTGAATTCTGCTCCCCAGCAAGCCTCAGCTCAATTCCCTCTGCGGGGTGGGGGGGCTGAGTCTCTCACCCTCTTTTCAGGCTGGTGTTGCTCTCCTCTGACTTCTCCCCACTTCTTTTCCCTCCATCAGCTTTTTATGGCTCCATAGTAGCCAATCAGAGCCTGGGGTTTGCACTGGGGGCTCTGGTCACAGTTCAAATGCTCCAGTAAAAAGCATGCATTGTGCACAGCATACCCTCTGTTTGGAAAAGCTATTTCACCCTCTGTAAACTTTTTGCTGCCTTTCTTATAAAGTTCTTAGGCACAGCTCAGCCACTCAGTTTGCAGCCAAGCAAGCCTTTGCAGCTGTTACAGCTGCTTATCCTCTGCTCTTGATTTTTCCAGTAAAGACAGGGGTCTAAAGACATTTTCACACTCTTGCACACCTGAATGATAAAATACATTGTAAAATTTTGTTCGTCAGTTTAAAAAATATCTCTCTTAATACTGACAGTAAATTCTAATATTATAAAAGCCTAAGTCTGTCTGTCTGTCTGCCCGTAATGCTTTATTTGCACTCTGATTGGCTGAGGGAAACAGCCAATCAGAGTGCTCCAAGCATGGGGGATCATCGCCATTATTCTGAAGCTGTGCTGAGGACTAGACAGAGGCCAGCAGCTCTAGCCTCAGCTCCCCCAGCCCACTCCCTGCAAGTGGCGCCAAGGACATCCCACTCCCTGCAAAAGGCAGAACAGTGGCAGTATGGGGCGTTAGGTGGCAGCACTCTCCCCACCCCCCATCATTTTTGACGGGCAATTGGCTAGTAAGCTAATAAGAGCCCAATCTTAACGATAGATAGTTCTGCTATCTATCAAAGACATAGCTTCCAGTCTTAAAATCCATTGGACTACCCATTTCCTTTTGTTACACTGCAATAATTGAAAGTAGATTAGTATGTTAAAACCTAACTGTTCTTGATGTCCAGGGTATGATTAAAACGTTTTTTCCCAAGTGGGGTCATTGGGTGGATTCAAAGGTTGTTGCTTTCCCTAGGGGAGTGAAGTGTTTGAATGCCATTAGGAATGAGCTAACTGTAAAGTTGGCACTTATAGGTGCATGTGCATGAGGAGTGTTCTGATAAATTCATCTTCTCCATTTTTAAAGATACATAATAGGCACAAGCAATGTCACACATCAGTGCATTGCAGAATGGAAAACGAGATCTTTGCTATATGTCTACTTGTGTGATATAGTCTCTGAACTCAAAATGCAAGTCATGCCTGAGCCAGGTGGTGTAAAACATAATTTAGCGTGAACGTTTGAAAGGTTTTGTTTTTCCTGGTTCATGACACGAACAAAAAAACCCCTCCCAGATATTACTAAGAAATGACTGGCACATGTACTCTTACCCTTCTGAGAGTACTTATTTTTTACTTGTTTTTTTTTTTTTAAGGATTTAATAACATGCAACTTTCTTAATTTAACTTTCTAAAATGAATTAAAGATTTGTTTTTACTGTAGTAATTTACAGCATTTCCAAATTTCACCAAAATTGTATGTGCTCATTAAATCTAAGTATTTAGGATATTGTCTTTTTCTGTGGATATTACTGGAATCACAAAATCAAGAATAGGAGGTTAATTTTTAAGACTGAAGTGTTGAGATGCACAATGAAGCAGTTAGCTTCATGGAAAGTTTATGGAGAATATTGTAAAATACATTGCAGTGTGGTGTTTGATTGAGGTCATGCTGCAGTAATGAGTTCTAAGAAGAGCATTATCATGGGATTTAATGCCTGTGTTCTCTAGGGAGGACGGGGGAATTTCCGAAAGGAAAGTAGGCCACAGAAAAATGGAAAGGAATTTGAAAGGTTTATGGTGGCACTACAATAAAGATATTTGTCAATTCAGGAAACAAAAGAGGTTATGTATGAAGAAAGAACTCCTGACTATAAAAAAAAAAAGACATAGATAAATGCCAAATACAAAAAAGTGTTTACCAGTCTAACACTTTTAGTTTTATAGGCTTAGACCAGCAACAAAGACATTTTTTAACTATTTGGCAATCCAAATAGGATTTCTCTTTTCTGTACTGTTGTGCTGGGATAAAGATGCTTCCTCTCTTGCTATTGCTGCTCCCTGCAAAAGGTAGTAAATTTATGTAAAAGGTTTCAGCATATATATTTCATGACTTCAGTCTTGGAAGGTAGCAATGAAACTACAAATCTGAACATTTTTCCCTTTGAGGTTCTTAACTTTTAAAGATATAATAAAATATAAAGTCTAACAACCCAATCTGCAGGGAGCAGCACAGTGTATTTTGTCAGCTCGGTGCATTACACCACTATTTAGAAATGCAATAAGCAGTGCCTTGTGGTTGCAGAACTGCAGGGAATTCTATAGTATGCTGTCAAACTTAATGAGAAGAGAGTCATTACTGTTAGTAAAATGAACCAGAAAAATATTTATTAAAATTTCAGCGATCTCTAAATATGTCTTTCATGGCAATGTGATAGACACTACACTATTTCCACATGCTAATAGGCTTGTTTGTTTGTTTTAAAGGAATTTTTCATTGGAAAAGAGAAGAAAATTATTTGTAGAGCAACATAAGCATTAATGATGTTCTGCAAATCTTACAAGTTCTGGAATCAGATCTTCTTTCATGGTCTGGCCCTCTGGCATGCTAGTGCATAAAGTTATGAGTTCTTTCAGCAGAAAACACTTGGCAGGGGCTGGGGTTTCATGTCAGCATTGCCTCCTTTTTGTATTGTTCCCAGACTTACCCAAATGACGCAATGAAGAATATGCAGGGTAGCTTACACAAAATTCTTGAACCTATGACAATCTTCTCAGGTGGTGGTAGTCTTTAAACAGCCAACAGCAGTTTCCAAATTGCAGGACCTGGTCCTTATCTCATATTAAGGACTTTGGAACAAGCTATACCAACATAATGAAAGATTGGGAAGTGCTGCAGAAAGCAGTCTGGCTCCTGTGGCAATCTTTCTAGTGAGTTAACACTGAAAAAAGAAATCCTACAAGAAGTGGAAACTTGGTTGTATCGTTAGGCAAGAATATAAGAGTATTGCACAGGGAGAAAAGCTATAAGTCCAGAGCATGATTTGAGATGCAACTGGCGAACGGTATAAAAGGCACTAAAAATTATTATAAAAATATGTCAGCAGCAAAAGGAAAACCAAAAAAGATTGCAAAAGGCAATCAATTTATGGATGATGCAGAGAAGGTTGAAGTACTTAATGCCCTTTTTTACTTCAGTTTTCCTGAATAAAGTTAGCTACCAGATGATGAGTGCATTTGGCAAGAAAGATAAGAAAGGAGACAAACAGCCTAGAGTAGTGCAAGAACACATTAGGGGTTACTTAGAGGGCAGATGCTTTCAAATTGGCAGGGCCTGATGAAATATACCTTAGAGTACTGATGGAATTGGCTGAGGAAAGTTTGGAGCCATTGGCTATTACTTTTAACAACTCATGGAATTCTTGGAAAAAAGGCAACTATAATGCCAGTCTTTAAGAAAGGGAAGGAAAGAGAATTTGGGGAATTACAAACTAGTCCATCTGATCTCAACACTTAGAAAAACTGTGGAGTAGATCATCGAGGAATCTATTTCAAACCACCTGGAGGAGAACAAGGTAACAAGGTACAGCCAGCATGGATACACCAAGAGGAACTTGTGCCTGACCAACTTGATTTCCTTCTATGATAAGATGACAGGCTCTATGGATGGGGGGAGAGCAGTGGGTGTGATGTAATATATCTTGATTTTTAATTTTTTAATTTTTTATTTTTTTGGCAAGTCACAACATTCTCATTAGTAAGCCAAGGAAATACAGACTAAATGAAAGTACCGTAAGGTCAATGTATAACTGGTTGGGTTGTTCAGTAGTCGTTAATGGCTCAGTGTCTAGTTGGGAGAAGGAATCAAGTGGGATTCCTAGGGGTCTGTTCTCCAGTATTGCTTAACATCTTTTTTAGTGATTCAGAGGAAGGAATACAGTGTACATTTAGAAAATGTATAGATGACACCAAGCTGGATGAATTGGCAGATATTCTGGAGGGTAGGTTATTCTGGTCTAGGATCCAGAATAACCTGGATACACTGGAGAAATGGTCCACAATCAAAGAAATTAAACAAGGACAAGTAAAAAGTCCTGCACTTGGGATGGAATAAATGCATGCCTGAATAAAGACTAGAGAATGATTGATCAGGCTGCAGTACTGCAGAGAAGGACCATAGGGGTTATAGTGGATCATAAGTTGAAAATGACCAGCAGTGTTCTTGTTTTGAAAAAAAAAATAAAACAGTACCCTGGGTTGTGTTAACAAAAGTGCAAGTGAAGGAGAGTGATCCTGCCACTCTGTCTAGCACTGATGATGCTTCTCCTGTGTTCAGTTTTTGGGCCCTACATTTCAAGAAAAGTATGGACAGATTGGAAAGAGTCCTAGTGAGTGATAAAAATTATTAGAAACTTGACAAACATAATTTATGAGGAAAGGCTGGAAGAATTTGGGTTATTTGGTCTGGAGAAGAGAAGACTGAAGGGGGGTTTGATAATCTCTCTCTCATGTATTTGAAGATTGTTATAAAGATGATGGACATAGATTATTCTCTTTGTAAGGACAGGATTAGAAGATGTAGCCTCAAACTGCAGCAGAGGAAATTTAGGTTGAGCATTAGGAAGAACTTTCTATGGGGGCGGTTAAGCATTGGAATAGGCTACCTAGAGAGGTTGTAGAATCTCCATCCCTAGACATTTTTAGGAGTGGGTTAGACAGATGCTTGCTTGGGATATTTTAGTCAGGGATGATCCTGCCTTGAGCAGGGGGCTTGACTAGATGACCTCATCTAGCCCTGTATCCTGTGATCCTCACCAGATGTGTTCTTCTAGTAAAATAGTCTTTCAGACCCTTAAACCAGGCCACCAACCAGTCATTAATTATGTAGCTGATTCTGACACTTCCTTTCAAACACTCAGTTGAATGAAGTAGCACCAGCCCACCACTTCCACACAGGCCTAAATGGAAGAAATTAAAGAGGAACTTCCACAAATCAAGACCAGCCTCGTGCTTGACTTAATTATTTATGTGGTTCCAGAAGGACTACCATTTGACTGAACAGCACCAGGAACAAAAACATTTTTTCTTGGGGATTTCATGACCTTGGTATTTCTGGTTGGCCCTAAATGGCTGCACTGTAATGGATCCAGTGTATGGGGCACTCATTTGTAGCCAGAAGGGGAAAAAACAGTGGTTGGAGGCAGGATTTTTTACTCTAATGTGGAAAGTTAGGGCATTTTGCAGTTCCATTCCTTGGTAGGAATAAAAAAATTCTGGAAGATCTGGAACATCCAGACCCACTCCAGGTGAAGGATCCACTTTTGACTCCTCTTTTAGTACAACCATCATCTTCCTGTTATATCCTCTGAAGACATGGGGGGATTGTAAGATAGATCATGCCAATCCCAAGTGGTATTAATACTCACAATATACTCTTCCACCCTTCTGTGCACACATTGGTTCGGCGAGCTGTGGTAAATCTGGGAGCCTCTTGGAATTTTAGACATGAACTTTTAAAGCTCATCAGGTGCTGAGAATCTAGGGACCCACCCAGTAGAGTCAGCAGAGAGGCTGTCAGTATTTTCCAGTGACAATGGAGTCAATCTCACATGAGACAACCATGCTATAAGCAACTAAACAGAACCATAAAGAGGTGCTCCACTTTGGAGCATTTGCTTCTCAATCATCTTGCATGCTTCCTGGTTTGTTCTTCATGATCTAGAAATACAGTAGCATATAGTGAAGGCTTATTTTAGCTTTCCATGCAATTGACAGCTTTTTTGCATCCCTAGAGCTCCAACCAGTACTGCAGCTGCTGCTGCTGCTGAATGGAGCCATAGAATATCCCAGGACTCGACTTTCTTAAGCACAGTGACTTCTCAACAAGGTGTCCTGTATATTCCCTGACCACAGCTGCATTACCGGATAACTATCATAATTTCACTGATGTGTTTGATAAGAAGTCAGCAGATACTTTACGACTGCCCCATCAGTTTCCAGCTGTGGCAAGAAATCCCCTTCAGAAACATTTATGCCCATTCTCAGGAATACATTCAGGAAAACCCAAAAGAAGGTCTCATATCTTAGTAGAGCCTGTAACCTTGTCCAGATCCAGAAGGGGGATAAATGGGAAACAACAGCTTTTTTAACTTGTTAAGTATGGTTAAAATATCTAGTAATACCTCTGTAACGTGCACACTACACATGAACATTTCACTAATGACATTCTTTGAGAGATCTTACATTAATTTCTCATTATCTACCTAAAAGATCTTTTACATTTTTCTGAGAACCCAACTTTTCATGTAACAAGTCTTCTGCATTCTAGAGTTAGAAAAGAAGAAAGATAGAAATTTAATAGAACTTTCATTGGGATCTTGGACATGCATAAAGTAGTGACTATTGTAGAAGGGGATGCTCTGTGGTACACGTGGTAGAATCCAGCGTTTCCTTGCATTCACCAATTAATTTTAGGCATTTAATCAGGAGATTGTCAGTAGCTAGCCCTACTTACAGCTCTGCTCAAGAAAGAGTTACATTTCAAAGGGTCTTAGGAGGCCTAAACAGTCTCTGAGACGCTTAAGATACTTGCCCATCTTGGTATTCCAAGACCCATTAAACATTCACAGAAGCATTTGATGCATTCTGTGATATAGGAGCCATCTTGGACAGAGACAGGGACTACTGGGTTGTCCAGTTACCCATTACAGGGCTTGTTTACAGCAATGCTGCCCATGCCTTGGCTAGGTAAAAAGCATTTTTTTTGTCAGTTATGTTTTTTACCTTTATTTCCACTCTGTGCTATTCATGTTCCCTAGATGCCTTTGGCAGCAGTGTCCAGAACATCCACCAGGAATTAAGAGCAGCAGCTCAATGCTTCTAAGGAGCCCCTGTCCTATCCAGCTGGGGTGGCATGGAGACTGGTCTTAGTCCAGGGAAGCTCCTGTCACTCCAGGGACACCAGCAGGTATATGGGTGGAGGTGGCAGAGATAAGCCTTTGACCAGGGAGGGTAAGGGTATGAATTTTTATCTGCTTTGGAGACTTCAAGTCCTCAGCTGTTGTTTCTGTGGTATGTTGTGGTGGGTGGCAGGAGCTGGGGGAGGGGAGATATACAACCACCCCTATAGCACTGGTCCCTGCTTCTACCCTCTAACCCCCTCCCCCCACTTAAATCCACTTCTGGATGAGATTACATACCAAATTGGACTCAGTACTTGCGAGCCTTCAAGCAGGTGAACCTGGTAGCATTCAAACTCCCAGATATTCAAAATGATATACAAAACATTCCATGTTACATGTATCCATCCTCAGGCCTTATGTGTAGAGCATGCGTCTAGTGTGGTCCACTCAAGTTTCATTGCCTGCAGTTCATCCAAGAATATGAGTATGTGGCATGGTAAAATCCTTAACTTAAAGCAAATCTGTGGTGGGAAATCTTTTATTTTCTGGTCATGAGACCTTGTGGATAGTATTCTCATGTCCAGTCTAGTACAAGAATTTATTTGGTCCTATGCAGTAGTCTGGCACTGGTTGCCTGCATGCAATGTTGGATGCCCCCATGTAAAATCAGAATCATAATCAGCCTAATTGGCTGGTTGAGATATCTGAGGCTGGCTGTGCCTGCACGCCACCCAGTTGGCTAGCAGAAAGTGTCAGCAGGATTCTCTTTAAACCCATCTGTTGCTGTGATCTGCAGACTGCTTGACAAACATACCATATGTGCTACCTATATCGACTCTGGTATATTGTATACAGATTTCTGGCTTTGTTTCCTAGTTATTGGCCATTGTCTTATTCCCCACACCTTGACTATGTAACATGGGGAAATTTTTCAACTAGAAAGGCATAAAATGGACAGAATGGACTCCAGGGTACAGCTTTGTCGAAAATAGGTTATGAAAAGAAATTTTGAAAGAGGAAGAGTGGATAATTTTTTCCAGATGTAGGGATGGAGACATAGTTTCTCAAAGTAAGAGACTTCTTGTGAAAGTCTTAGCCTAATTTTTTGTGCATTTTACTGTCTTTGAGCGTTCTCTTAAGGCAAGCTGAGAAGTGTTTTGTTTTTTTTTAATTATTTGTAAGTTGTCATATGATATTGGTGTTATCAAAAGAATAAAGAGGAAGCTGGAATAATGAAGCTGGTTTTTCAGCTTTGAAAGTGTAAAATAAATGGAAGCCAGTCTGTTAAAAATATCTTGTTTACAAATGTTAAATGACACCACCTGGATTTTTTTCCCCAACTCCTATGATAAATACTTTTGATCAGAACCCTGCAGCAAAGTCAATGGGAGTTTTGTCTGTAGGAACTGACTCCTTGTGTTAAATAGTTTACAGCTCAAGTGGAAAGTGCATATTGTACTTTAAATGAGAGGGTTTCAGACCTAGATGTGGAAAGGTCCACAAAATGAGATAACTTACTTATTTTACACAGACAGATGGAATAATGTGATTATATGACGAGCTATGATTCTGCTGCAGAAAAATAATGGCTGCTGTACTGTACATACATGTTTCTAGAACAGAGTTTCTAGGTATACAATATTAGTTTTAGACTGGCATGTCTTAATATATTTTTAAAACTTATTTAACTGAAAAAGGGCTACTGTAAATACATAATAACTATTGCCTGTACTTACAGTTTACAAACCTTTGGAGATAATTTCTTTGTACCTATGTAAGAGATGCATTCTTTCTGTAAGAGGTACATATAATTTCTTTGTACCTATGTGGAGATAATTTCTTTGTACCTTTGTACCTATGTAAAACCTTTGTACCTATGCAGTAGTCTGGCACTGGGTGAGATGTATAGGCAATGGAAGCAGGGGGCAGCCACCAAGGAGGAATATATCTCGCTGGCGCGCTATTGCAGGGAATTAATTAGACAGGCCAAGGTGGGGCTTGATCTCAGGCTGGCTTCAACAATCAAGGACAATAAAAAGTCCTTCTTCAGGTATATAGCAGTCAAAAGGAAAGCTCAGAGCAACATAGGGCCCCTGCAGGACAAATCAGGACAGTTGGTGGTTGACACGGGGGAAAAAAGCAGAGCTCTTCAATGAGTTCTTTGCTTCAGTATTTCTAAGTACCAACCAAGCCAATTCCCCCACCTCGATCACTGAAGGATGTCCACATGGCACCAGTCCTCCTATGGTTAGTTCTGAAATAGTTAAGGAGCTCCTGGAAGAGCTGGATGGGTACAAGTTAGCAGGCCCGACACCCCCCATCCACAGCGGCTGAAAGAATTGGCCAGTATCATAGCTGAGCCGCTGACACCGCTGTTCGAGCACTCGTGGTGCTCTGGCCAGGTCCCTGAGAACTGGAGAAGGGCCAATGTGGTGCCCATTTTCAAGAAAGGGAGAAGGGATGAGCTGGGTAACTTCAGGCCAGTCAGTGTTACCTCTATTCCTGGGAAAATTCTAGAGAAAATAATCAAAGAACACATTTGTGCAGGCCCAGCAGGAGAAACGATGCTGAGGGGAAACCAGCACGGGTTTGTCACAGGTAGATCCTGCCTGACAAACCTCGTAGCTTTCTATGACCAGGTCACACACTGCCTGGACGCGGGAGCCGAGGCTAATGTTATCTTCCTGGACTTTAGGAAGGCCTTCGACACAGTTTCGCACCCTATCCTCATTGGGAAG
>NW_005841861.1:1660587-1669898 GCF_000455745.1 Alligator sinensis | reverse complement strand
CAAAGTTAGTACACCGGAGGGCAGGGAGCAGATTCAGGCCGACCTGGATAGGTTGGATCAATGGGCAGAGAGAAATAGGATGCAGTTTAATAAAGATAAATGTAAGGTACTCCACTTGGGAAGGAGGAATCCCCAGCACACCTATAGGTTGGGGAGTGTCCTTCTCAGGAGTTCGGAGGCAGAGAGGGATCTTGGAGTCATAATTAACTCCAAGATGAACATGAGCTGGCAGTGTAACAAGGACATCAACAAGGCCAATTGCACCTTGTCGTGCATTAGCAGGTGCATGACTAATAGATCAAAGGAGGTGATGCACCCCCTCTATGCGGCACTGGTCAGGCCACAGTTGGAGTACTGTGTCCGGTTTTGGGCATCACACTTCAAGAGAGACGCGGAGAATCTGGAGAGGGTCCGGAGGAGGGCCACTCGCATGATTAGTGGCCTTCAGGAAAGACCCTACGGGGGGAGGTTTGAGAGAGATGAATCTCTTCAGCCTTCACAAGAGACGGCTGAGGGGAGATCTTGTGGCTGCCGATAAATTTATTAGGGGCGGTCAATGGGGAATAGGGGAAGCGCTGTTTACTAGGGCGCCCCAGGGAATGACTAGGAATAATGGGTGTAAACTAGTTGAGAGTGGATTTAGGTTAGATATTAGCAAGAAATTTTTCACAGTAAGGGTGGCCAGGATCTGGAATAGGCTTTCAAGAGAGGTGGTGCTTGCACCTAGCTTGGATGTCTTCAAGACAGTCCAAGGCTAGATAGTCACCTGGCTGGGATCATCTGACCTCGGTCCTCTTTCCTGCCAGGGGCAGGGGGTTGGACACAATTATCCATTGTGGTCCCTTCTGACTCTACAATCTATGACTCTATCAATGAATCTATAAGCCATTTAAAAAAAATGTAAAGATTTTATTAGGGCAACAAACTCTAGAAGTTTGTTTTCTAGTGTAGGTTTATCTAGACATTTTCTAATAAGACTAGAATTCTTTCTTCAATTTTGAAGCATTAGTTGCTTAAATATTTAGTAGTAAGTTCACTTTCAGTAAGAATGGTAAAGCTCTGTATTCTGTGTGGCAGGAGATCCAACAGTGCCTGGGAGAACTGTTAGCCATCCACTCATTTCACATCTACTTCTGTAAAAAAAAAAAAAAAAAAAAAATACACCTGTTAACCTAGCATTGCTTTCAATTAAAATAATCTAGGAAATTTGGGGGGGGGGGTTGTTTTTGTTTAATGATTATAGGCCTATTCTCAAAACAGTGATCCAAAACAGTCTGCCTCTCCATAATCTGAATTTACCATAGTCATTTTAAGCTGGTGAGTAAATTCCTATTGTTCCATGTATGAGTAATTCATGACCTTCCCAGCAGTAATAAGACATCAATTCATTCTTTGGGCCTGTAAGTTTTCTTCCATTATTGCTCAGCTGATGCCCCTCCTTATTGGGGAGGTGGGGAGGGATTTCAATCTTATTCTACAACTGTGAGATGAATTTAAGAGTATATCCTTTTATGTGCCTAATGTTATCTCCACTCTTCAAAATTTTCAGGAGTGATTTTTATCTCTTTGTATTTGAAAAACATGCTAACATGTTTTTTTTTTTCCCTTTTTTTTAACTAAACACTTTGATACCATGGTGATGAACAGAGTACTGTGTACATATGACTTTGTATATTGCTTTCTTATACACAGTATGATTTTATGTGCTACAGAATATCAGAAGGTAGTTGTAAGTGTTCTACATACTATCTTAAGGAGTAGCCCCTGATTAAGCATCAATGAAATGTGTGTGACTTTTTTTAAGCACTTGAATAGAATTTGTGGGCACATCCACACATGCAGGCACGTGCTCTTGCAGCAGCACAGATAGCAACGGCATAAATTTGTGCCAGAGATTTGTGCGTCAGCACACATGCCTGAACGAACATACACTTTGCTGTTTGGCAAATTGTGCTACTTGAGGAAAACTGATCCTGCCCAGCTCCTCCCAGATCTTCAGCCACGGGGAGCTAGAGGCGGGGGCCAGCACCTGTGCTTTTCCCAGCAGTATAAAAAGCTGCCCTGGTGAGCAGCTCAGGGCTACTTGCCTTCAGGAGCTTCTGAGGCCCACTTAGTTGGTATCTGAGGACACTAGCCCCTTGTGCCAGCTGGACTGCTGAAGCAGCCCTAACCTAGAGTGGCCCCTGCACCCTCTACCCACTGCAGCAGTCTGGCAGTGAGGCCTGCTGCCTGGCTGTGACCTGCTGCCACCTGCAACAGCGTCCTCCCAATTTGGCCTGCAGCCCCATGGCTGTACACCTGCCACACTCAGGTGGGGAACTGCATGGCCACAGGGGCTGTGGTATGGGCACTGTAGCAGAGCCTCCTGAACCTGTGAGCCAGCTGCCAATGGGCCATGGCTGCACAGTTGGCCTTCACGTGGCACTGCTGTCATGTTATCTGGTGCCGAAGCTCAGCCATCTGGGCAGCTATGGCCTGGAAGATGTGCTCATTGTGGTCACCTGCTTCGAACTGTTGAAGCAAGTCCTCCTGGCCCCAAGTGGCCAGGAGGTCAGCCACTTAGTTTGCCATCCAGCTGGGTTCCCAGTGCTGGCCCTGGGCAGGCTCCTTTGCCTGGGTCCCACCACTTGCTTCACCAGCAGGGATCCTGGTGTTCCCTGTTTAAAAATTGCAAATTCTCTGTTTAACCCCCCCCCCCCTCAATTCTCTCATGTAAATACCCAAAATCCATGTTCTTCCATGATTACAATAAAATGCCACTATATAGAGAGAGATCAGTTGGGTAATGTTTTATTGATATTTTTACAATTTTGAAGCAGTCTGGAAGCCTAGCAGTGCCTCTATCATCATAATGAAACACATTCTAAATAACTATACACTTTGGCATTTGCTTTTGGTTTTTTATCATGGAAAAATCAGAGCTGCCCATGCCCCCTTCGCTCACCAGGATTTGGGGAGAGCTGCAACTGGACCCGCAGCTTCTTTGTGGCAGTGAGCAGCACTGTTATGCCAGTGCCCTGCCCCTGCCCATGCCTTTATCCCTCACTCCCAGCCCACAGCCCTGCCTGCCCCCACTAGCTCCCTCCCAGCAGCAGCTCTGTCCCAGCACCAGGATGTGAGTCCAGCTGCAGCTGTCCCACTGACTGCTTTGTGGCTCTGAGCAGTGCCAGCCCTTACTGTTCTGCTCCCTTTGCCTGTGCCCAGGCCCCACTGATCCTCACTCCATTCCTAGGAAGCCCTAGACTTTCTCAAGAACTTGGCTGGGCAAGCGCCTTCCCTTCCAGGCCAGCCTCCCCCTGCACAGGCTGCTCTAGGGGGACAAAGGGGCTCAGCTCTGGCAGCCTCTCCTACCCAGAGCACTCCCTGATCCCTGACCCTCATCTCTCACACACACACTCTCTCCCTCACCTGCTGCCACTTCCACTCTTCCCCACAGCCCATCACACCCCCAAGTGGTTCCTGGGACCAGGAGCCACATCAGGCCAGGGCCACATGTCCCAGCACTGGTGTGGGCATGGAGCAGGGCTGCAGTGCGGCAGTTGCCCCTGCAGCCATGACTCCCACCAGCAGCTCTCATCCTGTCTGGTGGCTGTGGTTTGTGAGGGCATTTGGGGGTGGGGCTTGTGGGAGGATGTGTGGGGTTAGTGATTGGATAGTGGATGGTTCATGGGTGTGGGCGTTAGGAGTGCACTGATAGGGACTTTTGGGGCTGATACCAATGGCTGATTTTTAACAAGCTGTATTGGGTGATACCGATCCAATTCCGATATGCACTCCCATAGCATGGACAGCAGCATCCAGCTGGTAAGTCTGTTGTGGGGGAAGGGGTGAGAAGAGGGGAGGGTATGGGAGGGTTGCGCTCAGCCCCACACGTAGATCTGGGGTGCACACAACCCCCATACCCTCCCAGGATGTGTGCAGTGGTGAGGGCCCCCCTCCCCCCAGATGAGCTGTGGTTCTGTCCTGGGCCCTGCCTCAGCCCCACTCCCACTCCCACTCCCTCCCTCACTGTGGGAGCCTCGATCTGCACCCCCCCCACCTCATGTCCCTTCCCTCACAACAGACTTACCAACTGGACCTGGCTACTGTCCATGCTGCCGGGGTGCACTGTGGGCTGCCTATGTGCTGCATTGTGGCTGCACACATGCACACGGCATTCATTGGCCACATTATTGGCCACATCAGACAAAAAAAGCCGATTGTCAACATTCTCAATTTGCCTCATCGGTGTTGATCCAATATGGGACTGATGTATCGGTGCACCTCTAGTGGATATAGTGGGTGCGTATATGGGTAGGGTTTGAGGTTTGTGGGTGTGATGGGGTGTGGGGGTTGTGGCTGGGGATGTAAGAGGGGTGTGAAGGAATTGTGAGGGGGCCCACCCCCCCCCCCCCCCCATGGCATACAGCAGCAGGAGCCAGCAGCGGGCCCTTGGGGCTCTCATGGCCTACAGCAGGCAGAGCATGCCATGCCATGCCACATTAGTCCTAGCCCACTGGCATGCACCTTCAGGCAGGACCTGGCCAGTTCCTACCACTACTTAGGGCTCCTGGCACTGCACAAGGAGCCATGCACCATTGGGCCAGGCTGGCTCCCGCCTCTGTGTTCCTGCCATTCAGAGGGAGGAGCTGGCCTGGCCTGATGGTACACAGGCCATGCAGAGGCAGAAGTGCCCAGCCCAGTGGCATCCAGCTCCTGCATTCAATGCTGGAAGCCTTGGATGATGGCAGGAGCTGGCCTAATCTTGTTTGAAGGCTCAGGCCAGTGGACCAGGCTGGCTCTGTGCACCATGCGTAGCCCCTTGGTCACAGGTGGTGCCCTGCCTGCAGCAGGCGATGAGCATCCAAAGGGTGGTGGGAGTTGTGAGCCATGGCAGGGGACACCCCTTCCACAGTCCCCCCCACCAACACACTGTCCCCCCCAACACTACATCCCTGCTTACTGGGAACAGATCCTAGGTCCCAAATAGCTCTGAGACACTGCTGCCAGTCTTGCCCCACTTCTATTTGCTCCAGCACCCTAAGGCAGCCTGTTTGAGCAGCAGGGGCACACAGCAGGCCTAGAGTTGCTCGGGCCTGGTGCTAGAGTGTCTCTTTGGAGGACTCAGCCTCTGACTGCTTCAGAGCATGCTCCAGGAGTATGGCCTGCACCGCTTTTTTCCAGCATGGGTTCGTTTTGTTTTTTTGATACCAGGATTTCCCAGTATCCAACTTAGAGTCTGCACTGCATAACATTTTTCATTCCTGATGTGCCTCCTGCAGCGTCTCAAACTGCTTTCAGATGTTGCAACAGGCAGGTGCTTGCTTGTCTGGACACGACCTGAGAAGGGAAAAGGATAAGCCAAAAAGGTACATGTAGCCTTGTGAGGAAACATCTGCATTTTGCCCTATGCTTGTCCGCACCTTAATGGAATCCTTTGTGTTTGATATTCCAGAAGGGGGAGGAAAGGCTTTCTTGCACAACTCTTTGTTTCTATATCTTTCCTTGTGTTATCAGGACCACTTCTGAGGCTAACCCACATACTTTGCTTTTGTACATATTGTATCACTTTGAGTTAGTCTGGTATGGGACAGTATACTGTGGCTGTTTCCAGAAGCTGCCTGCCTTTCTCCTTTTGTGCTTGTGCTATTCAGACATTTATTCTTATTTCCCCAGTCAAAGAAAGTTCTCTGTCATAATGCACCTTGAGTTACATATGGAAGGTAGGTGAGATAAAGCTCAAGAAGGGCAGGACTGGCTGTACATATCTTGATGCATCCTAGCCATTTACTGTTTGAGTCCAATGTTCCTTCCAGTATGTTCTCACAGAGAAGTCTCTTTGCATCTTGTATCTGTAGGCAGGTGAGTAACTATGTACATAAGGTGAAGTCCATCTTGTGTCCTAGCAGGCATAACTAGGTCATAACATACTACAGGACCCAGCTATACATGTATATTAGTTCAATATGCAATGGAGGTTATTGCTTTTGGGCGCTGCATTTATATGTGCACCTAGGACTGTAGCATGTTGAGCAAGGTTGGAGTAGTCCCAGCTGGCAGGGTCCCACCATTTTGACCTGGCTCAAAATGCTGCAGAGGGGCTGGCTAGAGCATGAAGGTGCTCCAGTCTGGGGCTAGCCAGCAGGCATCCCCTGCACTGAAGCACCCTTGTGCCCCAGTCAGCTGCATCAGCATCTAACATGTGCACTGCTCCAAAGTTTAAAAAAAGCAAACAAACAAAAAAAAAACTCCACACCCTGCTGTAGAGTTAATTTAGTTTTCTGTGGCTTAATAGGGCTGCATGTGTAAATGCAGAGATGCCTAATTAGCTCTGTAGTAAACAACTCCGCAGTAAACGTCTTGTGTTGATGTGCCCACAATCTTTTTTCAACCACTTCAGTATATTCAAACAATACGTATTTTGCAATAAATAACTTCTCAGCTATTATTTGGCTTGTTAATGCCCTGTGAAGAGTGGTTCCCCAAAATAATTGAACCTTAATGAAATTATTTTTGATTCATCAGAGCTGAAAATATATAGCAAGATTGGAAAGTCAAGGGCATTTAAATTTGCCTTGCATAGTATCTAGTACTGTGGAGGAAGAGTACAAGAATGGAAGATATCTAAGATTTATGACCATTATAACATATAATCAGCTCAATGCTAGAGCTTGGGTATTATACATTTTATGGTATATTGTATCAATTTATCATTATTATTATCATGGTAGAGCTGAGGGACTGGAGCCACAGTTAATGTAAATCAATATAGTGCTGGCTTGATCCTACTTTTTGGTAGAGGGAGAACAAATTATAAAACTGGATAAGTCATCCAGTCTGACCCTCTGAATTTTATCTATCCTTTTGAGTCTCTGTCTTGGTGATATTCTGTTCCACTACCTTTGTAATCAATTTCACTGCCTGATTTCATTTTGCTTTGAAGACCACACAAATCCCTTCCTCTGTTTATATGGTTACTTTGAAAATCTTTGTAGAAGTTATCCCCTGTAGAAAGACTGTATGTACTATCACCAGTGAAAGTTTAAAAAAAATTAAAAAAAAGGTCTGAAAGTTCTACGTTTACCAAAAAATTAACAAAATATTTCAAAAATATACCCGGGAATTGTTTATTCAAATTTTGATGTATGCCCTTTTTCTTCTTGTTCCTATTCCAGAGTATCAGTTGTGTTGTTTTGTGTTGTTTTGTTTTGTTTACAGAAATCATATATATCAGTAGAACACATTGTATTCAATTGATACCTGTATATATAGTGGTGTTTCATTTTAATCACAGAAATATGCAGATTTGGGGGTTTTAAATCAGAGAATTTATGTTTTTATCAGAGAATTGCAATTTTTAAACAGAGAGAACCAGGATCCCTGTTAATTATTCACTTTGCTATCTCTATCTTAGTTGACATTTGTTAGATTTTGAACCTAGGAACAGGGGATGAAGCTAGACAAAATATTGGAACCTTTTAATATTGTATGATATGGGAGAACTAGATTCCATTTTGTTTACACTTCAAGCAGTTGTGATAGTTGTTCATGGTAAGAAATTGTATGCAAGTTTCTACAGGTAAATTATTAATATGGTACCTGTTCTTCCACATAAAGTTTTATTGATTTTTTTGTTTGTTTGTTTCATTCCTAAGACTAATTACTGTGGACCAATTTTATATATTCTTTTACATTAATAATGATTCAGCCTATGATATACGCTAGCAGCTACAAATCAATCATTTTAAGCAATACTGTGTCTTAGTGAAACTGCAAGAAACAAATACTTAAAGGGACCTGATCAACTTTGAAATCTAGTCAAAGCATTCTAGTTGAAGGTTATTTCAGCTCCTACATCTGAGGAAAGGGTCTTATTTCGCCACTTGCCCCGCACAGGGAGTGATCAGTGGAGGCAGCAGTCGAGCCTAGCAGACCCCAGCTTGGGTCCCCTAGGGAAGGAGGGGGGAATAAACCCTTTCCCTGCCCCCTTTGTCTCAGGGGGTCATACCCTTTCCCTGCCCCCTTTGTCTCAGGGGGTCAGGCCAGTGTCTGGCTATGCCCCTGCCCCCCCATCAGTGCAGCAGTGAGGAGGGAGCACCAGGCACACCCTCAGCTTGGGTCCGTGCTGTTGGGACACGGAAAGGGGAATTAAACCTACTCCCTGGCCAGTTCACTTGAGGCTACTGCTGAGTCTGGCCATGCCCCTTGCCACTCCAGCAGCGAGTCGGGGGCAGGGGGAATACCTGGCAGGGGCTGCTCTGCCCCAGCCAGGCAGACCCCAGCTCAGGTCCCCAGGGGAGAGGAAAGGGGGAATAAACCCCCTCCCTGCCTGCTTTGCCTCAGAGGGATATGTTGGCTGGTGGCTGGCCACTCCCCCACCCCTGCAGCAGCAAGGGGGGAACCCTGACACAGGCTGCTGCACCCTGGCCAGGCAGACCCCAGCCGGGGCCCGTGTCACTGGGACAAGGGATGGAGGGGGGAATTAAAACCCTATCTCTGGTCGTTTGGCACTGCTGCTGGGGCTGGCCACGCTCCCACCCCTGCTCCAGTTAGGGAGCAGAGGGGCACAGCCAGCCCTGCTCTGCTAGAGGAGACAGCACAGCACAGCACAGCCCAGGCTTGCAAAGCATCCTGGGAAGCTGGGGTACTCTGATTTAACTTAAACCAGGAAGGGGTCTGGGACTGATACTCCATAAACCAGTTTGACCTCAGTCAGTTAAGTAAGTGGCTGTGACTTGGATGACTACACAGTCCGGTGGGTGGCGAATTGGCTAGAGGGTCGTACCCAGAGAGTCGTAGTGGATGGGTCGGTATTGACCTGGAAGGGTGTGGGCAGTGGGGTCCCGCAGGGCTCAGTCCTTGGACCGATACTCTTCAATGTCTTCATCAGCAACTTGGACAAGGGAGTGAAGTGTACTCTGTCCAAGTTTGCGGATGACACAAAACGGTGGGGAGGAGTGGACACACCGGAGGGCAGGGAACAACTACAAGCAGACCTGGACAGGTTGGACATATGAGCAGAAAATAACAGAATGCAATTCAACAAGGAGAAATGCAAAGTGCTGCACCTAGGGAGGAAAAATGTCCAGCATACCTACTGCCTAGGAAATTACCTGCTTGGTGGCGCGGAAGCGGAAAGGGATCTTGGAGCTCCACACTTCAAGAGGGATGTGGATAACCTGGAGAGGGTCCAGAGAAGGGCCACTCGTATGGTTAAGGGCTTGCAGGCCAAGCCCTATGAGGAGAGACTAGGGCACATGGACCTCTTCAGCCTCCGCAAAAGAAGGTTGAGAGGTGACCTTGTGGCTGCCTATAAGTTCATCATGGGGGCA
>NW_005841861.1:1656853-1660391 GCF_000455745.1 Alligator sinensis | reverse complement strand
GCCTATGCAGGGGGTCGGACTCGATGATCTATTGAGGTCCCTTCTGACCCTAGCATCTATGAATCTATGATATCATAGGCAATGCATGGAGAGGGGCACAAGGAGGCATGTGCCCTCCTGACAAGAAGCGCTCCGGCTGGCAGGGGGGCACGGAGAGTGCTTCTGTCCCCCCGCTAAAATTGGCTCCACTGGCGGCATGCCGGTGGCAGAAGTGCCAGCACTTCCATCCTGCTGCCATGCTACATGTGGAAGTGCTGCACACCATCTGGCTGCTGGGGGACACCCCCCCCAGTCACCCATGTCTGATATTACATTCAACTAGGTTTATCTTAAACTGGTTTCAGCCATTTTGAAACTGGTTTGTGTGCACTGAACTTTGTTCTGTTACAGGTTTAAACCAGATTCTGCTCACTTAACCAGTTTCTGTGTAACTTGTGTCCCTAGCCCTGCACTACAAATATGGAAGGCAAGTAGGGGCAAGGCAAAGCTCAGAATTTCCAGGCAGGTCTAGTGGAAAGCAAAGAGCCAATCAGTTCTCTTCTGTTTCCAGTCAGCCAATGGGAGGGTGAGACTCCTTGCAAGGGAAGTGGCATCCTCAACAGAATGACTTCCTTACCCTCCCTCTACGGTACTATTCAGGCTCCTTCCTTATTAAACAAGTAGGTCTGAGCTGTTAAACTCACAAAATAAACATAGTAAAAAAGAGAGTGTATTTTTCCTTTTCTGTGTGTATGGTAATCTGTGGGGTTACTTATACTGAGACTAGGCAAAAAGAATTTTAAAAAGAAGTTTTGAGTGGTGTTGTTGCTTTTGCTTCTCTACCTTTCCCCTCCCTCCATTCTCTGGGTTAACTTGGTTTTCTAACAAGTTGCTACTTTCAGATGTGATGCAAAAATGTTAAGGACATGACTTCTTGAAGTTTGGAAAATATTTTTGTAGACAATTGCAGGTAATCTTAACTTGGTTATGATCATTCTGGTCATAGAATTTAGAGATGAGCCAGGGCAGTGAGATGAAAAGAAGAGGCTTGCTGGAGCCATATCTGTAAGAAATTTTGTGATGTGGCTGCCTGTGACACTGGGGAATGGGTGGGGTGGGGAGTGGAATCCACAACCTTTGGGGTTGCAACTGCTGCTTAAAACCAGCTTTTTTACACATTGACTTGACTTGCTCTGGTTTTCAAACACCTTTTTTATTAATAGATCCATTGCTAAGACCTTTTTTTCCCCAAATGATCCACATTTCTATCGGGCCTACAAGATAGTTTTCCTGGCAGCTTTGCTGCAGTAACAAACTATTCCTAGAGATGTTCAGGTATAATTGTTTATCACAAGTCTACTCATTGTTATTCCTGGCTGGAAATTAGAAATGGATCCAAGATACAAAATTTGAATCTAGATACACACACTTATTCTTTTCTAGTTGAAGCTTATTAAAATAATAATAGTGTACCTAGTGACTGTTGCCTTTCACCTGAAAGGTGGGAGCTATGGGTCTGAATTTCATGAGGCTCAGGAAGTCTTGTATCTGGGGTGAGTGCTGTACCTCAGTGATTTTCAAGCAGTGTTCCCTGGGGTTCCACGGTAGGTCATCAGGGGTTCACAAAGAGACTGCAGGTAACGGCAGCTACCACTGCCATGCTGGGTCACCTGACATCAGCTCATGTGGCTTGCAGAACAAAGGTCAGGGGTAGGGGTAGGGTAGGGTTATGCAGCAGGAGAAGTGAAAGGTTTGTATGACTTGAGGAAGTTTGAAAAACACTGATCTAATCAATAGGAAATCAAAGAAGCAGCTTTTTCTTTCCCTCTGGCTGATGTGTTTTTAAGAGTGGCTCCAGTTGTGTTTCATCTTATCTACATGTTATGTTTGCTTAGAATGGATTGTGGTCCCTCATGGGATTTGAGAACTGTTTTCCCTGGTTTCTGGATCCCAAGTCCACTTAGGCAAATTAGGTGAAGAACTCCTCAGACTAGTACAGTTTTGAACATGGACAAAGCCAGATCTGTAGTCTAGAAAACATCTAGGTTAAGCAGGAAGGTGTCTAGTGAGTTTAGGTGGATTAGGGTTTAGATGCCTGTGACTTTTGGATTTGGGTGTGTTTAGGTGGCTAACCTCTGTTTAAGGCATTCTATCAATCTGGCTTTTGATAACTGCTTCATTTGTATAAATGCTCACAAAAATAACATTAATTGAAACAGTTGCTGACAATCCCATGAATTGTGGGTGAGAAGAATTATTTGTCTTTTCAGCCATGGATGTGGTCAAGGTATGTTGGAATAGTGTAGAAAAATATATGCTACTGCTTGTGCACTTGGATTTCTGTAACTGAAAGTCCCACGTAAAGGATAATTGCTAGTATAGACGACAATAGATTTTCTCCTTCCTTTTTTAATTGAGTTAATTGCTGGATTACTGATTACAGAAGTAAGCATGAGATTAATATAATAGTCTCTTTTTTATTGACTTGCTGCATTTTGCACTCCTTTCCTTGGAAAGGAGTTTCATTTTAAACCAACTATCAGGCAAACATTCAAAGGTGCTTATTTGAAAAGTTGGAAAGTGACAGAGATCTGATTAGGATTTTGCTGTTGATATGCTTCATGATTAATGATAGGCTATTTTTTTATTTTTTATTTTTTTTAGTCCATCCCCTGACAATGTTTGTTGCCTATTTTGAGAATAAGCAATCTGTTAATGTGCTGTATATATTTTTCTATATGGTCAATTAGTCTGAATCCAGATGCAATAGCCAGTTTTATCCAAACTTGCCCAGACATGCCCATGGGAGGGGAGGGGTGGAATTTTTCAGGCACTTTAACTATGACTTAGTGAAATGACTGATGTCTAGAGTCACTTTTCCAAATTGAATAATTTAATAATGGAATTAGTCTGGGCACATCCTGAGAGCTTTTGTGCTTTTGTCTTGTCCATATGAAGAGCCATGGTGATTCTTTCCAACTTACCATGATAAGCTTAGACACGAGGAGAGTATTCACCATATGAATAATGAATTTGACAGGCATTTTCACGGTTAAGTTAGCACTGAAAATTCTGCTAGTGGTACTCAACCTAGAAATAGTTCTGAAAACTGTCTCTGGATACAATTTGTAGATGCTCAAGTTACCTTATGTTGCCTTTTAACAGTTACTACTTTTTCTGCCAAACCTAAGTGTGTATGTGATGCAGTAAACCAGCACTGGCAACCTGAAGCTGGTGGGCTAGATCTAGCCCGGGAAGGGATTGGAGTTGACCAGTGGCAATGCAGTGGAGCTGGTCCAGAGGCAATGCAGTGGCATGGCCTCACCTTGCTTTCTGACCACGCTGAAAGAGCTCCAGCTAGGGACTTCTTAAAGTCCTCAAAGCAGGTCAACATTCCCTTCCACGCTCGGAGGCACATCCCTTCCCGTCCCCTCTCCTGCCCAAAGGGTGAGGGAGCAGCTCTACAGCCACTTCTGTCCAGCTCCAGCTGGACTGCCCAGGGGCCAGGCCCAGCCTGGGACAGCAGAGATAGTGGGTGGGTTCCCCCTCCCTGCCTGGG
>NW_005841861.1:1651422-1656822 GCF_000455745.1 Alligator sinensis | reverse complement strand
GAATGGGAAAGGGGACCCTGCCTGCCACTGCTGCTGTCCTGGACTGAGCCCAGCCCCCTCACAGCCTGCCTGGAGCTGGGCATTAGCAGCCCTGGAGCTCCCCTCATCCCTGGGACAGTGGGGACAGTGGCAAATGAAGAAGAGGAAAGGGGAAGGGAAGAGGACATGCCTCTGAGGAGGAAGAAGGAAGTGGGGGAGTTTTTACCCATTTCGGGAACTTAAAACAGTCCCTGACTGCTTCACCTGCAGTGTGTTTTGCCCACTGTGGTGTGGGGGGAGGAAGGTTGGAACCAGAAAGTGCAGCCACCCTTGTAGTGCTAGTTGCTGTTCTTTCACCCTCACTTTGCAAAATCCAAGATATGCTTCTGGATCTGTCCCACAAAAGTCTGATCCAGTCTGCATTTTACTAACAGTATGCCGATCCTCTACTGCAGGGGTTTTCAACCTTTTTGGAGCAGTATACCCCTGGCGGCCAGACGCAGAGTGGGGCTGGGGCGTGGTACGCGGCTAAATTTGGAGTGGCAGCAGCTTCTGCATGCAAGCTTCCCCCACACCCCATGTCCGGCCAGGTGGGTGGTGCCTGCATGGCACCACAGGATGGTGTGTGGTGCCATGTATACCCCTAGTGCCTTCTCAAGTATCCCTGGGGGTACATGTACCCCTGGTTGACAACCCCTGTTCTACTGCTTCTCAGCCATATAATCCAACCCATTTTCTGTGTGTTAACAGCAGGCTTCTTCCTTGCTGCCACTTCAGTGTTCCTGCTCTACATGGAGAACTGCTGTCTTGCCCTCCACTACAGCATATGCTTAGGGTCACCACCAAATTAGCCAGTTCAGATTCTTACTCACCATGCTATTTGTGGTGCTATTCAACAGGGGCTGCATCAGTGGAGGGAGTAGAGAAGGGGAAAGCTAAAAGGGCAGGCAGAGTAAAAATAGCCAGATGGCAGGAGGGAATCAGGGGCTGAGGTTTCTGACCTAGCCACTATTAGTAAAAGGTTGCTAAGTCCTGCACTAGACTAATCTTTTGGGGTCAAGGTTCATGTGTTCATGCAGTGCCTTGGGGTTTCTGGGGTTACTATGCCTTACTCATATACTGTTATGATTTACTGATGTGTAATTAAAGTAAAAATCAGAATCCAGCAAAGCAATTTTCCAGCTTTACGCATAAAACTATACATTTTTCTATTAAAACAGACACAGCAATTACAAATATAAGATAAATGAAGACCATGGTTAAGATGATTTAAAGGCCTTGGTTGTAAATGAATTTAGTGGTATTGTTTTTAGTGATCCTTTTTCCCTGTAATACGGTCCCAACTTCTGGTCGTTAGGGTAATAGCAGATCATGAGAGAGAACCTTTTCTAATCTGTGGATAGCATTTGACAAAATGCCTAATTCTGAATTGCTAAAGTCTTTTTAGTAAGCATCATACGCTCCTCATTTTCATAAATAGTGCACCTTAAATACTTAGAGCTATATTTTTTGTCTTGTGGTAGTAACTGCCAAGATGGGGAATAATATATTTGCCTTCCTTATCTTCCCTGGGGCCTTCCTCAGTTGCCCTGAAGAATGTAGACTGTTGATAGTGTGGGACTGTGCCTCAACTTGACTGGCAGAAGGGGGAGCACACTTTTAAGGAACACCTGCCAGAAGTATTAGGCACTGTTAGGCTCTGATTAGGACCATGGAGTTCAAGATGGGCCAGAAATTAAAGGTCTAGATTATGGTGGTTAATGGCTATTTCACTATTATACTAATGAAATATAATCCATAGGAATTTCATCAGAGCAATTTCACTCTATTAAAAAGCTTAATTTACCCAGTGTAAATCAGGTATTATAGTTGGCTTGTCTAGCACACCTATTGTTATGTACATTATTGTTTATATCCTTGCAAAATAAATGAGGCCATAAATTAACTTATGTCATCCTTTATTTTTCTCTCTCTCGCCCTCCTGCCCCCCTCCCCCCATAAAGATCAGTTTCCATATTCTCATGGAAAAGATCAACTTTATACACCAAGGTAGTGCTGCACTATAATGTACAGTTAATGTACATTGTTAATGAACAGTTGTGTTTTATTAGTCATCAGTTCCCTTCTTTAGAAAAGGATCAAGAATAAGCATGTGCTTGGAATTCACTGAATGATCTCTTAAGTGATGCATTGGGTTTTTTTCCAGATCTTTTCCCACTGACCTTATTTTTTTTTTAAATGAACAAACTTCATTTCATCTTGGAGAAATGAAACAATAATAGTCTGCCATGTTGTACCTTTTAAGGATTTGTCTCATTTTGTGCAAACTACTTTAATGGAAGCTACTCTGGCATAAAGGTCACCTTCTTTAAATGACTTGCTTTTTACTTTACTCTCTCCATAATAGCAGTAGTGCAATATGAGAAGCTAAAGGTCTTCAGATATTGGAATCTAACATATGTGCTTTTGAAAGGAAATTATTTTTTTAGTGGAGGAAAGCAGATAATGTTGATAAATTATTACACATTGCCACATAGAATGGATGCACCTCTTAAGTTTATTGTTACTTTGCATAATACCTATTAGAGACCGCATTCATGCATCGCAGAAAAATCACATTAATTGACAGTGAAAGTTTTTCGTTCAGTAAAATGTAATTTTGAGTAGTAAAAATACGCTTATAATAAAAAATGTAAGTTCAGGGCTATCAAGTGCCTTCTGTCCGAGACCTTCAGTGCTTTAAAGTATTAGCAAAATAAAATTCGTATGTAAGGAAGTTTTTTTATCTCGTTAGTACCAAACAGGATGCTACTGTCTTGGCTGGGTGAACCCAGGTGCCCCAGGCTAGACTAACTAAAGTGTAGAAGCTACACTTCAGGCTCAGTGGTAAGCTAACATCTCACAAGAAGTATGTTTCAGAGTAAGGAAAACGTCCTCCATGATTCTGGCATGCTTTTGTATACCAAGCTCTGGTGTAAAAACCTAAGGCTTCATATTCCTTTTGCTCTGTAAGAAGATGTTTTTGCAGCATTTTGTAGCAGCTGGCTAATCAGCTTTGACACATGTTTATACCAAATGCCCACAGTATTAAGATTTTTGGAAAATAACAAGATTTCTTTATCTCTATTGTTGATTTCTATAAATTTCCATTACAACTGAGGTTCATATTGTGTCGATGATGCTTTGAGTTGTTCTCCCTGCAGACCTGAGCAATAAACCTTTCCATGATTCTTCAATGTATATGTAATCTCCACAGTGCGATATCTAAAAATTGGCTGCAAGATTAATAAAACAGGATTTTTTACTGGAAGTACATGGAGAGCTGTCCGCAAATTTCTTATAATCTTAATGTTGATTTCCTAGTTCATGTCACTGCTGATAGGAAATTGAAACTCATCTTAGACACAGATCTTATTGGGAGGTGCTGAAAACTTCCCCCCACTTCATGCCAGATGAAAATTTCTGTCTCCAGCTGATTTTAGTGTTCACATTTTTGTCATGTATATTGTTCATTCAGTATCAAGGTTGACAGTCTATAAAAATGGGATCCAATTGAGCCTGAATGCTACACAAAGTTTAATCAGTAATACAGAATGTAGCAAACATAGTTCAGCTACTCCCATAAATACCAGAATTCATTTAATTTGTTTTCTTTAACCTGCAGTGACCTTCAAGAGTTTAGGCATATCTAATTAACGTTTTTAGTTTCTATATATCTTATGTCTCCCATATCTTTGTTCATGGTTTATTAACCATCCATTTAAAAACAAACCAACAAACAAAAAACCCTCTATATGTTTTGTTCACCAAGATTCTGCTTTCTATTGTCTGATCTAAAGTTAGCTATTCCTTTTTTATATTTTTGCATTAAAATCAAACTTAGCTTCTTTAGCTAGCCAGATCTGAGCTGACTAAATTAGTCTTTGTACAGTCTTTATGATGCTTTGATTTCCCAAAGGTCTACTTAGAATATGAATTGTAATGTTTAGTCTTTTCTTTCAAATAGAGCTAATTAAGGAAAATTATTATATTACTCTGTCAAGGTTATTTTAAACCTGTGTGAGAAACTAGAAATAAGATCAGTGAACTCCAGGCGCTTGCATTAAAAACTTTAGGTTGGAAGAGAAGACTGATGCAAATAAGCAATACAAAAAGAGAGGGGCAAAGGAATGGGAACAGATGGAATTTTATGGCCGTACTGTCTACATAATGAAACAGTCTGTGTATATATATAGCCCACTAGTTTGAATCTTCCAGGTACAGTACATTTATTGGAAAGGTCTATACATTGTGCTGTTGAACATATTTAATTGCTTTTAATGTCCAAGATTATACAAAGAGTCAGAAAACAAGAATACAGTGCTACAGTGAGCATCCTCAAGAGGTCAGCTTTGGTTGCTACGTTGAACTGGCAAATTGCCCATCAAGAATGACTGGAAGAGGGACGGGGGGGAGGGCGGGGACAGAGGCCGGCATCCGGCCCCCTACTCCCTGCCTCAGGCCGGGGCTGCAGCCACTCCCCTCCTCTCCCCTGCCGCTTTGCGCTGAGGCCAGTGCTGCTACCTTCCCTCCCCCCACATCCACTTCGGGCTAGGGCTAGGGCCCACAACAGCAGTGGTGGTCACGACAGTGGTGGTTGCAGTGCAGGTCATGGCCACAGTGGCGGTCATGGTGGGGTGCAGCCACTGGTCAGACCCCCTCCCGTTCCCCTCCCTTCCTCCCCTCTTCCCCGCTGCCTCACCCTCCCTGCCGGCTGTTGTTGTGGGAGGGGGTGGGGGGGCACTCCGGCCCCTGACTTCAAGGAGCAGGGTTGGGGGGGAACCAGCTCCAGCCCCAGTCCCCGCGGTTATGGTAGTACACCACCATGTGGAGCAGGGTGAGGCCAGCACTGCACAGCTAGCACCCTGCACCCCCGCTACCTCCACGGAGCAGGGGGGCAAGGCCAACACTGCTAGCCTTGGCTCCTCACTCCGTCCCCTCCGTCGTGGCGGTGCTCCAGTCCCCATCATCCCCTTCTGCCAAGGCAACTGTTCAGAGTGCGAATAAAGCATTACGGACAGACAGACTAAGGCTTTTATAATATTAGAATTATCGGGTGGTGAGCTTAATTTTTCTATTTAGAAATGTTTCATTTTGGAGTTTGTCTGGTTAGGTGTTGGAGAACACTTCCAGAGCCCTTTGGAAAAGATGGCTAGAAGTTTCAGGTTATTGTATAATTAACTCCTTCAAAGAAGAAAAATAAAGGCCTTGGAAATGCTGTTTTAATTGATGTTCTCTGTCACAACCCAAGGGTGTGATTTTTGTTTTTGTGTGTGCTTTGGCACCACTGAATTATTTTCCCACCAATTCGTAGCTTTCTTTGCAGTGTGCATTTCTTCTTTGCAGCTAAGAAATGATCGTTGCAAAGAGTTCTCGCCATTT
>NW_005841861.1:1627635-1651315 GCF_000455745.1 Alligator sinensis | reverse complement strand
AGGCAACAGAGGTCTGATCAGCCTCTAGCCTCTCCCCGTCGCCATTCGCAATCCTCGACGTATCCCTCTCCCTGCGCGCAAAAGGACCCACGGAGCCTAGCAAACTTCGTGTGAGTGAGTGAATAAAAGGATCCACGGAGCCTAGCAAACTTCGTGAGAGAGACCCGAGCTTGTCGTAGTCCTCAAACAAGGATTTAATCAGAGCTGTGCCTGGGAAACTGTCCAGCCTACACCGCGACCATCTTCGGTGTAAGTAAACAATCTTGAATCAACCATTACGCGTCCGTGCCTAATTCTAGCGTGTCGCCCGTTCTGTCCGATCCAGCGTGCCCGGGCTGCTGGCCACAGCCCGCGCGGAGCGAAAAAGGGCCCGGATCGCTCCTGGCCCGCACATGGCGACATGGATGGGATCGGGAGTAGGCCCGCACATTCTGAAGCTACTGAAAAGCAGTACTAAACAATGTATAGTCCTGCTTTTGTATGTTAAGAGTACGTCAATAAAGCAAGTTACATAAAAACATTGACCTTTTTCTAAGCATGGGGGTTACCTTAGGGAGAGCCAGATGAATAACTCAAACTGTACCTGTAAGTGAACAAATTAAGATACGTGTAAAAAATGAGACTTCTATCCAGAGAGAAGAATTTAACATTTGCGTGACATCAGCAATTGCTTCGAGGGTGAAGATATGTTTGATTTTTTTTTCAGGTGAAGAAAGTTTCCAGAATCTTCAGGTTTTTGCTCTAATTTTAAAATGCCCAGCTTTCAAAAAGTTTGTCACTGGAAGATTTTATATCCACACTCCATTATTGGTTTTATCAGGTTAGATATTGATTTTTTTTTTTTTTTAATAAAATAATTCAAGGATGGGCATGGGGAAAAGAGCAGAAGTCATGCAAATTATATACAATATAACATCACAGGCTTTCTTTTGTACTTTACACTCATTTTACTCTTATTTTACTGCAAATGGCCATGTTGACACTGTACTACCCAATCCCTGACGTTTACAGAAGAGCAGCTATGATGCAACTTGATCTTTCATTCCTAGAACCGAGTATAACAGTAGGTCCTATGATTACATTATTAGAAAACACAACCCAGGGAAATAAAGACCACAGATGATAATGAGAAATCAGAAAAGACTAATGATTTGTGATTTCAGAAAATTTCACATGAAAAATCACATTGGAGAAGATAAAAGTGAACTGAGATACAAAACAAAGGGAAAGAAAGTTGCTTACAAGAAAGCAGTCCCCCATTGCCACAAAACTGTGCAGTTGAGTTTCCATCTCTCCTAGTGCAACCCATAGGATAATACAACCCTTGCAAAAAAGATATTCTCCTTTTTCTTTTTTTTTAATTTTATTTTGTGTGTTAGGCCAAATTAGCTAAATCAGTTCCAAATTCTATTGACTGAGCAGAGCTCAGTCTTTCAAGTCTGTGTGGCGCTACTACCAGCAAAAATCCTCCCTCCCAGAGTTTTCAGCCTGGGGCTTCAGATACTCCAAAATCCATGGCAGGCATCCTACGTGCAGGCCCCAAACCTAAAGGCTTTGGAGCAAGCTAGGGAGAAATCCCCTATCTCTATAAAAAAATAAAGTATGTAGCCAAGATTTTCCCATTGGGAGGCTGTAGTAGACTCTCCCAGGGGGCCTGCCTGCAGTGTATTGGACAAGTCTCCCCTCTTAACTACACTATGCCAATCAAGGTGATTTTGGCCCACAAGAGGCTGAGATCCTACATACAAGCCCTTGTGAGCCAACAGGAATTTTTTTTGCAAAAATATATTTTTTTATATAGGTAGATATACGTACACTACACCTTTCCAGCATGGTCACCATTACAGTATCACATACCCATTACAATACAAGCTCCTGTGCACCTGTTACAATTTGCGCACCCATACACCCATTACTGTTCTTACCCCTGCACACCCTCGGACCCATCCACATTCCCTTCATCATTAGAATTGCGGTGGCCTGCCTCTGCCATCTGTTCCTTTCTTTAGTCTTTGGTCATTAGTCCATGTTGCTGTTACTGTTTCTGTTATTGCTGCCGCTGTCCTTGTCATCTCCTTTTCCTCTGCTGTCCTCATTGCTTAATCCACTTTCTTTTTTGCTGTCCCTAACTTCTTCCATGTTGTCACTGCTCTCTTCATGAGAGGGGGTGTTTTTTAACACTGTACAAGTGGTTACTCTGCCAGATGATCTTTTTTGCCTCTTTGCTGTCCTCTCTTACTGTCTTCTGGTAGCATGTCTGCAGTTCACTCAGTCCCATTTTAATACAGGCCTTGACTGAGAGCTTTGTGTCTCAGTACATCAGAAGATTCCTGGTCTTGCATAGTGCACTCCTGATGCAGGAGACGAACTGGTTGAAGCAGGCTGATGGGGACCCCTGTTGTTTGGTCAGGTGTCCATGCAGGACTGCCTCTCTGGTCATGGTTTTGACCCGCCACCACTCAGCAGAGATGGTTTACTTTTTTTCCACACCACCTTGGTGTATGGGCAGACCCAGAGGAGGTGGTGGATTGTCTCTGCTTTCCGTTGACAGATTTCCCTTGTGAAGTTGGCTTGGCTTCTCTGCCCAGTGGGCTGCTTGCCAGTTCAAGTCCCTGTGGTCTTTCTATAGGCCCTTAGAGAAGATTCACTCTCAAATGGCCTTGCAGCTGTTGCTCGGGAGCAGGTCCACAGGTGACAGTCTGCCTTTGGCTCTGACTGCCTTCTGCATCTTGTGGTGGTTGGTCATGGTTTCAGGGGTTTCTTTGAGCAGGTCATACTTGCTCCAGAAAATGTTTAAGACCTTGTAGAACCATGGCTGCTTCATGGTCCTCAGCTTCCTGTTGGGCAGCATGTCTACCTGCCAACATCTCAGCAGGTGCCCTACATAGTATTCTACAAAGCAGGCTGTTTTTATCTCTGCCCCAGTTGCCAGTTTGCAGATCTGGCTCATGTACTTGGCCCAGAGGAACAGGAGAATATATGGCATTCCCCTGCCCCCAGTATGTTTTTCCTCTAGTTGCAAACCATTTCATCAGTTTCTTAAGGTCTGTGCGGTATATCTTGCAATACCTAAGAAAGTAACATCTATTTTAACAAGTTGCAGAACACTGGAATGCTAAAAATAAGAATGACTCTCTGCTATTAATCATAGCATTTTTCATAGACTAAACAGTTAGATTCCTGTAGTTTTTAAGTTTCCTATTTTTTTTTATCAATTGTATTTTGTCAAACATAAAGCAAAGTAATTATAAGTGCTTTTGAATTTTATCGTGTGCATCTCTGCAATATGTTGCTGACATTTAAATAACAAAAATACATTAAAAAGAACGTTTTTCCAATCTTCAATCCTTTTCATGTCCCAGTCTACAATCTTTTCTTTCTTTTGGAAAAGTTGGCGGGTATGTTGTCTTAGATTGTAAGATGTTTGTTGTAGAAGCCACTTTTTCTGTCTATTAGTAAAAACTCTTATTGATAGCGTAAAAATTGTTTAAAAGAATGTTAATATACCATATTATACATATATTACCTCTGGTAACTTTAGTCTTTTTAAATATATTTTTAAGGTGTAAAAAATTTGCAATAGTTGAGTAGACAGTTACTTGCTGATGCACTTTAGGAAGCTATGAAAACACCCTGTGGCAGAAGGCCACCTCTGTTTCTCCCCCAAAACTGCTCTGTGACAATTTGGTTAGGATGGGCCCAGCAGAGGATACACACCGTACCCTATCTCTTTAGGTAACCTGAGCTGGATACATTCCTGAGGGAGGGGGCAAACCTGCTCCCTCTGCCTACCTGACTGGCATCACATACCTGGGTGAGGGGCTTACTCCCTGAGGAGCTAGGAACTGCCAGTCTGCCCAGCAACTAGTGATGCATTTCAAATTGATTGGCTGACAGCCAACAGGTGCTGGCCTCCATTGGACCAGGTAAACGAGGTCACAAGGGCTATATAAGTTTAAGGACTGCCCCAGAGGAAGGGGCAGCAGCCATGAGGAAGACTCAGAGAGAGAGAGAGAGAGAGAGAGAGAGAGAGAGAGAAGAGCTGAACCGAACCGAACCATCTGAAACTTGCTCTCTCTCTCAAAACTCATGATCAAGGAACTGCCTGCCTCCAGAGGGAATCTCCACCTGCCTCTGGATGCTACTTATGAGTAATCTACCTGAGATCTAACTAGATATATAGCTTGCAGCAACTCAGATGCATGATCAAAGGCTACTCCAGCCACCCTGTTTGCTCTATGGGATTTCTCTAATACTACTCAACTCTGTACCCTATTCCAACCTTACCTCTTGTAACCAATAAAGTTCTCCTTTGTATCTAGTGTGGGAGACTTATTGGGTGTGGGTCTAGATTATGCCTTGGGGTTCCCTTGGTGCGGCTAACTAAGGGAGACCACTACTTGTGCTTATGACTGAGAGAAGCACCCCCAAGTGCTTGAAGTGAGTCAAGTACCCTCGAGGGCTACTAGGCCTGTGTTTCCCAGGGTGCACAGAGCCAGAATCAAGCCCAGCCCTGGGTGGTGGCAGTGGAACCCCCAGGCTAGTGGGTATGCTCCAGGAAGGGGGTCGGCCAGATGTGAGGCGCCCCCAGGGAGGCACTCAGAGCATGGAAGGTGGTCGGGTGCAGTGAGGTGGGTTGCTCAACGCAGGAGCCCCCCCTACTGGCCCGCCACACACCCAATATAAGAATTATTACAATAGAATGCCAAACAACTGCACTTTGAAGTCAGGAAAATGTGGTTGATCAGTATCCTCCCAAAACACAATTGAAAACTCAGTGTAACAAAAAATATACTGTATTATAAAATATTTTATTAACTGGGTTAATGTAGCATGAATAGAAATCAATTGATTTTGAATTCAGTATTGATGCAGATGGAGATCTGCACAATGGAGACTCTGCTTTTTGATTAACCACACATCATGAAACAGTGTGGGATGATTGGACGGTATTTGGCATTCTACTGTATATTAATCAAAATCTATTCCTTCTGTTCCTTAATTGTAAGGGCACTTGCATGAATGCAGCACCTTTGTTGCTGTACTCTGAAAACTCACTGTACCAATGGGGATTGCATCTGCATCTAGGGAAGTGAATGAATTGCTTATTTGGCAAGTAATGGAACTTCTCAGAAGTAATGCTTCTTAATTGTCAGCCTTGCAAACTCACCTGGGGATCTGAAAATCAAGCTGGAGCCTTTCCTGCTCATGTCTCATTGCCAGCAATAAAGCTTCTATGGGCCAAGGGATATTTTCATTTATACCTGTGCAACCTCATTAGCCAGCTGGCAGGTAGGGAAGGAGGGGGAAGACCTTTTTTAGATGGAGTCCATTTGATGGTGAATCCATAATACTCAATAAGTAGAGACCTATAATAGTATGTTAGAGACATTTTCAACATGAAATTGCTCTTTAAAGACTTGTTTTTACTTCATACTGACTGCTGTGGAGAAGATGCTTGAATAGAGGGATGGATGGCACAGGAAGAAGACATTGGGAACTAACCAACTCAAACTTTAGTCATTGAAACAACCACTCCCTGTCCCAGAAAAAGTGTCATCTCACTCCTACCATGGTCAATGCCAGTGATCCATAAATCCATTGTGCCTATGAACTCAGCAGGATAGTGGCCTAGGCCGTTTCTACAGTCTGAGGGGTTGTTGGCTGTAGCCATGTTGGTCTAAGGCAGGGACAGTCAAACTATGGCCTGTGGGCTGGATCCAGCCTGCCAGGCACTTTCATCTAGCATGCAGTACCCACATACAAATTGTATCTCACCCAGCCCTTCTGCCCATGAGGATGGGAGCAAGGTGCCTATGTGTACACACTCTCCCAAACATACCCTATTGTACCTGGCTCCCACCCTCATGGGCAGAAGAGCTCAACCTGGCCAGCAGGCAGTTTCCAGGTGGGGCCACTGCTGCAGCCCCCCTGGGACCTGCTCTGCTTCCCCAGTCTGCTGCTGGCTCCAGGCAGAAGGTGGGGAAGCAGCAGGGGTGGGGCCTGAGCTGCAGCTGGGTAGGAGTACAGAGCATGGGGCTGGGACTGGTGACAGTGTGGAGCTTGTACCCAGCTGGGCAGCAGCAGCATGGAGCTCAGGTGGGCAGCATGTGGGTGTGAGGGAGGGTAGGGGGGTATGGGGACCCCTCGACACCCTCCCCCATGGTGTGCAACCCCAGCAGGCAGTGGCAGCAGCAGCAGGTGAGGGCACTTACGGCAGTGGTGCCCAGTGGGGTGCAGCTCTGGCCAGTGCTGAACATCATGGTGAGAGGCACAGCCTCTACTGGGCAGTCTCTCTATCGCCGGCGCTCCCTACCATGCATGCACAACCCCTACACTCATGCAGAATGGGAGGGAAGCCCTACATGTTAGAGTCAGCTGCCTTCCCTGCTGGGGATGCATGGCACAGGAGGGAAAGGCAACCGCGCCCTGAGTGTCCCCACACACCCCCACTCTCCCTCACACCCCACAAACACAACACACCCGCACCCTTCCCCCACAACCCCTTACATATATGCAACCCCCAAACGTACCCTGTGCCCCCCACACAGCCACACCCCCTCACACACCCTGCCACACCCCCACACCATATCACACACGCATACCCCAACCACGCCCCCCACAATCTACAAAACTAAGCATTTATTTGAGTTATTATGCAGTCACTTCTATATACAGTATGCAAACACGAATGACAATATTTTTGTAATAAAATTAAAATATTTTATAGTAGGTGTTTGGTTTGTTTTGATTTGGTTTTTTAATTTGTTTTTTTTTCTGGTTCTAAAATGGTACTCCCCCTTCCCCCACGAAAGGAGTATTTCCAGAGGGAAGGGGAGGGACTTCCAGTGGCAAAGATCAGGGGTTGGAGGTGGGGGGGGTGGTGACCGGGGGCAGAGCAACTGTCAAGGGGCAGAGCTACTTATACAGCCCTTGACAGCTCATCAAAACACGTTAAGTGGCCCTCTGCCCAAAATAATTTTGTGTCCCTGGTCTAAGGACATGGGTCTAAGGAGCAATAATTTGTTTTGTAGCAAAACCCCCAGTTTTTATTTTTTTGATTTATTTTAAAATGCATTCCCTCCCATTCCCCAACCATTTCTGACCTTCTTTCCCTCTCTGTTCCCTATAGATAAGTATAAGTAAGCTAAGATGTAGGATAAGCTTTAACATTTTATTTTAGGTAGTACATTTTATTTTTCTCTCCCCTCTTTGCAAATAAGTGCCCTGCTATTTTGATATAGATATCTACTGTTTTATAAGTGATAATTATTATGTTTGTGTTGATTTTTATTTATTTGTTTATTTATTTTTTACTGCTTTTACATTGTGTGATTACTGTTTTAGGCCTATATATGTAAGTTAGCATAAGTTATGTCAAGCCTCCATCTTATCCCCATGCCCGGTTGTGTAACCCATGACTCACACCTACTCCTCCTATGTAACTTGGTTCCTGAATGAATGGGGATGAATGAGGGTGCTTGAGAGACAATGGCAGTAGGTCTAAAATTAGCTCCCTCTGAATGACCAAACCATCAACACCAATACCTGGACCAATGACCCAGCCCTTGAAACTACCCTCAGCATTCAAGAAACAAAAGATGAGGCAACCCACCATTGTGCCAGGCTGCACATGCTCAGTAAGAATACCTGGAGCCCTCTAGAACAGGACTGACCTTGCCTAGACAGGCCCTCCCCATAGGAGATCAGAGGAAGTCTGCCCCATAAAAATGGGTAGTGAAGACTGACTCTTTGAGATGCCCTCTCCATCTGGACCAGCACCATGCCACACCACCTATCCACCCAGAGGCCCTGTCGGTGGCCCCCCTCTGGACAACACCTACTGGACAAGGACTTCTTTCCAGCCTGGATAGGTAGCTATCACCCCCACCCTCTCTTCAACCAAGGACTTGGACTCTGCTTCTCTTCTCTACCTGGACTCCAACCCTTCCACTGAGTCTCTCCTGCTGCCATTGTGCGTGTGTGTGTGAGCCAATAACTTCATTGGGCTGTGTAGTATGTTGTCGGTTTAATAAACCTGTTATTTGAACCCCTGAGTTGGGTTTGCTTTACTACAGTCCAGCCCTGCTCCAATCTCTGCTCCTTGCCCCTCTAACTTCTGTCTCATTTCTCTCCCTCCTGCTTCTGACTCACTGCCACCTCCAACACCTGTCCTGAGCTCCTCTCTGCCTCCAAACCCCCTGTTTCTTTGCCACTGTATTATCCCAACTGCCTTTTCCCCTGAGCAACCAGGTTTCTGCCTCAGTTTCTTTCCTGGCTGTCTCCTCCTTGCCACCACTTATCTGCCCCCCCCCAAATCTCTCAGCTGTTTGCCTCAGTTTCGAGCCCCAAGCTCCCAGGTTTCTGTCTCTCTCTCTTTCCTGGCTGTCTCCTCCTTGCCACCACTTATCTGCCCCCCCCCAAATCTCTCAGCTGTTTGCCTCAGTTTCGAGCCCCAAGCTCCCAGGTTTCTGTCTCTCTCTCTTTCCTGGCTGTCTCCTCCTTGCCACCACTTATCTGCCCCCCCCCAAATCTCTCAGCTGTTTGCCTCAGTTTCGAGCCCCAAGCTCCCAGGTTTCTGTCTCTCTCTCTTTCCTGGCTGTCTCCTCCTTGCCACCACTTATCTGCCCCCCCCCAAATCTCTCAGCTGTTTGCCTCAGTTTCGAGCCCCAAGCTCCCAGGTTTCTGTCTCTCTCTCTTTCCTGGCTGTCTCCTCCTTGCCACCAGGCTTCTTCTTTTTTTTTCTTTTTCTCCTTCCTCCCCCCTGCCCGTGCACCAGTGACCTTGAGTAACCCTGGGTCCACTTGATCCTAAGTAAACCCAAGCCTCAGTTCCTCAGCCAGCTTCTCTCTAGTCCACTGGTTCTAATCCCGGTTCTGGCAACTTTCCCTCCCTATGCTTTAACTCTCTCTCTCTCACCTTAACCTTCCCCCAAGTATCCCAGGTACCCCAAGCACACACATACACACTGTACCATCCAAGTTAGGAACTTAACTGTGTGTATGTGTAGGTGGGTTGTATGTGTGCGAACTGGTGAGTATGTGTGTGTGTTTGTATATATATCATTGTGTGCATGATATACGAATTAGTGATCTTTGTATGTGTACTGAGTGTGTGGGTATTGACAATTGATTTTTGTCTAATTTTTAGTGCGTAGTGTGTATGTGCTTGAATTGGTGATAGCATGCATGTGCCTAGGCTGGTTTGGATGTATATGTGCCTGAGCTGATAGTGTGTGTGTGTGTGTGTGTGTGTGCTCCTAATTGATTTGTGTGTTTGTATATGTGCAGTTGTGTCACACAGCCTCCTGTCTAACAACACAATATTGAGATCCTGAGAGTTGGCCTGACCACACAGGGCAACAGTTTAATGAAAGATATCACATCTGCCCAAAGAACCTTGCTTGTTTTATATAGTCTGAGGCACATAGGAGACATAAAGCTTGGTGTGGCCAAATGAACCCTCCCAGCATGAAATGAATGTCCTCAGCCGTTGCAAGACTAGTACCTAGCCCTATTACCTTTTTCTTAATCAGCCCAAAACAAGCAGTATGTTGGCAGGAATGGAAGAGATATGGCTGAAGCACAGTGCTATCTATGTTCCAGCTACAACTCCTTGTCTTGATCTATTTCCTCTGTACTGCTGTGTCCTGATGAGACTGCTTTCTCTCCTCCAGACTTCCTACATGCCAGCAAGAGGAGGGGATTGAGTGCATAGTTCTCAGTTCCAGTCCACCTCCTCTCAACTCGCATGGGCCAGGAAGAACAACTGCAAGAGAAGTCCTGCTCAGCTTCTCCAGCCCTTGGAACAGTTGGACAATGCTTAGTGTAGACTAAATCTTGGGAGAACTTAGCTGCCAAACACTTAACAAGCTTTGCTGAACATGTGCAGTCAGAGACTTCCTCCCGCACCTTCACTAAAGGCTTATGACTTGGCTAAATTATGTGTGCTGTTACCCAGAACAACAAAAGGCACATCCCTGCCAACCTCCATAATATTTCACATCCCTGCTGCAAAATAGTGAGGCTAGAGTATTTTAAATAGTTGTAAAATAGTCTTTAAAATGGGTAAACATTTTTCCCTAGTCTCAATTTTTTTAGAAATGGCTGAGCTATTTTTGCTGAAACCTTCCAAAAGCTAACAAACAAACAGAAACATAAATCAACAAAATAAGGGCAGGAGTGGAGGGGATTGAGTGGGATCACTTGACATCTGTTTTGTGAAATGTCAGCCAAATGTGTTAGTTTTGACCACGTGATAGGTGACAGTAAACAAGAACTTATAATAGGAAGAGTTGAGCAAATTTACTTCAAGGTGGCATTGCCAGCTCCACTTAGAATATGCCAGCAGATTTGTTTTTTAATTGAAAGTTTTATGAACATTTTCCATAGATTATCACTTGTGTGCTCTCATCCAACCAATAGGAAAATCCTTAATCTGACATGAAAATAACTCTGGCCATGTCCACATGTGCGGCTGTCTAGTATGTGGCAATGCAGACACCTCTGTGGTGCCATGTACTGCATGTCCAGTTGTTCTTTGCACTGCAAGGAAGCAGTACAGAGCGGTTTTTTTTGACCCCTGGATATCCAGGAGTTAAAAAAACCAGTGGAGAAAAAAAGTGGAGCGGCATAAGCACAGGCAACACACGCTGCTCAAAAACGGAGCCGGACCACCCAGAGCCACACTGCAGCTGCTGGCCAGGCTCCACGTGGCATAATTGCTACTGCTGCAGCCCCAGAAGGCCCCCAGGGGCCCAGGTAAGGCTGCTGAGGCCAGCCCAGTACTGGGCCCAGCCTCCCCTACCACACCCAGGATAACTTACTGTGTGGTAGAGCATGTGGCGCAGGTGTTCTCCAGGGACAAATAACGGTAGTGCAAGGTGTACTGCTGCTTTTTGTCCTTGAAGAACCAAACATCCATACCACGTGTGGACATGGCCATCAAACAGTCAGTGAATTGAAGTATTGAAGAATGATTCCAAAAAATGTTTGAAAAATACTTCCATTTAATTCATATTTGGGCTAGTAAATCAATTACTTTTTTCCAGACCAAGACTGCTTAACCTTAGAGGTTAGCTTTGTTAAAACATGGTTCACTTTGTATTATCTTTCTTGCATGTTCTTCTCTTGTTGTTTTGGTCACTTATAAAAGCTGTACATTCTATTTACATTTCTGCTAGCAAATCATCCCAGTCACACCTCTTGTATTGCATTCCTAGGCATGATGATATAGGTGTGCCTTGTCTTTAAAAGTTGTAAATTAAAATTAATACGTTTGTGTTTAGTTTCAGTTACAGTTTAGAGATGTTATTTATACCATTGTTTATATGCCTGCCTGAAAGGTTAAAATGCACAGGGCTTGTGATGCGGAAAAATGCAAGGCAGGGTTTCAAGACATTTCTGTGCTCAGGCATAGAATAAGCCATCTTGCATATTGTTTGAACTGTATAGCTTTTCTAATCCTTGAAGCTGAACTTTCCTTCAACTTCCCATGCTATTACTTTGTCTGTAAATCTGCCTACTACCTCCGGTACAATATCACTTCTGAATTCTACTACATCACCTCCAAGTCTGCTGAAATCTTCATCCTGGCTTTAATCTTCTCTCACCTGAATATATCATAACTCCCTTCTTTATGGCCTGGCACAGCAGAATTTTCTTCTTCCCAGAACATGGTAATGGTTGAATTTGTAGAATGCAACGTTTGTAACTTAAATTAATTTCCAGTATTTATGGGTGTTTTTTTACTCTTCTTTGTTTTAATCCAACAAACATTAATGTTATTATATGTATAATCTTTCCTACTATAAAGCAAGTAGTTAACTCATCATCAGGTATCCTGGTTTTCCCTGATAAAAAACTGCAAATTCTCTAATAAAACCCCCAATATCCATTATTAAAATTAAATGTCCCCCTGCCCCAGCCCTGCCCAACTCCCTCCCTCCCTATGAGGGCCTCAAACCCCACCCCCACAACTTACCTGCTGTAGCTGCTCTCCAGGCTGCCTGGTGGCCACGTGCATATATGTGCATATTCAGGCACATGGCACCCCCTGCATGCCTGCCCTCCTCCCACTCCCTGCAGCCCCTTGCAGGCTGGAACTCTGCCAGGCTGCCAGGGGCTCATTGCAAAACTGTAAAATCCACGAGTTTCTCTGCTAAAATGAGAAATCTGTGTTTTATTCCAGTAAGGGGGGGAATCCATGTTTTACTCATTTTTCTGTGGGAAACAGAAAACCCAGATCCCTGCTCATCACATCCTCTTTCAGCTTCCAGGTGCATCTGGGATTTGTAGTCCACAGTGGCAGGCAGCAGTAAGTTTGAGTGGGGGGGAGGGGTGTTTACCCCCCCCCCGGTCCCAGACCCTAGCTGGGCTTGCCCCCTGTACCCCTTTGTCAGCCAACCCACACTACTCCAGCAAGGGAGCAGAGGGGCAGGGCTAGCTCTACTCTCTGGGCTGGAAAGGATGCTTGGATGCTGAGGGACTGTGATTTAACTTGAACAAGGAAGGGCTCTAGGACAGAAGTTTGATAAACCAGTTTGACCCAAATCAGTTAAGTCTGATACTACATTCAACCAAATTTATCTTAAACCAGTTTCAGCCATTTTGAAACTCATTTATATGCACTGAATGTCTGTTCTGTTACAGGTTTAAACCAGTTTGTTATGACTTAAATCAGTTTATATATAACTTCTGTCCCTAGCCTGGTGAACCAGATATTTTCCTAGGTTTCTAGACTTCTTCCTTCCAGATTTTCATTAATTTTGTATTGAGATATTTCTATTCTCCATTTTTAAATGTTTGTGTTCCTAGTGATTTCTACAGCCAAGTAGTGTAAGTTTTGGCACAGGAAAACTTATTCAGCAGTTGCCTCATTAATGAGGTGATTGTTCAGTCTTCTAGTGCTATTGCTAAGACAGCAAGTTTCAGGTCCAGAAGAGTGTCATCATCCTTATTTAACAATGTGTTTGTTTGCAAATCTGTCCAATAACTTAACATGCTTTCTATATTTTATTATTTCTTACCTGACTTTTACAGTAAATTGCCTCACTCTAGTGGAAAAGATGTTTGGTTAATACAAATCAGATATTGTTGGATATGGAATCCCTTTGTCACCAATGCTTTGAAGCCAAAAGCAATCCCGACTTGAAATAATTCTGTATATTAAATAGATTTCCAATTCCAATATTATAAAAGGGACAAACTTTCATAAATTTGTCTGATATTTTTTCAGCCAGCACTAATTTTGAGTTGCTTTCTGCATGAATTGCTTTCTAAATGACTTGTTGGTTTTTAAGTCATGTAACAGTGAGCATATTGCATTGTACAAGTAAAGATTACACATTGTACATGTTTAAAAAATATTCATCTCATGAATAAGGTCTCATTTGGTGAATAAACTGTGCGCGTTAATGTGGTTCCCGTGTTCAAGCATAGCCTAAATTTTTAGTGCCTTGTAATATTTCTTGGTGTGAGATGGCTCAGAAGCCATCCTCTTATAACTAATAAATGTTTGTCAGCATAAGAAATTACTATTATTGTCAGCTGCTTTGACTGCAACTTGCCAAGAATAAACCAGCTTTTCAGTCTCTACTGGGTGTATATGGGTGGTATGAGTATATATTATGTGCAGATGCATAAGGGGCAGCTCTACACCCTAGGCAGGGGTTGTGCATAAGCTGGTGGTAGGGGGTGCTGTTTTTTTCTACATGCCTTTAGTTACACTTCTGATTTTGTGTGAGTGTCTAGTGCAGTGATTCTCAGCCAGGGTGTTAGAACACCCTGGGATGCCACAAAATCTTTTTTTGCTACAAGGAGATAAGTGCAGGGTCAGGCTAGACCATCATTAGCCGTTGCCTTTCCTTCACTACCCAGCCCCTCTAAGGAGGTAAGCACTGTAATAAATTCATTCAATTTTGAAATGGGTTACTATCAATTCACAAAAATTGGGCCAGGGGGGGCTCAGAACAAATGAAGGGTGCCTCAACTCTAAAAAGGTTGAGAACCACAGATCTAGTATTATATTTGCTTTCACATTGCATGCTAAATTACTTTTTTAAAATGAGGATACTTTCAGCACCACTTACATTAAATTGTTGGGTGCTAGATGAGTGGCATTAGCCTCATTGCATCCCATCCATGTCCTTGATTCCTGATTTGTGTGCAGCAAGCAGTCTATAGTTTATCTGAAAAGGTGGGAAGGCTCACAAACAGGTATATGGCTGCATTACCCATAATGGCTATATTAGATGCACTTTTTTGGTAAAAAACTAGCTTATTATTTATGTTAGTTGCCCACTTTAAAGTAGTCACCTTTTTATAGGGCTGATGCAAAATTGCAGCTTTCTGATCTGAGTTCCAGCATGTGGAACTGCGAGGAAGAATGGGAGAAGCTGCCTTCCCTTCCTGAAAAATACTTTTCCCCATCTGGCAATGGTTGAAAAGATACTTTTAAGAAAAGTTCCTTTATAATAACCCTCAGTCTGAGGAGTAGCTGCCTGCAAACACCATCAGAAACATGACAGGATTTTGGAAGTAAGATCACCCTCACATATTACTAGAATAAGCTTTTGACAGAAACTTTCTTCTCTTGGTACTGTTGAAGCCTGGGAGGAAACCTTAGGTTTCCTGTGAAAAGTTTGCCACATTGCACTGGGATATCTCATTTTGTATTGAATTCCCAACCAGGTTAAGAAACTGAAAGAGCCATTCTTGTGAATTGTGTTTTCTTTACAATTTTATATTGGAACTTAGTAATTCATTTCTATCTTTTAATTGATAGGACACTAGTAGATTCATAGATTCATAGATGTTAGGGTCGGAAGGGACCACAATAGATCATCGAGTCCAACCCCCTGCATAGGCAGGAAAGACTGCTGGGTTCAGATGACCCCAGCTAGATTCCTATCTAACCTCCTCTTGAAGACCCGCAGGGTAGGGGAGAGCACCACCTCCCTTGGGAGCCCACTCCAGACTTTGGCCACTCTACCTGTGAAGAAGTTCTTCCTAATGTCTAGTCTAAATCTGCTCTCTGCTAGCTTATGGCCATTATTTCTTGTAACCCCCAGGGGCGCCTTGGTGAGTAAAGCCTCACCAATTCCCTTCTGTGCCCCCATGATGAACTTATAGGTAGCCACAAGCTCGCCTCTCAACCTTCTTTTGCAGAGGCTGAAGAGGTCCATGTGCCCTAGTCTCTCCTCACAGGGCTTGGCCTGCAAGCCCTTAACCATATGAGTGGCCCTTCTCTGGACCCTCTCCAGGTTATCCACATCCCTCTTGAAGTGCGGTGTCCAAAATTACATGCAGTATTCCAACTGCGGTCTGACCAGTGCCTGATAGAGGGGAAGCATCACCTCTTTGGTTCTGTTCGTCATGCATCTGCTGATGCACGATAAAGTGCCATTAGCTTTCCTGATGACTTTGTCACACTGACAACTCATGTTCATATTGGGAGTCCACTAGGACTCCAAGATCCCTTTCCACTTCCGTGCCACCAAGCATGCCATTTCTTAGGCAGTAGGTATGCTGGACATTTTTCCTCCCTAGATACAGCAAATTGCATTTCTCCTTGTTGAATTGCATTCTGTTGTTTTGTGCCCATATGTCCAACCTGTCCAGGTCTGCCTGTAGTTGTTCCCTGCTCTCTGGCATGTCTACTTCTCCCCACAGTTTTGTGTTATCCGCAGACTTGAACAGAGTACACTTCACTCCCTTGTCCAAGTCGCTGATGAAAACATGGAAGAGTATCGGTCCAAGGACTGAGCCCTGCGGGACCCCACTGCCCACACCCTTCCAGGTCGATCCCAACCCATCCCTTACAACTCTCTGGGTATGACCCTCTAGCCAATTCGCCACCCACCGGACTAGTAGAGTTTAGAAACTTCCAGTAAAACCACTGGCTACAAATTCTACTTTCAAGCTCACTACTGCTATGGGCCACTTTAAATAAGAAATGTAAATAGGATATAAAGAACAACTGAAAGTAACTAGTAGTTAGGTGGTAGGTCTGCAGATGAATGCATATGTTAGTTGCTGTCCTAATGACCATTTTATTTGAGAGGTAGAAGCACATTTTGGTGGGGGGGTGGGGGGGAAGCCATTAGTTTGTCACTGGAGTAATGAAGTTTTCTTTTCAGTAAAGAGTCTTCTAAAAGCAAAAAACAAACAAACCCTTTTTATAGTTAAATTTTCAACGTGGCATGCTTTTCTTTGTCTCCTGAAGTAAGAGAGAATATTCATACAGACTTCAAAGGCTCCTCTAGTGCTGAAAGGAGTTGTTCCTTAAAAACTGGATGTTAGTAACTTTCACTGTTTTGTGCAAGGAAGATCTGTGTGTGTACTTTGTGGATGGCTCAAATAGCTACTCACAGTTAAGGAGGGACATGCATCCTCTTCCCAAAGGGAAGAAAAAGTTATATAAAAGCATATAATGTTTATGTATTTTTGTTGCATTCAGCCATTTTTCATATATGAAAAGGATGGAATTGGGATAGAGGTAAGCCTTTTGCCATGAATGGTTATTTGTGGTCTGGTTTGGAACAACTCAGTGGCTTGATGTATAGATTCCTACCCTGCCTTTTTCCCTGATGCCAATAAAAAATGTAAGATTTCATAACTTTTTCATCACTTTTCAAATGTTAGAGTTGACATCAGGCGGCTCTGAAGTCACACCTTGGGCCTGGGTTCAGCATCGTGGGCCCTAATATAACCTAGGTAATAGATGCACAACAAGTTGCCCTATGTGGACTGTACAATCCAAAATCTGTTCTCTACTATTCTCATCTGCGTGATAACTATGGACCTATCTAATTCTCAGGGGCTGCCCCCTAATTTTATGCTCTGAGCACGAGCACGGTGCTGGACATTATTTTCCTGGTGGAGCACAGCAGCCCCACACACACACACACACACACACACACACACACACACACCCCTCTGGCTGAGGGGCTCTGGGAGTCATCTGTCTTCCAGATGGCTGTTTGTCAATCTCTGGGGAGGGGCAGGATTTCCAGGGCCCTTCAGCCAATCAGATGTAGGAGGCCCTCCCACCCTTCCCTGAAGATTGATCAGTGGCCATCTGTCAATCTCCAAGCAGAGACAAGACTTCTGGGGCCCCTCAGTCAATCAGAGGTGGAGGGGGCGGGCACCACATGCCGTCACAAAAATCTCTTCCCCTTCCCCCCATGCTTCAAGATGCCAGAGCTTCCTGTCTCCATTTTCAGCTCCATTCCCTCCCCCCGCTCCCCCTTTCTCCTCTTGCTAGCTGTTTTCCATCTTTTTTGTGGAGACTGGGCTTTTTCATCAGGGATCTACCAAATTCATGGTTTCCATGAAAAAATCATAAAATTACAAATTTGGTAGGTTCCTAATGATAACATACTAGGGTTTTTTCCCTCCCAAATGACCCCAGAATCTTTCAGGTTGCATCTTGGACAGTACATAGTAAGTAAGGCAGAGAAATGTGTCTGTTTTTATATATACCATATAAACATATACATTTAACACTAGTTCTCACTGTTTAGGCCACATTTCATATTCTCTGACCTCTTCTACCATTTTTCTTAGTTGTGGGCATTTTTATGTTGACCACGTTGGCTGTTTCAAAACCTAAGAGGCTTTTTTTAATTTTGAAATTTCCAGCCAGTGCACAGCTGGAAAAATGTTTTAATGGCAGTGGTGAGGGGTTTCTTTTCCTTTACACTATTCTAAAGCCAAACTATAGTATTTTAAAATGAATCTTCTCTAATATGGATGAAAGCTTGAGCTGCTGTAGGACTGAAAGGAAAAGAAAAAGAAAAGATTTCAAGTTACAAAAATACATTCAATACTTGATATTTAGCAGCTGTTGCAGCCACTTAAAGGCATTTCCTTTATCAACATGTAGCATTTGATGTTTTGGAGCCCCTCTAGTGAAAGACTAGATCCATGTGTAGCATTTAAAGATAGGGAAATAATTTATTTATATTAATATTTTGGATTATTTCCATAACTGGCTAATTGCTTAGACAAAGAAATATGTTTTCAAATATGTTTAGCTGGAAAAATATACCATATGTTCAATCCAAGCCTAGTAGTATTGCCAAGCTTTAGGCCCTGGAATGATATGCAGCAAATTGTTCTGTAATTCAGTAGCTACCTTTGTTCTTTCGCTTCATGCTTATTAAATCCCATTTAATCAATTATACAGGTCCATCATACAAATCTGTAAAATAAATATTTGAGCCATTGATGATTTACAGAAGTTTTAAGTGCTTTATTTGTTCAGTGGGCCACCAATCATCATAACTTACCAAAGACTGTTAAGGCGATTTTAACAATGGAACATCTCCAAAATCTGAGAGCAATCAAAATATCCTAGAATGGTTAAAGATTCATATCTTGATGCATCTTGATCCAGCCTTTCTCATCAGTGAAACTGTATGCATCAGATTCTTCCTGGTGGGAGTGATTACAATTCCAGGAAGTCCACAAAGTTGCAGTAATTTATACCAGTAGTTTGATTTATTTGGTATATAACAGTTTAATATTTTTATTTTTGCACGTGCGCGCACACACACACCTCATTAAAACTAAATTGTTGTATGGTAATGACTGACCATAAAGTTGAGTAATATGTCAGCTGTCTGATTTCTAGAAAAGTTGCTAATCTACCTGTGTGGATAGAATCTAGAAATATTTTAAACTATGTTTTGTTCAATGGAAATAAAAAAAAAAATCCACATTGTTTCAAGGGTCTTAACAGCTTTGTAACTTGGACATTTTCAAGTGATTAAATCTGTCTGGGTGAAATTGGCACAGTGATTGTATAGCCATAACTTCTGACAGAAACTTAGCGGCCTCTGAAATCTATTGATGCTTATGTTCAGTTCCTGTTATATCAATCACAAGTGTTGTCATCACGGTGGACACTGATACTTGCAGTTTCAGTAAAGATATTAATGATTTGAATGGGTTTAAAGACCACAGTATCTACTTACTCCCTGCATGTAATCCTGACAAGTCAGGATAAGGTAAAGTAGTGGAGTGGGTTTGGGAAATTGCAGGTCAGTGTTTTTGAGTCAATCTGTTATTTTCCAAAAGTACTTTAATTCAGTTCTTAAAAGTAAAATCAAAACCTCTAGAAAGGAATTATTGATGAAATTAAAAAATCTTTCCTGGTCACCTGAGAGGAAGAAAAGGAAAAAAAAGGGTAAAAACAAAAAACTTGTTTATTCACAAGGAAAAAATGACTGAATTTCCTGTCTTTACTTCCAGTAACTGCTGAAAAAAGGTTAGGCAGAGCTTTTGGGGTCAAGCAACATTTGCTGAAAAGTTCAATTAGTCTTAAGTTTTATTTCAAGCTCCTAAAAGATGGAAGGAAGCTGGAATTTAAAAGGTTAGGAGCTTCTAATTTAGCACAATATTCCTAACTGCTATAACCAGATTGTAAGTCCAGTTATTATTAGAAAGCTCAGTATTTAACAGAAAAAAATACCAGTACAGTGCTACAACTTGAGAAAGAATGGGAATGTTGCTTATTTACCAGCAAATGCTTTGTAGATGCGAATACTGAGTCAGATTCATTACCTTAACTACATCATGTGTGGAATATGCAGTAAAGTTGTGACTCCACTTCTGGTAGTAAATCCAGTTTCACTTTTACTGTTTTGCAAGTTTGCCAGGTTATTTTTCTGAAATGATTGCTGTTTACGAAGCACAGCCTGAGAAATTTGATGTACGGTCTGTATTTTAATCATGACCAAAAGAAATGGTGAATATAAGTGCAACTGCCAAGTCATTAACTCTGTATCCTTTTTCTTCCCTTTTTTCAGCGGAGCCCCTGCCTTTAATGGACTTGTGCCGAAGATCAATTCGGTTTGCTCTTGGCAGAGACCGCCTGCATGACATAGAATCTCTACCTTTGCCTCAGTCTCTGAAAAATTATTTACAGTATCAGTAAGAAGCCTAGAACCCCTCTGGCCTCATATTGGACTAAATCAATGCAAATGGCAGATATTATTGTTTACAGCAAAATATAAATCTTTGTGGCGGACACTTGAGTGTTATTTAATTTTTAATATATATATTTTTTTTAATCAACCACAGCAGAACCTTAAAGGGACTACTGAAGAATGTGAAAAGATTGATCTGATCTAGATTTGTGTATTATCTGTTGCCTACTGTTTGCCATCTTTTCAGATAATATCGAAGGCTGAATCCTCCTAGATCAGTTGTCCACGTGGCAGATGTTAGCTTACCTGTATTGACTTCTGGTAAACACCAGCTGAACATCTGGTCCCAAGATTTATCCTTGTACAGAAAAGCATCCTTTCAGTAATGTGATTGCTGCATATTAGTGAAAGGAATGACACCATGTGAAATTTTCAGTGTTTAAAAAATAGGACTTCATTTCCAGAGTTGCTAAGTGATTTCGGCTCTCAAATTTTATCTGGAATTCCGAGTTCTCAGTGCTTTAGAAAATCAAGCTCACAATGTGTTAGAGGGCCTGCCATGAAAGATTATTGTATAAAGCAGTAATGCTTGATTTAAAGCTAGATGAGAGGAAAAGGTACTTTGTAAGTGTATATTGGATAAATGAGATAAGGTAGTCAGTTTAGCCCATTGATTCCAAGATCAAATCTAGTCCCTCTAGAGTTCTGCTGTTTTTAACAACAAAATGTTCACAATCTCAATTCTAGGATATTCACATTTTACAAAACGTGTCACTTTTTATTTGAACAAATTTATTTTTACATTATATGAACTCTAAATACTTGGTTTTCCTTTTAACCTATGTGTGGGATACTGTTTATTTATCTGTTTAGAGTCAGTAGAATCCTCGCTTAACTGTTTTTCATCTTGAAAGGACTAGTTGGTTTTTTTTTTCTCCTCTCCCCCTCACCCCACCTGAAACACTCATTTTATCAGGCTCATCCCATTTTAAAGATGCTGCTCTTTAGTTGCATTTCTTATGTGTTCCAAGGTAATCTGCCTGATCAGTTATCTAGTTTTTAAACTGGAAGTTGTTGTAATGGCAGGATGTCAGATGTTTAAACTGAGCTGCCTTCAGCATATTTTAATGTGAATTTACTAATGAATGGGGAGAAAATTTCTAATAAAGTCTACTGTCCAAAATGAAAGTGTTCCTGTTATTAATTACTGTATATACATAACATTATGTACAGAGTTAGAGTTTCAGTTGCATTTCATTATTACCTTTGTGTAACATCTCTGTTTAAGTGTCTGTGTGGGTGAGTGGGTGGGTGGGTGGTGGTGCACGCATATGCACGTGCATGCGCACATGCGCATACAGTTCATTTAAGTATGGCCAATACCATGTTCTAGTCATTTTGGGTAGGTCTCTTGCATCCTTGGCCTGTGTACCTAACATGTGCTTTTTGCCCAACCTTCTACCGCCCATATACAAAACTCTCAAGCACACACTTATTTGATCTGCAAAGCTGTAAATGATTTCATAGCCAGAGGGAATGCTAAGACTGAGTTGCAACTTGCCCACTTTGCATTAAGGATTGTCTTCCAAGTGCCTTTCCCATAATTACCTCAGGGGACAGGCAAATCCCCTTGCAGTTAACAAACTGACTGGGAAGAAATCCTACATCATCTCAACACATGATATGTCCTCAAACCCATACAAACAAGTGCAGTAAAATGGGCAAAATTTTGTTTTGGAAATACTAACAGTTGGGCTAGGCTAACCCTAGGCATTCTTGGAGGCTAATCACTTTGGCTTCTCTGCAATGCAGACTTAAAGGCTAGGGACAGATATTACACATAATCTGGTTCAAGTGATCAGAAACTGTTTTAAACCTGTAAAAGAGCAGATGTTCAGTGCACATAAACCAGTTAGAAAATGGCTGAAACCGGTTTGAGATAAACCTGGTTGAATGTAGTATCAGACTTAAATGATTTAGCTCAAACCGGTTTATGCAATGTCTGCCCCAGACCCCTTGCTGGTTTCAGTTAAATTAGAGTCCCCCAGCATCCCAGCATGCTCTCTGAGCTGGGCGGGGCTCTCTGCTCCACAGCAGATCTGGCCCCTCCCCTCTCCTCCCTGGCTGGAGCTCAGCACCGTCTTGCTGGCACAGCAGGGTCTGCCTGGCTTCCCTGTGCCCCCTCTCCCTGCTGCTCACCATTCACTGCTTAAGCAGAGATCCCTTCCTCTCTGCCACAGCAGGCACTGTAGCCAGCATGTGGTATGCTAGCTAATGCCAAGAGGTGTCTTTGTGTGCATCTCTCCCCAGTTTCACTGAGATAGGCAGACAGAACAGTGACCACTTGGGGTTTTTAGGGCTAATCAACAGGTCAGCTGGTAAATTGTTTAAGAGGTTTGAAGTAATGTGGAGAGAGGCTATTGTTTTGCTAATCAGGTGATAAAGACTGTTATCAGCCCCCCGCCTGGTTTGCTTACCTGTCAGTTTGCTGCAGACGGCTTAAAGCCTGTACGGGGGACTTTAAACTAGCTTCGCCGGGGGAAGGGGCTGCTTCAAGTGGAGAGGATGCTTCACCAGCACGCAGGATGACAAGAGGAAGGGAAGCACAGGTAAGTATCAACGTCCGAGGAGCAGGGGGCCACAGCTGTCCTGGGAGTGGGAGGAAGGCACGAGCACCCTCAAGAGGCCTCAGGTGCCTCTACACTAATGCTCGTAGTATGGGGTGTAAGCAGGAGGAACTATGCCTCCTGATTGCAAATAAGAACCCAGACTTAGTAGGGCTCACAGAAACCTGGTGGGACCCTACCTACGACTGGGCAGTGGGCATTCGGGGGTACACCCTATATAGAAGAGACAGGACAGAGAGGAAAGGTGGGGGGGTTGCGCTCTATGTCAAAGAGCACCTCACATCATCAAGGATTAGCTTTGGGTCGAGCAGAGACACTATGGGTCAAACTACAAGGGGGGCATGGTGAAAGGGACCTTATGGTGGGTGTCTACTACAGACCACCCAACCAGGGGGAAGAACTGGACCAGGACTTCTCCAGTCAGCTTATGGAGGCGGTTAGGTCAAGGGATGTTATTGTCATGGGTGACCTAAACTACCCAGACATTTGCTGGGAGGAGCAGACAGCCAGGTCTGACTGCTCGCGTAGGTTCCTGGCTGTATTACAGGACCTTCACCTTATCCAGGAAGTGCACAGCCCCACAAGGGGTAACGCCTTGCTGGACCTGGTCCTGGCCATGGGGCCACCTGGTGAGGGGACTGCAGGGCCTTGAGCACCTGGGCAATAGCGATCATCACCTGCTAGAACTCACTATCCAACGCAGGGCATCTAGGGCTCACACCAAGGCTAAAGCCCTTGACTTCAGAAGGGCCAACTTCAATGAGCTTAGGAGACTAGTGGGGAAGGCACTAAGGGCCCAGAAGGTAGAGGAGATGGGAGCCCACGAGGGATGGTCATACCTTAAGGGGGCGATCCTCCAGGCCCAAAAGATAACAGTCCCTGGGAGAAGCAAGGGGGATAAGAGTGCTCAGAGACCCCCTTGGCTCAGCAAGGGCATTCAGCAATGCCTGAGGACTAAAAAGGAGGCATACAACCACTGGAATGGAGGAACTATCACCAAGGAGGAGTACTCCTTCTCGGCCCGGAAGTGTAGGAGGGCTATTAGGAAGGCCAAGGCAGAGATGGAACTCAGGCTAGCGTCCAGGATTAAGGACAACAAAAAGTCCTTTTTCAAGTACAT
>NW_005841861.1:1618422-1626436 GCF_000455745.1 Alligator sinensis | reverse complement strand
GACTGAAAGACCTGAACCTGTTCAGCCTCAGCAAGAGGAGGCTGAGGGGGTACCTGGTGGCTGCCTACAAGCTCATCAAGGGGGATCAACAGCAAATAGGCAGAGCTCTTTTCTCCCCAGCACCACCTGGGGTGACAAGGAACAACGGTCATAAGCTGATGGAGAATAAGTTTAGGTTGGAGATCAGAAGGCAATATTTTACAGTTAGGGTGGCCAAAATCTGGAACCAACTTCCCAGGGAAGTCGTCCTTGCCCCTACCTTGGGCATATTCAAGAGGAGGTTGGACGATCACCTGTCTGGGGTCTTGTGAACCCAGTATTCATTCCTGCCTGTGGCAGGGGGTCAGGCTAGATGATCTGTTCAGGTCCCTTCTGACCCTAGCTACTGTGAAACTATGAAACTATGAGACCGTATGACGAAGGAGGGAGAGAGATTGAAAAGCTCCGTATCATCAACAGATGCATTCGCTGCACACCCCACCTTGCCTCAGAGTGGTAGCCTGGGACTGGGGTCTGGCAACACTCCCATCCCTTGAGTAGCCAGTGGGGAAAAGCTTGTGACTGTGCAGAATGAGAGTCCTGCCGGGGCCTGGCCATGCCCCCCTCAGCTCATCTCAGCTCCCTCCAGAAGGTAAGAGAGGGCTGCTCTGGCTCCCCCCCAGCTTCTGGCCTCAGCCACTGCAGGCATGTGCCTGAATTTCCTCAGTCCAGAGACAATGTCTGTCCAGTTTCAAACCAGTTCAGCCTAGCCAGGTTAGACTAACCTGCAAAGATTGAATCCATTCAGGCTTAGGCTTTATGAATGTCTGTCCCTAGCCTAATAAGTCTGTACCAAACAAGAAACTGCACACTGCATTGCAGGCTGCTTTCCAGAGGGAGAAAGTAATAATTAAAGAACTTGCTATACCTGCACTCTTATTTCTTTGTCTAACAACTTCTTTTTTTAAATTTTCTCTTAGTGCTTTTGCCATTGGTGTCTATTATGTTTTGCGATTCTGTGCCAGTATGTCATCCACTCCATACAGTATCTTTAAAATGCACACCTCAGAAGTAACTGTTGTAGTTCCCCAAAATGTATTACAGTCTTTCAAAGAATATGTATGATCTGCACTCATTAGGAGAGTGTACTGTTCAAAAACATGCGACTGCTCCCTTCCTGTTGGTCCCATATTCTGTAGAGATTGTCTTTATGTTTTCAACCAGTTTGAAGTGTAAGAAACGTAACAGTCCTATGTAACTATATGACGTTAGGTAAGAGCAAGGACAAGGAGGGAGTATAAGTAGATAAGCAGCTACCCAAAAACGGGAAACACTGAAAACCATTTTAGGTACATATATAAGCAAATCAGTCCTTTATCTTGTATTTCCATTGTTCACATTCCTTTTAAGGACTGTGGCCAGTAAGAACTATTATGTTTTATTTTTCTACTCTTGTCTCTATCTTGACCTGAGCTTGTATCAAGAGTTTAATGTCTCTGGGATGTGAACTGATGTGCATTAGAGGTTGAACTGAGACAAATCTCTCCTTACACTTTGTCTGTCAACCTACTTTACCTGGATTTAATATTGTAGTTTGACTATCAGTCCCCTGAATTGTTAAAGGGACAGTGTTAAGTTAAAACATGTATGTTAATATCTTTATTTGTTTTTAAATATTTTATAATAGTTTTATTAAAAATCTTCTTTATGCTGATTTCACTGTTGTAATTCCTTTAGGAACAGGAAATCCATTCACTCACCTCTGAACAAGGGTGCCAATTTTAGGGTAGAGTCCTGAGGCTTTACACAAGACATGGGACTGCAGGAATCTTAAACAGTCTCTAGAAGAACAGCTCTAATAACAGGTTACCACCTATTCAATACTTCTGTTAGTTGTTGCATAGTTTATTTGTCCTTCCCATAACACATTATAGAGAAAAATGCTACTCACGCACAATGCTAGAATCAAGGAAAGCCAAAGCTGCCTTACAGGCTATGTCATGGCAAAAGAAATCAAAATGAATAAATCAGTGCACCTCATAGGTACACCAGCCTGCCTGTAAGGCAATCTCATTCAACATCAGGGCTCATTCCACCACGGTGTAAGCAATATCTTCTGGTTTCAAGAATGTGCCAAGATTGGCAATTAGGGCTCTGGTGATTAGGGATAAATCACTGACCTTTGCCCAAAATTGTGCCTTGAATTTAGCTGCTAGGTTGGATGCCATGCTCAGGAGCTATATTACAATTGCTGTTTGACTGAGGTAATTGAAACTTTCCAGTTGTCCTAAGGGGAAGCTGCTTGCTAGTCCCTAGGAATTGAATCCACACTGGCATATGCTTGCAGAAGAAAGAACAGGTATTACCCTACAATACTTATGGTTATCTGAGAGTCATTTAGATGATTTGTCCAACTTTCCATCATTGCTTTACAGTCTGAAATGCCATGAACTGAAGGAGGAGACAGAGGGTTGGACACTGCTGTTTTGGGGTGGGAATGGGGGCAAGAGAGGAGAGCCAAACATTCATCAGGCTACATGCACATGCCATGGAATCCATGTAGATCTGTCTTGAAGACATGCTACTCTGTAAGGTAAGTGTTCCCTAATTCTTTGTATCTGTTTACTTGAATTAGTGAATGCTTTGTTATGAACAGCACCCTTGAACTTACGAGCACAAAAGTTGGCCACTTGAAATTGTCAAGGGAGTTCAAAGCAGTAATATGGTGATCTCTTGGTTTCTTTGTGAAAATTGAAGCTCTGGAGTTTTCTTTAGTTAAGCTGTTACTGGATGTTACCCAGATCACACACTTGATTTAGGATTTTCCAGACTTAAAATCATGAGTGTATATAGCTTCAGTTAAAGAACTGGGTTCTGAAGGTGCGAGCTATGAGACTATTCTTCTGTGGTTTGGGCATAGAAGGGGCTACATAACATACACTGGCTAGCAAGTGACATTTGGAAGCATTCCTTCTCCTCTTTGTCTTTTGCTGTCTGTCAGTTGCTTTAAACTTTAAGTGGACTAGAACTTCTTGGTCTTCCTCTGATTCTCCCAAGTTACAGCTGGCCTGTCTTCATCTTCTTACTACTATTCCCTTGACTTTTGATTCACATTATCCTGTATTTATTACTTTCTACTGAAATAGACTATCTTAGAATGGCTACTAGACCCCCAAACCTGTCTGTCCTAAGTCAGTAGGACTTCATATTTATAGGACATAGCATGCCTTTTTCAAGGAAAGACAGAATAACAAATAACAGGAAAACATCCAGGCAATTATGCTGTTTGTTCTTAATTTCTCTTAGCTGGGCACAAAAGTAGCCAGTTAACTTCTGGTTCTTATCAGTTTCAGAACAATGGGATAGAGCCAGGGCTAGAAACACTACCGGGACAATATTTAAAAACATTGTTTTATGGAAATATTGCTGTTGGCTTTTTGATTCTATAAAATTCCAATTGTAACTGCAGCTCCAATTTTACAAACTCTAAATTTTGTTGGCACTGGATTTATGACTCGGATACCTTCCTCTGGGTGGACCCAAACCCTCAGACTGACCGTGACCTCTCCATTCAATAATAGGAGAATTTTATTGATACAGTGATAGCAGATAAGAATAATGCAAACAATTCTATTCTACCTACCAGTCCCAGGATTCACAGAGTCCAGGTACATATGGCCACTATGTGAGCTTCACTCTGAGATTCTCTCTTGAATATCATGTCAGCAGCCTAGAGGTCAGAGGCTGAGGCCCATCCCACCTTCCCCAGAGTGGGGTGGGTGAGACAGGCTGGTAGTGTGCCCTCTGTCCACGATGGCTTCCGGTTCCCCTCTCAGGGACCCTTTTCTGCTCTGAAATCCCTCCTTTTGTATCTTTCCCTCCTTTGATGACTCTTCATCTCTGGACATTGCTGATTGGTCTCTTTGTGGTCATCATACTGTCTACGTTCTGTCTAGCCACCATATGGCTCACAAGCCCATCACATACACACATCCTAATTTGGGGTTGTACCGGTTTCTTTTAATTTGGTCCATGTGGCAGTGACTTAGCAAGCGCTCTTTTAAGCAGACACTACTTGTTGTCGAGAGACATGACTGAGGTATCCTGCGACAGCTAAACTGGCTTTCTGAGAGTTAAACCTGGTTTAAAGCCAACAGTGTAGTTCAAAAAAATCTATAAATTTGCTGGGGCATCCGGAAATCAGCTGAAAGAAAGCAACGTGGTAAAGGAAGCTATCATTGTAAAAGAGAAGCCACAGACCTGGAATCAGCAGAGTGGTGGGTCCTGAGAAGCTTGAAGACTGATTACCAGGGTACTTCCCAGTACCCCTTTGGACAGTGTAGATTGGGGACACCTAACTTTGCTGGATTTTGAGAGGCTTGCCACATACCAGGCATAAAGGGGGCCTGCCGATAAGTTGCCGACTCAGAGATTTACTGTCTGTCTTTGTTGTGTTGTTAAACTTTGTGTAATTACGTGTTTGTTAGATCAATAAACCTTTCTTATTTTTTCACCCTGACCACTCTCTCAATCCCAAACCGACCCACTGCAGGCAGCTAGAATAGGTCCATCTACCAAAACAGGAAATCCCAAGGGCTCTGCAGCTGCACACTGTGACCTGGCGCCAATACTGTAGATTTCTTTATCTCTGTTATGGAACAACGTGGTACATGTCTTCTATTTCCGAGCCTGTGTGTCTGCTTACTGCATGCCTATATCAGGCACAGCGGACCTTGAAAGAGACTGTGACAAACAGGCTTTTTGAAATCAATCAACCCTTGCCATTGCCCTGGACCATTATTCTAATGCATATCTACTTTACCTATAAGCCAATTCCCAAAAGCAAACTTCTAAATACCATTTTCTAGCCATCAGATTTGGGATCAAATTTGACCAGTCACGACCCTTGATATCCTTCTCCAGAATGTGTAAATACTGGAAATTATTCATGTTGATCATTTATGGTGCAAAAACAAAGTGCAAGACAGAATCTGTGACCTTCACTGCTCACTAATAAGAAACCTGGCTCTACAGTGCTGCATACCTTGGGAAACCAGTTATTGTTCAGGGGCAGTAACCAATCGTCATGCTATCTGCTGTGATATATGCCCACTTTCCTGGTGGACAAGGAATAAGATGTACAGTATGTTGGATTATTATATAAGCTTCAGACACTCCCAGAGTTGTTGGTTGTAGCTGTGTTGGTCTAAGGACACAGGAAGACAAGGTTCTTTGGTGAATGTGATATCTTTTATTAGACCAACTAAATAGTTGGCAAAATTGTACTTTGCAAGCTTTCACGCACAAACACTCTTCAGGCATTGGAGAGAGTCTTCTCTTTGTTTGGTGCTCTCCTGGGTAGATTAGAAGCCAATATAAAAAAATGCAGATCTGTGAAAATGCAAATGCAGGGTAGCTAATAGGTGGGTGGAAGTAGGGGGAGGGAGGCAAGGGGGATGTTGACCTGGTGAAAGAATGCAGCTAATAAATTGTAGAGAGTTTACCTGGGGTCTCAGATGGCAGGCAGATTATAATGTGTGATAAATCCAATGTCTGTATTTAGTTCATGATTTTTTCTATCCGGTAGATCTATGAAGTGAAGTTCGTAGGCTCATCTACGAAAGCTGTTTTGTAAATAGCCTTTCAGGATTAGAACTGAGAGATCAGAGAGAAAGTGGTTATTTTGGGGAAAGTGTGCACCAAGAGGTAATTGTATATTTTTGTCTTTGATGGAGTTTTCAGTGTGCGTTCATTCTAGTAAGGAGTTGTCGTTTGGTTCTCCTATATATTTTCCATCAGGGCATTTAGTGCACTGGATGAAATATAGTATATTTCTTGAGGTGCAGTTATAAGATGAAGAATCTTATAACTGCACATGAAGAATACCAGGTGCTCTCAAGGTGTTTAACTTAAACAGCCACTCCATTTATTTTCTTGTGTTCCTGCCCGGACTACAAACAGCTTGGATAGTAGGTCAGCGTAAATCAACACTGTCTTAAGTAAGTGGTGGCTAAGAGTTAACTCTAGCTTTCTCTCTCTTTTCTTCCAGGGCGATGGTGTCCCGTGCCCTGGACCTCCTTGTTGCAGCTGAACACTGCAGTAAGTAGAAAACCCCGGTCTAACCTGCTGGTATTAGGTCCGCTTTGTTGCAGTCAGTTTGGCTTGGCATCCTTCATGCCAGTTGTTGTTTCAACCCCTGTCAGGATCTCTTTCTTTCTCCTCCGTTGCCCTCTGTGGAAAAGACTTACCTGATAAGGAATGGAGGTGGTGGGACACTGCACTGGAAGATGAAAACAGCGAAAGTGAAACCATGGCGGGCGGAGCTGCCACAGGAAAAAAGGGGGGACCTGCCACAGGAAAAAACAAAAAGGAAAAAAAATGGCCGAGCCCAAAGGAGCCGGGATTGTCACCCCTATCAGTGTGGGCACGCTTTACAACAGCGTGCCAGGACTGATTGGGTGGCCAGAACCCCAGGTCCAAGATAAAAGGCCTGGCGGCAGACAAGCGGGGGGGGGGGGGAGCCCAGTGGAAGACAAGCAGGGGGGACCAGAAGTGGAGTCCCCAGCTGGCCTGGAGGGGCCAGAGAACACAAGCAGTCCCAGTGAGGAGACCCGGTGGTTATCCCAGGAAAGGGTCTCCATGAGAGCACAGGGCCAGAGAGGGCCCGAGGATTTGCTTACAGGGTCGACATGGACCAAGCAAGTCAGCAGCAGAGACTGGAGCCTGGTAGGACTCAGTGGAGCCAGGATACAGACGAGATTGATGGACGGCAAATACCAAGCCAGGGGAACAGGCAATGCATCGGGGGATGGACCGGTACTGAAGCCAGACAACGTATAATCGGAAAGGAGGAAGGCCATGGGAAATGCTCAGAATACTAACATCGTCCCTACCCAGTGACCATCATATTCCAGGAACCTGAGCACTGAGAAGGCACAGGACATCAGCCTCAACAATGCAGGTGACGACATCGTGGTTGGCGTTAGGCAGGGTATAGGGGAGGCAGAGCCCCACAAAGGCGGAACAGTGGGAACGACTGAGGGGAGACAGAACCAAACATCATCCTCCCAAGCTGAAGGCAATCATCATCAAAGATGTGGCGGGGGAGGCCCCCTGGTGAACTGACCTGAAGTCATTCCAATAACCAAGCTGTTCATCCCTAAGAATAACAACAAAGTTTGAGAGGAATCCCCATACATGATACACAGGAGAGAGACACGGAAGACTACACCATCTCAAGCAGTTTGCTCTTCTCGGCCATCTCTTTTTATCTGTGGCATCCACCACTCCCATGCTGATCCTTTTGATTCCTTCTTGGTGTGGGATTCCCTGCAGCCGGCTCTACTTAACTGAAATCCTCCGGCTGCTATTCCACCTCCACCCTCGGGCGACTGTGGCTCTACAAGCCTAAGTAACAGGGTCTATTGGCACCCTGTTACATGCACACCATTAGGCCATTATGACATAACATCCTTCCCTGGAACCTACATGAAAAATCCTCAAACAATTGCAACCAATACTAGAAGAACACCCAATTCTCAAAGAGATCTTTCCAGAACCACCCATCCTAGCCTTTAAACAAGCACTGAACCTTGCTAACCTCACCACCAAAAGCAAAATTCCTGTGGTCCCAAACCACACTAAATGGATCCAGACCATGATGGGATAAGAAATGGAAAAGCTGCCAACACATCTCCACCGCTCCCACAATAATTACATCCCAAAACAGAACCATCGCCATTCTTAATGTGTGTGCTCTTCCTGGATGGAATGCAAAGTAAAGAAGCCAGTGGCTGGGCTGGTATGCATACAAGACAGGTAGTCAGTGAAAATGTAGATTGAGGAGTCAATGGGTAAGAGACAGGCTGGGGAGGGGCGGGGAAGAGAGAGAAGGAGGATGAAAGTGGAGATATACTTGGGGAGTCAGATGTCAGGCAGGTTATAATGTGTCATAAATCCAATGTCTATATTTAGTCCATGATTCTTAGTATCCAGGAGGTTGATGAAGTGGAGTTCATAGGCTCGTCTCTGGGAA
>NW_005841861.1:1613344-1617486 GCF_000455745.1 Alligator sinensis | reverse complement strand
TCAGTCCAAATGATGAAGATGTCATCAATGTATCTTAAGTATAGCAAGGGTTTGATGGTGCAGTTCTTAAGGAAGTCTTCTTCCAGGTGGCTCATAAAAAGGTTGGCATACTGTGGGGCCATTTTAGTGCCCATAGCTGTTCCCATCATCTGGAGGAAGTGTTGATTATTAAAAGTGAAATTGTTTAGAGTGATTGTTGGTTTTACGTGGATATGTATGTTTGGTCCGTGGGTTTCATGTATATGGTTGTTTGTATTTTACCTTTCTGGATATTGATCATGATGTCTAAATAGGAGATGTTGGTGCTGGAGGTATTCAAGAGACAGTCCGATGAAAGGGTGATAATTATTGAATTTGTGAGGAAAATCAATCAGAGACTGCAGGTTTTCAGTCCAAATGATGATGATGTCATCAGTATATCTTGGATACAGCATGGGTTTAATGGTCAAGTTGGCCATAAAAAGGTTGGCATATTGTGGGTGCATTTTGGTGCCCATCCATGGTCTTGGTGGAAATGTTGGTTATTGAAATTGAAGTTGTTGCTTGTGAGTATGAAGTGTATAAGTTCAGTAATATCTTGAGAATAAATGCACACTGAAAATCTATCAAAGACAAAAATATCCAATACCTGTTGGGGCACACTTTTCACAAGATAACCACTCTCTCTCCAATCTCTCAGTTCTAATCCCAAAAAGGAATTTATAAAACACCTTCTGTAGATGAGTCTGTGTACTTTTCTTCATAGATCCACTGGATACAAAAAATCATGGACTAAATATAGACATCAGATTAATTGCACATTATAACCTGCCTGCCATCTGAGAACCCCAGGTAACCTCTCTACTATTTACTAGCTGCATTTTTTCACCAAGTTAACATCCTCCTTCCCTCCTCCCCCCCGCCACCCGTTGTCTACCCCAAATTTGCAATTTCCCAGACCTGCATTTTTGCATATTGCCTTCTAATCTACCCAGGAGAGCACCCAAATAAAGAGCAGTCTCTCTCCAATGCCTGAAGAAGGATATTTGTGCCTGAAAGGATGCAAAGGTCAATTTATCCAACTATTTAGTTGGTCTAATAAAAGATATCACATTTACCCGAAGAACTTTGTAAGATACTCCCAGTTCTTTTTTTCTTGCTTAATATTTTAAGCAGCTCCTTTAATATATTGTGCAGCCTTCTATTGATGAAGCAAAGTTGGTAAGAGAATGATTTGTTTGGAAAAATGGGTGGAATATGTTCAAATATTAACAATTTCTTCCTTAACAGCTATAGATAGCAACAAATTTACAATACAAACGTAAAAGTTTCTTTCAAAGTTTAAAAATGTGATTTGTGTTTGTGCATATTGCCCCTATAGGCTAGGGACAGACATTACACATAAATTCGTTTAACTGATCAGAAACTGGTTTAAATCTGTACCAGAACAGACATTCAGTGCACATAAACTGGTTTGAAAATGCCCAAAATCGGTTTGAGATAAAACTGGTTGAATGTGGTATCAGACTTAACTTATTTGGCTCAAACTGGTTTATGCAATGTCTGTCCCAGACCCCTTGCTGGTTTCAGTTAAATCAGAGACCCCTAGCATTCCAGTATGCTCTCTGGGCTGGGTGGGGCTCTCTGCTCCACAGCAGGGCTGGCCCCTCCCCTTTGCTTTCTAGCCATAGCAGGGGTGGGGAGTGGCCAGATGCTGGCCTGCCATGGCCCCTGAGACAAATTCCTCCCTCCATTCCCTCTCCCCCCACCCTCTGGCAAACCCTGCGGACTGCAGCTAGGGCCTGCCAGACCCAGCCACACCTCCAGGGCTTTCCAGCAGCCAGGCAGAGACGGAGTTAATTCCTCTCTTTGTCTAGCTTGCCTACAGCCAGGAAGGGGATTAATCCCACAGCAGTCCTAGAGTGGGGGAGAGAGGGAAGACCTGCAGAACAAGACTGAGAGGTGGGAAGTGTTGGCAAAGACCTGACAATCATCACACATATGTGCTGGAGATGGAGTTAAGGGAAGTTGCAGAAAGCTTCTGGTTGGAAGTTACAGACCAAAGAATACAGAGCTACATTTAAATTATAAAGCAGAACCTGCAAAACCTAAATACATTCTTTCTGAATATCTGGATGCAAGGCAGGGGCAGGCAAATATTTCAGGCAGAGAGCCGCTTCCTGAGTTTTGGCAAGTTGTCGAGGGTTGAATGGGTTGTCCCGTCCCCTGGTCACCGTCTTGTGACTGGCAGTCCTGCCCCCTAACCCTTGACCTTAGCTACCAGAAATCCTCCTCATATCCCCAAAAGTACTCCTTTCAGCAAGGGGTTTTGCCATCTCAGAACCAGAAAAATACCAAATTCTATTCTAAAAAGTGAACATCTACAACATTCATTAATATGATTTCAAAAATCTTTGTCCTGATTTACATGTGTTTGTATAGTGTACACAGAGGTGATTGCACAATAACTAAAAATGAAGTCTTACTATTGTATGTCCAGGGGGGGTGGGTATAGGTTTGTGGGGGGCTGCGGGTGTGTGGGGGAGGGTGTGGGTGTGTCTGTGGGGGGTGAATAGGGGTGGGAGTGTGTGAGTGGATATGTGGAGTGTGGCTGGGTATGGGGACTGTGGGGGACTGTGGGTGGGGGAAGTCTGATGTGTGTGAGGGGATGTGGGTGTGGGGGTCTGCTTATATGGTAGTGCGAGGTGGGATGTGGGTGTATGTGTATGGCTGGGTGTGCATGTAGGACTCGCACTACAAACACACACAAACACTTAACACCCCCCCCCCAAACATGCACACACACTCTGCCCCTCCTACACACACCCCTGCTGCTTCTGACCCCGGGGTACCGGCACAGCCCTGTGCTCCCAGTCTACTCATACAGCTGGGAGCCATGTGGTGCTGGAACAGAGTGGGGGCAGGGAAACAGGGAAATGGCTGAGGGTGGGGCAAGGCTGGGCTGCTCAGTCCTGCTGAGGCTCCCCCTGGGTCCTACTGCCCCTGGCTCCTATTATGTTTGACAGGCAGCCAGGAGCAAATAAATATTAATTTTCTAAATTTGTTAGGGTCCCCATGGGCCAGATAATATGACCTGGTGGGCCGGACCTGCCCGTGGGCCATAATTTTCCTGCCCCTGCTGTAAGGAGACACTCTGCCTTCAGGATAACTAGGAGTTATGCAAGGCTTTCTCTTGTCTTCCTGCGTTACATTTTAAGTTAGGCTAAGATCTTTGGTAGTTCCCTGTTGTACGCTTTGTAAATTGCTGTGTTCAATACATGCTTGCTTCAGAGAAAGGACTTTTTCCACATTCCCACTCCTCAGTCTGGAAGCAGCTCCTCCCCCCCCCCCTCAGGCTGGTGGATGCCATCCTGTGTGTCCTGCTAGCCCTCAGCTGGTGCCTGGCCACACCCCCTTCACTCTAGCAGGGAGGGGTGAGAGCCTTAGAGGGCATCTCTCTTCCCCTTTGGCAATGTCTGGCAGGCATGTTCTAGCTTGCCCCAGCTTCTGGGTTGAGCCACTGCAGGCACGTGCCTACATTTCCTGATTTAACATACAATGTCTGTCCAGTTACTAATCAGTTTAAGCTGCGCAGCTTCGACTAACCTGCAAACAGTGAATCAATTCTGGCTCAGGCTTTTTGAATGTCTGTCCCTAGCAATAGTGTATATTTGATCATATTTTTAAACTCATTCAAATTGAGACATGCAAATTTGCATATATTTGTAATTTTGCAAGTATTATTTGTCCTATGCAGGTTTGCCTCCATGGATTGATTCAAACTGAGAATTAGTAGCATCTCACTTTGAAGAATCTATAAATGTTTTCTCGATTTGGGGGAAAATATCCCATAAGCAGATTTGCATGGATAGATTGATTGCTTCTGATAGTTATGAAAAAGCAGTAAAACAGCAATCTAATAGTATCTTCTTCTCCCTATGTAACTCCGTATTTTAATTGATCTTATGTTCTCCCATCACTCATTTGCAGCCCTTAGCGCATAAGCTTTGCATCAGATCCTTCAAACGGCAATACTTATTCAGGTAAAATTCCCACCAATGTCAGTAGAAAATCTGAGTCATCATTGCAAATGTTGGTTCCCAGGTAAAGATGTGCAAATTTCCAGTACATTGATTTGAGTGATATTTTGTATGTAAATGGTG
>NW_005841861.1:1598845-1613313 GCF_000455745.1 Alligator sinensis | reverse complement strand
AATTGGTTCAGCAGAAGCCTTTCATATAGGAAAACATGTTAGCAAGTGAAGCTAGGTAAGGTGATGAGAAAGTCAAATCAAAAACTGTGTCTATCTGAGACTGTGTGATACACAAGGGGAGACCTAGACTGTCTAGCTTCTTGATGACACTAAAAAAACCCAGTAGTTTGTAAACCTTTAAAATGTCACCCATGATTTCAATTGAGAATATTTTTGAGAGCTCAGACTCTGTTTTGAGTTCATTGGTTCCTGTTTATCTTATATCAGAAGGAACAGTGCTCATGGCACAAAAATCTTTTCTTTACCTGGCTGATGTCATGCAGAGATGACAAGTAGATTCAGAAATGCTAAGAAACAAGACTCTCTCAGCACAAAATATTTTTTGCGGATATGCAACATAAGAGAAGATCAATGCAAAAAATAAACAAAACAACCCCACCACCACTCCCCAAACCTTTTTTTTTTTTCTTTCCCCTCTCAGATAGCACCAGCTCTTTAAATACAGAGCTAGAGTAATGGGCAGGTAAACTATCACAACATTAAAAGCAGCATGGAATGGAGTATTTGTGCCATCAATCGGGAGGCAAAATGCCTTCACTGAAATCACTCCTATAAGGAATCTGAACTTTGGAGGTGGGAACTCTATGCAAATCAGTAATACAATATGGCAGTAATGGCTACATCTTAGTTTACCTATTAAATCTAAGGCTATGTTTAAATGTTCAAATGACCTAGAAGAATTATCCCGGTTCTCTGGTAGAAAACTTACCCAGAGATGCCTAAACAGACATTCCAGTTCTGAGCCCCTGAAGAGCAGAGAGCTTACAGTGCTGATGCTGTGTAGCCAGGGGGGCCCTGTGTACACATCTCAGCATGCTCTGCAGGTTCCCTCAGATGGCAGCAATGTGCAGAGCAGCCCTGATTGCCTCACCCAGACTGCTCAATGTATCTCCTTGCAGCATAATGTGGGATTGTGAAAACTTATTCTGCTCTGAGTAGTAGTGTCCAGCCCAAGTGACAATCTCCTTGTGGGGAGGAGGAGGAGAAGGCCCAGAGCATAGCACCCTGGGATGCTTGAGGAATGTGCTGTGTCTCCTTGCAGACGCATCATGAAGCATGAAGACAATTATGAGTTGTACATAGTTTTGCTGTCTGAGGAGAAGTTCTCTTGGGAGTAACTGAACCCTGGTTGTTCCTAGGTGATTTTTCTCCTGAAACAGCCATTTTTACTCTGGGAGAAAAATCATGAACATCTGTATATTCATGGTTTCTTCTGGGAGAACAGCAACTCTTCCAGGAGAATGTGTGTTGACTTAGGCATCAGAGGCCTGTTCAGGTGTCTCTGGGTAAGTATTTTTAGCAGGAGAACAAACCCCAGCAAACTCTCAGGTGATTTGAATATGTGTGTGTGTGTGTGTGTGTGTGTATGTGTGTGTGTGTGTGTGTGTGTGTAGTTCCCATTTCAGGCTGATTAACTCCTTGAAAAAAATTAATACAGTGGATGGGTTCTCCACCCCCTGGCTTTTAGAGGTGTAGCTGGAAGGCTAAGAGTTAATCCATTGAACAGGGTGGAGGAAAATTACACTTATAAATCTACATGCCAAGGAGCCACTTAGATGCCTACTGTGTGGAATACAATCTGGAACTCAGTATTTACCAAAGAATAAATCAGCACTGAACTACTAGTCAGAAGCTGTTGTATTATCATCAAGCTTTCTTTCAGAATTAAATTTACAATTAAAAGTTGGAGTAGCATCTTTAAAAATGAAGGAGATGAATATATGTTGAGAGGAAACTCTAAGCAGGAGTATGGCGTTTTTCCTATTGCTTCTGGATGACATTTGTCAAAGGTGTAAAGGAATTCTGCAGTTCTGGATTCTTATTTACATGAGCTGAAGTCAGACACATGGCACAGTACCTTATAGACTAACTGAATCAGAGAGGCATGAGCTCTTTGCATGTCCTTTCATAATATCTGACATAGTGAGCTGTTGCTAATGAAAGCTTATGCACCTCTTATTTATATGGGGTTAATGCGTCAATTTGTAAACTAAGGTTTTTCTACTTGGCAGAAACAACTGTGACTGCAGTGTAAGATCCCTAAACCAGCTTTAGCCTAGCTAGCTCAGGAGCCAGTAGCAGTGTAGCTGTGCCAGCTTGAAGCTCAGTCTGGACTAATTTATCTTGCCTGGAAATACTTGGGCTGTAATGTAGACATGTCCTAAGATAGGAACCAGTGGTTGAAATTTGCATGGGATTTCAGTGCCAAACTACTTCAGACTCCTTTACAAATCCCATAAAGATACCAGAAATGACCCGTATTGCTCTGTTCTCATCTCTATAATATTCCTGTGTATCAGGATCAGAATGTAGCTTTTAATCTCACTTAGGGTATTGGCATACAAACAAGTTACTGTGGGGTGAAGGGCAACAAGGTCTGACAATACTTCTGCTTTTCTGAAGTTACTGCCCATGAGTCTGTTTTCACACCCTGATAAATTATAGCTAATGTGCAGTAGCCAATCCTGCAAAGGAAGTGGGTCTATGCTATAAGACTATAATTAGTTTTAAAAGTGGAACATTTTTTTAATGTTTCAGTAATCATTTATATAAATTATAATGGTATTTAAAAGAATGATGTCCCCTGGCTTCAATTAGGCTCACTCTCTGGCTTCAGAAAATCTATGCTAATCTGGTGTTTCCAAACTCTAAATTAAAAAGGGAGGGTAAAAACCTGCCATTTTTGACAGTTCTCATGTACAATGAACTTCATTGTCTGTTTCAAATACCTCTCATAAATGGTCATCAGAGAGGTACTTATTTGAGGTCAACATCTGTTCAGAGATCTTTCTGGATCAAACAGTTTCTCTTAAAATAAAGGAAGAAAGTAAAAAGGAAATGTATTAAATGGAGTTACTCACATTTCACATTCCACCTGAAAATGCACATTCTTCCAGTGAATAAAATGGTCATATTACACTTCAGGCTTTATTCACAGAGACACAAATAACTGCTGCACACATACCTGGGAAACCTAATTCATGTTTTTAATGGCAGATAGCTTCAGCCTTTCTAGCCTTTGCTAAGAAAATCAATTTGGCAAGTCAATTGCATCTCATATAACAAAATGTGAACAGATTTAAGGCATATGGCCAACATTTCAATGAAAGTATTTGGAGATTACTTTTCAAATGTAATAAAAGTGCTTCCATAGTTGTCTTAGGGGTTAGAGTAGTTGTCTCTTTTACAGATGAATTAAAACTGAAATTCTAGTGAATGAATAGGTGAAGGGACCCGATGGACAGAGCAGTTCATTAAGAGCCTGTGGTATGTACAGAATTGAACAAAAACAACTCCCTCAACAATTGTATTATCTGTGGAAAGCCTACCATGGCATCATATGCTGCTGCAGTTAAAATAATGATACAAGCTGTCAGCTAATTAACAGTCTTTGCCCTACAATGAAGAAGTCCAGTATGAAAAAAAGTTTAAAACCATTGTCACAAATTGTGTATGTATGTATGAAAAGTTTATTTTATAAGCCAATTTTTCTTCTTGGCTTGAATTTTTACCCATGGATGTGAGGAGAGAAGATTAAAACTAACTTGAACAAAACCTAAATGTCTAACATCTAAAAACAATCTTGCAGAGGTAGCAGATTTATTGACATTGTGTCTGCAATGGTCTCTTCCGTTTTTATCTCTGTTTGTAACCACTTCTTTTGAATGTTTTAGCAAAAGAAGGGTTAATTCATAGTTAAGACACTAGACTGGCACTGAGAAGATCTGAGTTCAAAACTGAGCACTACCAAGGGGCTTCTTGTGTGACTTTGCATAACTGACTTAATATCTCTGTCTCATTTCACTTTCTGTACATTCAGAATATAAGTACTCCCCTGCTCTTCATAAATTGCATGTATTTAGGCTGTAATCTCTTTCAAACAGAGAACGATTCTTATTATAAGGTCTTAATTTTTGTTTGGACTGCCAAATACCATTGTAATGTACAGAAAGAAAAATGTACGCCTACAATGTCTTCAGTTGTCCCAGCTGAAGTACATGTGTTATGAAATTCCATCAGCTTCTCCATGCTTTTACTTGGCTGTCAAAGATGTACAATAAAGTGTGGCATGTGCAAAGCAATGGGACTTCCACATACCTTGAAACATATAAATTGCCATATGGGATCAGATCACTGACAAGTCTAATTAGTTACACTGCCTCTCATAGTCATCAGCTTCTTATGTTTCAAATGACGGCAGATGAAAGATAAACAGTGCTCTCTGGGCTAGGTGGGGCTCTCTGCTCCACAGCAGGATTGGGTCCTCCCCTCTGCTCCCTGGCTGGAGCTCTGGCAGAGACTGCAGGCTCAGCAGGGTCTGCCTGGCTTCCCCCTGTCCTGCCCACACCCCTTGCTGCTCACCTACCCATCTCCCACAGTGTGGACCCTAGCCCCACAGACCCTACGCATGTGGTATGCTAGCTAATGCTGAGTGGTGTGTGTGTGTGTGTGTGTGTGTGTGTGTGTCAAACCAGTTTATGCAATATCTGTCCCAGACCCATGTTGGTTTAAGATAAACCAGACTCCCCCAGCATCCCGGCATGCTCTCTGTGTCTTTCCAGTTTCACTGAGATAGGCAGACAGAGCAGTGACCGCTGAGGGCTTTTTGGAACTAATCAACAGATCAACCGGTAAGCTGTTTAAGAAGAATTTAACCTAATGGAGAGAGGCTATTGTTTTGCTGATGGGGTGATAAACATTGTTATCAGCCCCCTGATGGCTTGCTTGCCTATCAGTTTGCTGCAGGCAGTATAAAGAAGCAGTGAGGAAGATGGTAAAGCTCTGTATCATCAACGGATGCATGCACTACATGCCCTCCTTGCCTCAGAGAGCTAGAAGGGGGCTGGGGGCTGGCAACACTCCTGCCCCTTGAGCAGCCAGTGGGAAAAAGCCTGGGATGGTGCAGGCAGAGCTCCCTAATCAGAGGTCCTGCCACAGGCTGGCCATGCCCCCGCTCCCTCAGTTCAGCACTGTACAATAGAAGGGAGAGCTGCTCTAGCACCCCCCAGCTTCTGGGCTGAGCCACTGCAGACATGCGCCAGAATTTCCTCAGTCCAGAGAGAATGTCTGTCTGGTTCCAAGTCAGTTCAGGCTGGCCAAGTTAGACTAACCTGCAAAGATTGAATCAATTCAGGCTCAGGCTTTTTGAATGTCTGTGCTCTGCTTGTATCTGCAAAATAATGTAGTCAGTTTGAATTTCTTGCATCTTTTCCCATATTCTGGGCCTTGTCCTGAATTGGGCTGCTAGTTATATTATGTGCAACTCTCTGGTTTATTCTGGCTTTGAGCTCCACATGCTATTTGCCTCTTGTTTCTTTGTGGTATTTTAGGTTCTCAGTCATGTCTCCAGTATCAAAGCATTGTCCACTTTTTGTAAGCTTCAGTTTGGATTTGGGTGCTTGCCTTCTGAAGTTATGCAAATACTAATGATTATGGGTTAATTCTGTATCACTATATGGATCTCCTCTGATGTTAAACCCTGAATTTTTTTATTTTTTTTTCTAACTTTTGATTTCATTGAATGTTTTCCTAGTTTGCTACAGCCAACTCCCATTTTTCATGATAAGGAGAAAATCTTCACTCCTAGTTAGAGACCCTAAAGATATCCCATCTGCTGAGGAAGATAATAAATCAGTGTGAATTCTGCCTGCTTGATCATTCCTCCTCCTCACCAACATCACTCCTGTTGGCCTTACCAAGATGATCTTTCCACAAAAATACGTTGAATCTCACGTTTGCTTTTTTACAAGGAGCTTTTCTGCCAAAGTCCACAGTGAGTGGAATCACTGTGGTTAGTTTGTCATAGGGAGAGCTTAGTTTAATTGTTCTTTTCCAGCAGATGTGTAGTACTCTATGAAGAGTCTTCTTTAAGAGGTCAAAATTACTTTATACGCATACCGTATTCTAAGAATTTATATAGAAATTGGAATAATACAGTGCTGTGTGTTCTTATGTTTTAAATCTACAAAATCTGTTTTCTCCTCCAGTCTTCAATTTCCCTAATTAGAAAGTTTTCATCTAACTGCTTTCAGAGCTTGTTTTGACATAGGAGCAAGATAAAATGCATGCGTGCAGTTGTACCTCAGACACTTCCTGCTGCCTGAGACACCTCCTGCTTCCTGTTAAATCTGAATTGCAAAACATAATAGGATGAGGAAGCCAATTTTTGTGCATTACTTGGTATTCCAGAATCCCCAGGCCTCTCACACATAAGGTTTGTATTGTCAAAAACTTGATGATGAATAGATGCTAATGATAGAACTCTCCTAGGATTTTGTATCATCTGTTTTAAAAGCCCAAATGACCCATCTTTCCAAAAAATTTCTCTCCTCAGATAAGTTAACTTAGCTTCAGTATCTCTGTCAGTTGAATGAAGAGTTTCTTTCCTACTTCGGATGAATAGACTTTTGTATCTGGGAAAATTCCTTAAAGACAACTTGCAAAAGGAAAGAAAAAAATTGGGTGGTGTCCTACTTTTTACTACTTTTGTTTTATAAAGAAGTTCTGAAACCTGGAAGCTGTGTGGGTTTTTTCTTCCTTAGAAATGAAATATTAAAAAAATAGCATCCATTTGCTGGAAAATTCTTTAGGGAACTAATATGTCATTGCAGTATTGTCCATTATTAGAAGGGGCAGATGTTACATATTTAAGAAAGATCTTCTCTTCCACTGTTTTTCCGGAATTTAAGTTAGATAAGCAAAAAACAAAACCTGAAAGTTAAACAGTTTGTGCATAGAAATCTTTTCTCTAACCTTTCCTGCAAGCTCATTTTTCCTTGTGCTCATCATCTTACCAGTTCTCCATTTTCCTAAGAACAGGATTAACATTAGCCTTGAAATTGTACTATAAATTTCAACAAGACTTTGAAAGAGAGAGAGCTTCCAAGCCTTCTTTATTTCAAGCATAAAGAAGAAGGATGAAAAAATAGGAAAAGGACAAACCTCTCTTTCTATTTTTACACATTAGCATTAAAATTAGAATTTTAATGTCAACTCCCAAACTGGTACTTTTCCTAGTGGCTTTAAGAAATAGACCTTTGCACTCTCAGACAAAAATTGTATTACTGTGATTTTATTCTCTACTTATCCAGTTATTTGAAGTGGAAATGCTCTAAAGTGGGGCATCCAGCTTCAAAGCCCCCAGGAACCACACACCCTGGGGCCACACCAGGCAAAGCATGAGTCACTAGGCCATACATTATGCAGATGCTCCCCATGACCCGTGTGGCAACCAGCTCATGTGAGCACCCCCCAGTGCTTCACTATGCTTCCATGTGGGCATCCCTGCCCCTACTGCTGCACCAGGGGGCATAATTTCTTCACAGTCATGATCCTTCCCCTGCAACATGGCCTTAGGTTCATCCTCAGCCCCTGCACAGCATGTCACACTGTCCGATGCCCTGGGACAAGGGCAGGAAACAACAGAAGGAGGAGGGAAAGTGGGGGTGGAGGGAAACCCAGAGACTCCAGCTGCTGTTGCAGCTGGAGGAATGGCGGCAGTGGCAGCGGGGCAGGCACCCAGGGGCTGCAACTTAACCCCTTGCAGGCTGCCAGTTGGACAGCCCTGCTCTAAAACTTATGGCAACCAGGAAAGTGTCCCAGGTGGGACACTTTACTAGTAGAGTTGGATGATATTTTTCACTGACGTTCATTCACCAAAAATACCATCTTAGAAGCAATGAAGCTATTTGCTTATGTTTGTTCAGTTCAGTGAGATGACAAAAGTCAAAACACCACATTGTGATATTTTTACATTAAATATTTCAGGGTTTTTTTCATTTTGAAACAACATTGGTTCATATTTGTCTCATTTTAACAGTGAATGTACCTCCTATTCGGTAGTTACATTCTGACACCCTGAAATATATATTTTTTTCCAATTATTTTGCTGCAAACCTCCTAAAAAATGTGATGAGGTTTTGTGGAAACATTTGCTACTCTCATTGGGCCACAGAAGTAATAGATTATGCAAAGCTGTGTTCACTAAGATGGTATATTTGGGCCCACATATGCAGTATCTATACTCCTGAGATTCCCTTGGTCTCCGTAGACTCAGTGCTGTTTGTCCCCTTGGCCTCTCTGACAGTCTTCTTGGGTACTGGTTTCTGTCCCTTCCCCTTCAAAAGAAATGAGGCCATATCACTGTTCTGCCATAGGTCCCAAAGATCAGAGATGACCCCTGCACCCATGTTTCCTCAGTATCTTCAGCACACACTTTCTCAGGGTTTCAATTTTGCAGACACGTTAGAGTTTGACATCTTCTTCCAGAGGCACACGACAGTGAAAGTAAATTAATAAAAAACTTTGCCATGTTTTCTTAATACAATGGCTCTTTTATTCATATCACAGAGGATATACAAATGCAAACCAAAACAAGAAAACCCTGCACATATTTCCATACCTCACTCTTCTCAGTCCTCTGAAGTGCTCTGTAGGCTTAGGGGAGAAGTCCTCTGAGATTAGCCAGAATCCTTCTGCAAAATTATGGAGCACCTTTCTCCTTTAGATCAGCTTCAGTTAACTTCAGCTGGCTCTGCAGTCCATTCCTTATGCTCTGAAAATATAGTCCTTTTGTTCTTCCTTCTTGCTTTGTGAGTCTTTCAAATTTATAACTGCTACCACTAATACCTTGTTCCTTTGCTCGGTCTCTGAGGTGACTAGTATGCCATTCCCTAGGCCCTTGCAGCCACCCTTTTATTCTGTCTCAGTGAGAGCTATTAATTAGCAGCCAATTCTTAATTAATGCCTTTTCCCTTTCAAAGTAGGGATTGTAGACAACACTGTGTTTTTCCTTAGCACAAGAAGCATTAAGAAGTACCCAGGAATGAATTTTTAAGAGTACAGACGGTTAATAAAAACTGGAATTCATAAATTGTACATAGATTCCCCAAATTGTCACAGAACCTAAATGACTTGGAAGCCCAAGCCTCACTGAAGATCACAGTTTACCTCCAATAATGCTAGAAGGAAAAGAAACTTGCAACATGCTTCCAAGAAAACTTCTGTCAGCGTTTTTTTCAGATATCAGGAATCTGTAGTTAAAAGTCCGTAGTCTCTAACCCAAGAAACTATAGGTGCACACAACATTTCTCAGCACTATCTGTGGCTCTCCCAGATTTCCAGAGTCAAATGTTTACTCTCCCCAAGAGGCAAAGTTAGCAGTCTTAGATCAGGTGAGTGTATTCTGCAATAGGCACTAAGAAGAAAAGTTTATGTTTACTTGACAAGTTGCTGAGAGAGCTGTGCTTTCTACCCTTGCCACTCTGAAGGAAAGGAAATGAAAGAAACAAGTGCTGCTGAAAGCCATGCTTTTCCACTGCATCTCTGAAGGAATAAAAAGTAAAATCCCCCCCACCTCTAACCACACACAGATTTATAGAGTTTAGGGCCAGATGGTGCCATAAAATCATCCACCCTTATAAACGGTGTATCTGAGGTGATTCTGTTTCACCTTGTTGCTTCTATACTAAGTCCAATAACTTGTGTGTGTATAACTGCAAAATATCTTCCTGAAAGGAATCCAGTCTTGATTTGAAGACATCAAGAGATAAAGAACCCACATGTATACCTTCTGGAGCACTTTGCTCCACACAAACTGTGGTCACTAGAATTGTACTTTGCATTACTGGTCTCACCAGTGCCTTACACAGAAGTAAAATCATCTCTCAGCTCCCACTTATTAATCCCTTGTTTATAGTTCCAAGGATCACATTAGTCCTTCTTTGCTACAGCATCACCCTGGAAGCTCATGTTGGGTTGACCCCCTAAATCTGTTCTTTTCAGCGTTATTGCAATCCAGCATACAATCTCCCATTCTGTATGTACAGCCTGTATTCCTTGTTCCTTGGTATAACTTTGCCACTTACTATATTAAAACACATTTTGTATGAGGGGGTCCACACTGAAGTCACCATTATGTAACACTATTCCAATCTTTATGCCATTCACAAATTTAATGAGCAGTAATATTAAATTTACTTCCAGATCCCTGGAAATGTTAAACAGTAGAAGGCACATAGATTTGCTCCTTATTGACTAACCCAAGTATATGTGTATAATATATCACAATCTTTCATGAGCTGAAGCTAGTCAGGCTTGGTACAGATCCTTGTGAGGTCTAAATAGAAACACTCCTATTCAATGCTGAACTTCAATTGACAAACTACTTTTTGAAGTTTGTCAGTTAACCAGTTCATTGTTCATTTATTTTGTATTTTGTTGATATTGTATAGGACTATTTTTTGTACTCAGAGGGCACGTCTACATGAAATGCTTTACTTCACTGTAGACTAATTAAATGCACAGCAAAGCATCACTGTCTACATGTGCAGATGCTTACTGCACAGTATATTAATCTACTCCTAGGTTAATTTGCTACCTGCATCTGTGGCCACATGTGGGAGCTCAAGCATGACTAGTCAGTGCACTAGAGCTGCATAAATGTCAAGGTTTTGTGGGCACACTGGGTCAGTGTCACCGACCACAACTGCCGATTGAGGGCTGCCCACAAGTCCATGCCCTTTATGCAGCGGTTGGATCAGATTCTTGCACCCTGGGACCCAGGCCAGAGCTGCACTATGTATTTCAGCACAGGTCTCCGCTTTGGCTTGGCAGCTGCAACAAGGCACCAGCAGGGGAGGGTCCTCCAGGGCACCAGGAGCCGGTCCTGCAGTGGTCCCCACCCCAATGTTTGCCAGCAGCTCTGGTAGCCTGGACCAGGGCCTGCCTCATCAGTTCCAGCCCCACGCAGGAGGCCAGCCAAACCATGGCACTGCCTGCCCTCAACAGCTCCAGTTTCTCCCCAGAAGAGGCCTCTGCCCAGGCAGCCAGGTGTCACACCCCTGTACCCCAGGACACTGCCAGGAGCCACATGTTATTTCCACCAGTGGGAACATACTCAGGCCACTTGGCATGCTAGTCATCCCCACCTGGTAAGCCCGACACTGGTGGGAAGGCCCTCCCCACCCCAGCCTGCTACTGCCCCTATCCAGCCTGGCTGTGCTTCCTCCGACTCCCATAGTTCTCCCGCATAGCACACAGAGAGGCAGAAGGGAGTGGAAAACTTTATTGAGAAATCTGTGCCCCCTCACATGTGGAGAAATGGACCCCTCACATGTGGAGAAATACATCAATGCCACCAGTGATGTCCTTGGCTGTGGGAGGCAGGGATATGTAATGTAGGAACAGGTACCCCTCCAGGTAGTGGTGAATGTTGTGGGGCACCACAGGCTTGCCCACCACACCATTGATGGTTGGGATCTCATGCCAGGTTCTCAGGTGCACTTGGGGCACTATGGCCATCAGCAGCAGGGCTTAGTGTGTCTATATAAACAGCTTCTTGCAGTGTGCCCAAGACACTCTCAGCAGGGGCACACTTGGGAAACAGGGCAGGCATGAGGGAGTGCCAGTCCTGGGGTGCCTCTCCAGAGAGGTCCTCTGTAGGGAAGGTGGGGGCACCACCAGCTCCGTGTCCTAGTTGTCTGAGGGCTGTGGGATTGGCAGCAGCACAGGAGACAGTCTGGCCTGCAGGAGGAAATGTGGAGGTGGGGAATGGTTTTGGAGCCACAGCAGCAGGTGCTGCCAGGAGCCAGGCCTATTCTGGCCTGGGAAAGGGGCAGGGAAGGCAGGCTGCCTGCTGCCAGCACCCAGTAGCCCAACTGCCTCTGTGGGGACGGGGCTTGGCCAGTGAACGCCTATGCCAGGGCCTGCCCAGCTGACTTACTATGGTCCCTGGGCACCTGTGCATGCATCTGAAGCAGTGCACAGCCTCCTGGTATAGTGCAGGTAATCTCAGAAATGTTGCAAACCTTCACAAACAGCCTCTTTCTTCTGGCTCTGCAGGTCCAGCAGCTGCACACGAGGAAGAGACACCAGCTACATGCGGGTATACACCATCAAGGACACCACCAATCCTGTCTGGGGCTCTCTGTGTGCTGGCTCTGGCAGCAGTGGATCTAGGACCAGACCCAGCTGCCGGACCAGCTTGTCACTGTGGCTGAGGAGCAGCTGGCAGACTAGTGGGCAAGTGGGAGAGGGACCGAATGGACCAGGAGTTCTGGGACAGGCTCCTGGACCTCAAGGAGAGGCACATAAATGCCCAGCAGTGGCAGGCTGCCATGGTGGAAGGGCAGTGGAGGCCATGGAGGAAGATTGCTGGGTGTTAGACACCATCCTGGCCCTGGTGGTCATCTTTGTGCTTCCTTCTGCATAGCCCCCAGCCATAGGCCCACTTGCCCCTTGGCAGCCACCCACCACCCACCTGCAAGTCCCCCAGTAAGCTTGGGATGAGGTGCAGTGGAACCTCCAGCAGCCAGCACATCCTAGGTGCACTCACCCAACTGCCCCAACACACACAGCACACTGTACATCGTTTGCATGGGGAAGAGGGTGCTTTATTGGTGGTGGGTAGGGGGGTTGGTGGCAGGGCTCAAGGGAGGAGGCGCTTTGTGGTTTGGAAGGAAGGTGGGGATGGGGCCTGCTATGAGGGGAGATTGGGGAAAGGCTCTGTTGTTGGGGAGGGAGTGGGGACAGGGGTCTGTTTGTGGGGGGGAAAAAAGTGCTTTTCTGAAAACTGTCCACAGTGAGCATGGTGCCGGGGGTGTGTGGTGGGGCTGGCGGCTGGAGCTTGCTGTCCAGGTGGCCTACAGCAGAGCATACAGGAGGAGGTGATCCACCAATGCCTCTCACACCTGGTGCTCTTGCCCCCACTGCTGAGTGTGTGGCTCACCTGGGGCCTCTTTGGGGGGTCCCATCCCTATCACTGCTCCTGCAGTTGGCACTCCCAGTGCCAGGTGTCTTCAGCCTTGTGCCTCCTCCACCCAGGCCTCAGGAAAAAGCTCCCCCTGGAGCCTCACAGATGTTATGTAGCACACAGGCTGCAATGATGACTCAGGGGATGTCGGCCTCTGTGATTTCTCAGTGGGCAGTGAGGGTGTGCCAGCTTCCCTTCAGGCAGCTGAAGGCACACTCCACCAGCCCACAGGTCCAGCCCGTGCACCTGTTGCGTGCCTGATGGGGGTCCAGCTGCCTGGTTTAGGGCCATATGAGCCAGGGGAGGAGTGTGTAGGTGGGGCCCCTGATGAGGAGGGGTGAGAATACTGCTTTGCCTTGCTGGAGGTCCAGCACCCCCTGGCACCACCTATGTGGCTGCACAGCACAGGGGGGCAGGCAGGATTGAGACTGACTTGGGCCAGGTGGCAGTTACCATGTCGATCAGGGTAGCAAGCAGGAGCTAGGGCACAGGTTGTTGCTCTTGGGACCTGGGGGGGACCAGACCTCACACAGTGGGCACAGTCTCTGGCAACAGTCAGAGAGGGCTGTGCCAGCACATTGCAGCCTGCTCCAGGCCAGAAAGGCAGATGGCCAGGGAGCAACACATGGGGCTGGCTTTTAAAAATGGCCCCTGGTCACAGGCAACTGTGGCTGGAGCCTTCAGCTTCCCTTGGCTTCTGCAAGGGAGCAGAAGGCCAGGAGCAGGATATTGCTGTGAGCAGCAAATATGTTCCCAAATGCCTGCCTGTGCAGATGCCTGTCCTGGGCAGGTTTACTTCGCAGTAAATTACTGTGGAGTAAATCCATATATCAGTAATTGCACATGTAGATGCATTCAGAATGTCATGCAGTATGAATTCAAATGCTTTACAAAAGAGAAATGCTACTTTCACAACATCCATCCTTCCCTGGAACAATCAGAAAGTGCATAGGAAAAGAAGTAGGAAAAAAGAGACAGGTGAGACTAACAGTCTATGCTGTGTACTGGTGGGGGAAAAATCTATCCCTTTCTCTTTTGTTAAGGGGGAGAGAAGAGAGTATAAGAACCACTTCATTACTGAACAGAGATGCAGCAACATCACAAGCTGACACAATGATTAATGTAGTAATTGAAAGTGACTCTGAAAATATTCAGCTATAGCATCTCATCAGCTGCTAATGGTTAAAAACAAAACAGTGCTTATTGGCAAGGATGAAATTTGGGGTTTATAGTATCTTTTTTCTTTTATCCTTTGGTCTGTTTGTTACTGCAATGTATCTGACAATTTATATTCGTGCTGATTTATTTCTAGCCACATGTATGCCTTTGTAAGTAAAAGGATGATGTATGAGCCATCCAGTTCAATATTTGTATTATTTAGTGTGTATATTTATATATTTTTTAAACACAGTGGGGAAAAAGTTTGTGCTGTAAAGTCTTCCTCTCATCTTTAATGCAGTTTATCAGCAGACAGATAAGTTCTCACAGGTAAGGGATGAGGATCTCGTCTTTTATCATAGGGTTGCAACTTCTTGGTAAATGCTCATGAAAGACAGATTATACACATTGCTAATCTGAAATGCATTTCCTATGGCACTGAAGATGTGGACCCACTGACACAGGATGAGATTTGGGTCCCATTTCTGGTTCTGACTCT
>NW_005841861.1:1595817-1598835 GCF_000455745.1 Alligator sinensis | reverse complement strand
TCTTTCCCTTGGAAAAGTTCCTTATTCCAAACTTTACTGGGGTTTGTGTTAACTTAGACAGTGTAAGAGAGTAATTTCCTCTATTGCAAGTATGACTGGATGAAGATATATGGCTTACGTTATGTATGAGTCTGACTAACCTGAAAACATATCCATCAAGGATGCTTAAAAAGCTTTTTTAGAAAATTAAAATAAACCGCAAAGGATTTTGTAATGATTAGTTTGGCATTGTCATAGGTTGTCTCTTCTATTATAAATCAGATTATAAGGCCATCTGTACTTGATCTTCAACCAGTAAGGTGGCATCAGTCCAGAATACTTTACTAAGATGCAAAAGCAAACTTATATTAATACAAGTAAATGGCAGTAGGATCATATTTTATGAATAAACCATGTTGGGTGTTGGTTAGTTATGAATCTTTTGAATACTTTAACTCAAGGGTTGGCAGTCTATGGCCCTCATGCCAGATCTGGCCCACAGAACCATGGGATTTCTCCTGTGGCTATGGGGTTTTAGCTGTGGGCACTCTCCTAGGTTGCCACGGGGACAAGACCCAGCTGTAGGGAGGTCCTAGCAACGGCACATTCACCTGTAGCTGATCCACGGTGAGTCATTCCAGCCCACATCTATAACAGGCTGCATACTCCTGCTTTAATTTAGCCACATTACACCTAATGTCATAATATTTCTTCATGATGCTTTTTTGACATGAAGCGTAACTTATACTATTCAAAATGTTGTGGCAATTTCCATATCTCTTCCAAGCTGTAGCTCTCTTGCTGCCTCACTGGTACTTCCAACCTTTATATTTAAAAAGCAAAATGCAATTTGGTTGGCATTAGAAGCCAGAGTAATTGCAAAGAAAGAGGGTCACATTTTCCTCCCTTCCTTTCCCCCACCCTTAACATAATTTGTGCTGAGAAAAATGATACTGTTTTTACTGACCATGTATTTCTATTTGCACACTGAATCAAGACTTCACCTTTCACAGACAAGTCAAAGGTTTGTATTAAATTTCTTGCAACAAGTTGGCACTGACAACAATGAGTTACAGTCAATATCAGGACCCCACAGAGAATGAAGGTTTCCCAAGAGATTTCCTTCTGTAGTCAACTTCAGAATTTTTCTAATACCTGCATGACAAGCACCACTCATTTATGGTACTGGGTGAGTATTAACTTACTGTTGAAGTAGCCATCTTTCCCTGGTCTGTTAAAATTTACTGACATGAAATATACTTTCTGGGCTGATTTGGCAATGGTGTATCCCATGGTATGACCTTTCTGTTCTTTCAGCAGCTCTTTCTGAGTTCTGCTTTTCCTAGATGCGGGATTTGGCAAGCTTGTGCCTGTGCCCAAATTCTTCATTTGTCAGGAGGAATTGATATGTCCCCTTCAAATGTGTTCACTCACCTTGTATTAGGATAACAGTTGGGGACTAGAAGCTGTACCAGCTGGTTTTTAGAGGTTAAACAGTGTTGTTTGGGTGACTGATCATCAGGAGACAATGGCACTAAGCCTTTTGTGTCCTGCCAAGATAGAAAAAGGAAAGATTCTCAGTATGAATCCCGGTGTCCTTCCCAAATGAAACAATTCAGTAATGTCATATTTTGTCTGGAATTTTCTAAGGATATCATGATAGTGTTAATGAGAATGCAGACAGATGAAAATAAAAATGTGGAATGCAAACAGGGTGCATGAAATGCTCAAGTGAGCCCATTCTCCTCTGATGAATTATAAAGGCAGTACATTTTCCAATTAAAGGAAATGTTTAAGGCCAGTTTGCAAATACTGAATTGTGAGAACAGTTCCTGTGACAATCTTAGAGTCCAATGAAAGGTCAATGCTTGTCTTATGCATGTACATGTCAGTGAGAAAACATCACATTTAGGGTTGAAGAGTATATATATAAGCTTTCTCACAGTGATAAATAACATATAGGATATTCCTGAGATAAGCGCTAGTAGTTCTTCAGTATTCATATAATATCATTCTTGTTATCTCCAAATCACCTTGCTACTAGGCCTGTGCAAGTCGCAGTGATCCAATCTGGCTTTGGTTCCAGCCACTTCAGATGGCCGTGATGTGATCCAGAGCTCCGGATCGGTTTGCCGCTTCAGTCTGGCCAAAGCGCTCCGAAGTTTAGGAACCACCTCAGAGATCTGGCTATAGGTTATAATGGGGGATGAATGAACTATCTATAACTTTGTTATTTTAGCTCCAATTTGGGTGCAGCTTGCATGGGTGGTATCCTCTGCTGAGCGCATGAAGCCTGCCCAGTTTCAAGCAGATCAGTGCAGGGGTTTGGGGGTAACTACACCCCAAATTCTTGAAAATTTAAGACCTCCTTAACAAATTCTTCACCTCCGTTTTCTTGTGCAGGAACAGGGACTTCCCCACCGTGTTTCAAGATGGACTGGAGGGGAATGCCTCAAGACCTAAGGTTGAGGAGGACCAGGTTAGAGTGCTACTGGAGGGGCTGGACGTGTTCAAATCAGCAGGTCCAGATGGTCTCCACCCCAGGGTGTTGAGGGAGGAGGCAGGGGTTATTGCTGGGCCCTTGGCATGGCTTTACAAGCGCTCGTGGTGCTCGGGCCAGGTGCCAGATGATTGGAAGATAGCCAATGTGGTCCCCATCTTTAAAAAAGGGAGGAGGGAGGACCTGGGCAACTATAGGCCCGTCAGTCTTACCTCAATCCTGAGGAAACTCTTTGAGAAGATCATCAAGGAGCACATTTGTGATGGGCCGGCATTGGGGATGACGCTCAAGGGCAACCAGCACGGTTTCATTAGGGGCAGGTCATGTCAGACCAACCTGATTGCCTTTTACGATCAGGTCACAAAAGCATTGGATGCAGGTGTTGCCATGGATGTAGTCTTTCTGGACATCAGCAAGGCCTTTGACACTGTCTCCCACCCCATCCTCATTAAAAAACTAGGTGACTGTGGCATCGATGCCTACACGGTCAAATGGATTGCAAATTGGCTGAAGGGTCGTACTCAGAGGGTGGTGGTGGA
>NW_005841861.1:1561625-1594526 GCF_000455745.1 Alligator sinensis | reverse complement strand
GAAACCACTCAAGCTTTTTATACGGCTAGCAAGCCAATCACTAGCCGCCACGTGTGAATAATTTCACGCAAGCCAATAATGGGGCTTGAATTAGAATACAAATGGCGGGAACTCTTTACACCGAGCATTTCTTAGATGCAAAAAGAAATGCACCATGCAAAGAAAGCTACAAATTGGCGGGAAATTCTCCCTTGCACCGGGGTTCTCCCTTGCACTGGGGTTCTCCTCAGCAGAAAACTCCACCGTGCAAAGAAGCTGTAATTTGGTGGGAAAAATAATTTAGCAGTGCCAAAGCACACACAAAACAAAAATCACAACTTTGGGTTGTGACACAGAGGAGGGCCACCCGCATGATCCGGGGACTGGAGGGCAGACCCTACAATGAGAGGTTACGGGACCTGAACTTGTTCAGCCTTCACAAGAGAAGGCTGAGGGGGGACCTGGTGACCGTCTATAAACTCACTAGGGGGGACCAGAAGGGTTTGGGGGAGACCTTGTTTCCCCTAGCGCCCCCCGGGATAACAAGGAATAACGGCCACAAGTTGTTGGAGAGTAGGTTTAGATTAGACATCCATAAGAACTACTTCACAGTCAGGGCGGCTAGGATCTGGAACCAATTTCCAAGGGAAGTGGTGCTGGCTCCTACCCTGGGAGTCTTTAAGAAGCGGCTTGATGCCTACCTGGCTGGGGTCATTTGAGCCCAGTTTTCTTCCTGCCCAGGCAGGGGGTCAGACCTGAAGATCTGCAAGGTCCCTTCCGACCCTACTTCTATGATTCTATGATTCTATGAAAGCAAAACTCCTGTCATGTCTATGTGTTACACCACAGGGGGCTGAAAACTGAAGGGATGCTAGCCCCTCGTGAGGTCACAAAGCCTGCCAAGTTACAGGAAGATTAGTATAGGGGTTTGGGGGGAACTGCACCCCAAGCTGCTGACAGGCAAAATTTGTCATGTGGGTGGGTGCTTGGGCGACTGCTGCCTCTGTCTTGGGGCACAGGGCAGTTAAATCTATTGCAGGCCTGAGTGCTGGGCCCTGCCAGGCCACAAAGCCTGCCAGCTCTCTGTGTGTTTCTCTCTGGGGGAGTCTGTTGTGCTGCTTGGGCGCTTGCTGCATCTGTCTTGGGGCACAGGGGGGTTAAATGTAGTGTAGGCCTGAATGCTGAGCCGCGCCAGGCCACGAAGCCTGCCAGCTGTGTGCATCTCACTGTGGGAGTCTGTCATCTGGGGTCCTGCACCCCAAGCTGCTGACAGGGAAAACTCGTCATGTGGGTGGGTGACATTGTGTGTGTGTAACAGTGCGCCTTTCCTGGTGCTAGAGCCTCGGCACAACACGGCAGTGTGCCCCGGTGAGGCCTCCTCCTCCCCTATAGCCTCATGCCCTGTCCTCCACTTTACATGACAACAGGTACAATAACTTAGCTGGCTCAACACCAGTAGCAGCAGCAGCAGCATCGAAGGTACCCAAATGGAACGGTCACAGAGCCTGTCGTTTTATAAAGGAATTGACAGCAAGACGTAAAGATGTTGTTTTGTGTTGTGTTGGACATATCATGTTATTCATGGTGTGTGATGGCTTATCTTGTGTTTTATGTCTATATGTGTATTATGAGAAAAAAAAAGTAATACTTAAAAAAAACATATCTTTGGAAGCTTTAGGGTTGAAAACCCCTTTGTCAGGCACCGGAAGTACCTGCAATTGGTCCTGGATGGAAAGAATAGTAAAGAAGCCAGAAATGCAGGCAAGAAAGCCAGTCAGTAAAAATGGAAATGGAGGCGTCAGGGGGTGAGGGACAGGCTGGGGGGGGGGGGGGGGGGGGAGGGGATAAAAGGGGATGTAACAGCTCAGGTAAAAGTGCAGAGGTGCCTGGGGTGTCAGATGTCCAGCAGCTCGCAGTGTGCCAGAGCTCCATTGTGTATATTGAGTCCATGAGTTACTGTATCTACTACTTAGGAGGCTGATGAAGTGCAGTTCATAGGCCCAGCTCTGAAACCTGCGGGTGAGCTTGGCCTGTCCAATGAGCCACCCATGCACCATGTGGTTAATGGCCCCTATGATCTCCCTTGCCGTGTGGGACTCATCCAGCACCTCGGCTTGCAGTAGAGCATACTGACTGAGTGTACCAGTGCCCCATGAGGGAGAGGTAGGTGTGATCACCTCCCTGGCTGCTCCAGATGTCGGAGGTGAAGTGCCAGGCTACCTGTGGCCCTGCCTTGCGCAGCTCCTCCCTCAAGTACTCCCTGCATGCCTCATACAGGGAGGGCATCACCACCTTGCTAAAGGTGGTGCATGCGGGCACTTTGTAAAATGGGGCCAGAAGTGCTACAAACCACCTGAACCCTGGCCGCTCAACTAGGGAGAAGGGCTGGCTATGCAGAGCAAGCATCTCCCCAGTGCTCTGGGTGATCTTGCTTGCCTTAGGAACGCACCCCTCTTTCTGTCCACCTTTCCCCCACTGCTCCAGGGTGGTCTGCCTCTGCTTTGGGGGTAAGGAGGCTTTGGAGGAAGGGGGGACTTCCCTTTCGGCACACTCGCATTGGTGCCAGGCTGAGCAGGAAGAAGGGCAAGGGGGTGGTGCCTCCTCAGATGCGGCAGCATGGCCATGGTTGAGAAGTGTCTCACATCCTTGCCACGGCTCATGTACCTTTGGCAGTGCTGGCAGATGGCAAACCTGGAATCATCTGCCACCTCAAAATGATCCCACACTACACTACTCCCTCACTTCTGAGTTGAGGGCAAGGATCCTGCCTTTTCCCCCTTCTCAGCAGGCTGAGTCTGAACAGCAGGAGGAGCTGCCTCAGCTGAGCCACTTGCCTCCACAACCTCAGCCTCCTCCGAGGTGCTACTTTCTGGAGGAGACCTGGGTTTAGGGGAAACTTGAGGGGTGTCAAGCACAAACTCTGATTCCCCTGCAGTCCCCAGAATTGCCTGAGCCAGCCCGCTCAGCATCCCTGGTTCCAGCTCCAGCTCCTCTGGCAGTGGGAGGCTCATGCTGAGAGATGAAATTGGGGTGGAAGAGGTAGTGATTTACCTGCTAATACCTACTTCTGGACTGAGCGAAGGTGGTGCAGGTACAGGGACATCAGGTGCAGACACTACACCCACCTTCTGACTTCCACTGGCAGCACTGATGTCATGGCTGCTCAGGAATAGAATATGTCTGTGTTTGGGACGGGGGGGCTTGCAGCTCTAGCTCTCCCCCTACCCCCTCTCCCTCCCCTGCTAGAAGACCTGGTACCTGCCTTTCCAGCGAGTTTCATATTGATCTTTCCTGTGCTGCAAAAGGTCTCTGTGTGTGTTTGAATCCTTTTGTATTGTGCGTTTTATTTCCTGTGTTGCATGCGTGCACTGGCCTTTTCTCTGAATGTTTGCTTCGGTGTTAAGGGTTATGTAAAAATTGTGTGCTGTTTGTCTGTCTGTCTGTCTTCTGCTGTGAATATCTGATTTTTTTCTATATTGTGGGTCTATGTGTACGTGTGTGCATGCATGCATGTGTACATGCATGTGTGCGTGTGTGCGTGCAAGCAACCTGTGCCTCCCTGCACAGTGATAGATCACATTGGCTAGGAAAACACACCTTTCTTTTTGCAAAGTTTCCAAAAAAAAAAAAAAAGAAAATATAAATTCAAAGAAATAAATTGAATCATAATACTAATAATAATTGAATAGAATAGATAAGCTAAGCTAAATCCTACCCACTCCTTTGTAACAAGAAAAAGGAGCAGGCAAGTCTCAGTCTGAGCATTCCTCTCTCTCACAGTTGCTGACAGGGAACAAGCTGGAAAAGGCACAGAAGGGCTGCAAACAGAGGCTTTTCTGCTGTTTCTAGTCCCACCCCACAGACGCTGCCATTGGAAAGGTAGCCAGGGAGAAATCCTTCTCACTGGCTACCTACAGACATCAGTCTTCCCCCCTGCTCCCCCACCCTTAGAATTGTGAATCAAGATGGCCAAAGTGGGTCCAAAGTGCTTCGGATGCTTTGACCTGCTTTGGATATCATTGCTGAGGCCCCGCTTCGATCTGGGCGTGCTGCTTTAGGATGCCAAAGCATCCAAAGTGGCTCTGGATCCGAAGTGAGATCCAAAGACTCGCACAGCCCTACTTGCTACTATCCTCCTGTTTATTGTACCTCTTTCTGTCCATAGGGAAGTAAAGAAGCTTGCAAAGTTTGGTTACCAGACATTATATTTTTACCAGGGTTAAAATAGCTCTGACTCTTCAGAAGACTTTTCTCCTTCTTCTGTTTTAGCTGTAGTAGCCCAGCAAGCTATGCAGCTAACTGCAATATGCTTCCAACAAGGCTTTCTTCAGCCAACTAGTGGAAGTTTCCAGATCACAGGTCCTAGTTCTCATGGGGGACTCTAGTCACCCTGACATGTGCTCGGAGGGCAATATAGCAGTGCACAGGAAATCCAAGAAGTTTTTGGAGAGCATTGGGAACAACTTTCTGGTGTAAGTGTTGGAGAGACCAACTTAGGGCAATGCTCTTCTTGACTTGCTGCTCACAAACACAGAAGAATTGGTGGGAGGTGTAGACTTACATGACACCTAAGGCAGCAGTGACCACAAGATGATTGAGTTCAGGATCCTGACAAAAGGAGGAAAGGAGAGCAGCAGAGTATGGACTCTGAACTTCAAAAAATCAGACTTTGACTCCCTCAGGGAGTCCAGGAGAGCTGGTTGTATTTTCAAGAAACCTTACTTACTGAGGGTGCAGGAACAAATGATCCCCCTGTGCAGGAAGAATAGCAAATATGGCAGGCAACCAGCTTGGCTTAGCAGAGAACTCTTTGGTGAGGTTAAACACAAAAATGAAGCTTACAAAAAGTGGAAGCTTGGACAGATGACTAGGGAGGAGTATAAGAATATTGCTTAGGTATGCCAAGATGAAATCAGGAAGCCCAAAGCACAACTGGAGTTGCAGCTAGCAAAGAACATGAAAGGTAACAAGAAGGGTTTCTGTAAGTATGTTAAGCAACAAGAGGAGAACCAGGGGAAGTGTGTGTCCTTACTGAATAGGGGAGGCAACCTAGTGACTGACGAGGAAAAGGCTGAAGTACTCAATGCCTTTTTACCTTGGTCAGCTCCTACACTACTGCACCTGGCAGCACAGTTTGGGGAGAAGATAAGCATCTCTCAGTGGTGAAAGAACAGGTTAGGGACTATTTAGAAAAGCTGGACTTATGCAAGTCCATGAGGCTATATGCAATGCATCCTAGGGTGGTGAGGGATCATTGCAGAGGCACTGACCATTATCTTTGAAAACTCGTTGTGATTGGGAGAGATTCTGGATGATTGAAGAAAGACAAATATAGTGCCCATCTTTAAGAAAGGGTAGAAGGAGGAACCCAAGAACTACAGACTAGTCAGCCTCACCTCAATCCCCAGGAAAATCATGGAGCTGGTCCTGAAGGAGTCCGTTTCTAAGCACTTGGAAGAAAACAAACTGATCAAGAACAGTCAGCATGGATTCAGCAATGGCGGTCATGCCTGACCAACCTGATTGCCTTCCCTGATGAGATGACTTACTCTTTGGATGCTGGGAAAGCAGTGAGCTTGATAGACCTTGACTTTAGCAGGGTTTTTGATACAGTCTACCACATCATTCTTGCAAGCAAGCTAAGGAAGTATGCATTGGATGAATGGACTGTAAGGTGGATAGAAATCTGGCTGGATTATCGGGCTCAACAGGAAGCCATCAATGGCTCATGATCTAGTTGGCAGCCAATATCAAGTGGAGTGCCCCAGGGGTCAGTTCAGGGGCTGGTGCTGTTCAATATGTTCATTAATGATCTGGAAGATGGGATGGCTTGCACCTAAGTAAGTTTGCAGATGATACCAAGTTATGGGAAGCAATAGACACAAAGAAAGGCAGTGTTAGGATTCAGAGAGATCTAGACAAGTTGCAGGACTGGGCCAAAAGAAGTCTTATGCGGTTCAACACGGACAAGTGCAAAGTCTTGCATTTAGGATGGAATGGGAGCTGGAGCCAGAGCTGTGGCCAAGGATAAACAAGGAAGGGGAAGAGGGGGACAATTGGCAGGGGCCACAGGCAACACAGGGGGAAGGCAGAAAGAATCAGGCAATGGGGGGGAAGTTGAAGGGGAATGTAGCAAGGGCTGGGGGTCAGGTTCAAGGTTCCCTCCGAGGTGTGCACATGCGCGGCCATGCACAACTAAAAGTCCAGCCGTGCACAGCCTTTTCAAGGCCGTGCACTGGAGGGGAGCTGAAGGTAAGCTCCTAGGTGAAGTGTGGGCAGGAGCCTGATGCAGGCTCCGCCGGCTCCAGAGAAGTGCTCTGCTCCCCCACTTCACTTCGGGGAGCAAGGACGCATGTGGCATCAGGGCCAGGGAGTGGAGCAGTTCCCGAGAGCTGGTGGAGTCCGCACCAGTCCCCCGCCCCAGCCTCCATCCCTGCCATGCCTCACCTTGGGGAGGAGCTGCTGTCTGCCCTGAGTGAGGCTCTGACAGTTCCAGGACACTGCTTTTCTCCCCAGCCCTGATGCCACATGCCTCCTCACTCCCTGAGGCAATGCGGGAGAGCGGAGCAGTGTTCCGGAGCCAGCGGAGTCTCACTTGGGGCAGGCAGCAGCTCCTCCCCGAGGTGAGGCAAGGCAGGGATGGAGGCTGGGGCAGGGGGCTGGCATGGGCTCCGCTGGCTCCGGGGAATTGCTCCACTCCCCAGCCATGATGCGGGGGAGCGGAGCACTTCCCCTGAGCCAACAGAACTCACACCAGCCCCTGGCTCCAGCCCCTGGCCCCTAGCTCCAGCCCCTGGCTCCAGCCCCCAGCCTCTCAGCTCCAGCCTCTGGCCCCAGCCCCCAGCTCCAGCTTCTGTCCCCCGGCCCCCAATCCCAGTCCCTCAGCTCCAGCTTCCAGGCCCCGGCCTCTGGCCCCCAGGCCCCAGCCCCCTTCAGTAAGTGTCCCACGCTGGACCAAGGTGAAACGCTCATGGACCGAGGCAGCATGCTTACGGACCACTACCCCTTAGAGGGAACATTGGTCAGGCTGCTTGATTTGCCCACTGCCTGTCCCCACCACCACCTTCCCCTGCCACTGTTTTTCCCATTGCAGCCATAGTGGTGGGGAGGGACTAATCTGCATTTAAACTTGGAGGATCTCAGGACTCATGACAAGAATACCTAGTTCCAGTCAAATGCTGTTGACTCTGTCATGGCCCAGCCCAATGAATTATATGGTGAATCTTGAGTCTTTTGGCTTTGGACTAATATTATGCATAATTTATTGGGGTGCACTGATAGAGAGTTTTGCAGTTGATACCGATAGCCAGTTTTTAAGGAGGCGTATTGGCTGATACTGATCGGATTTCAGATACCACCCAGCAGTGTGGAGAGGCCTGCCTCCAGCTGGTAAGTCTGGTGTGGGGGGAGGGGAAGGGAAGGGCCATGGCGGGGCAGATCAAGGTCCCCATGGGGAGGCAGATGGGGGGCTGGGGCATGGGGCAGGGGCTGCCCAGCTGGGGTGGAGCAGGGCAGGGCAGGTACAGGATTGAACAGTGGTTGTTTGGGGGATGCGGGGAGGAAGGAGAAGTGGCTTCTGCTACAGTGTGCCACTCAGCCAGGACCCACTGGTCCAGTGGCTCATCAAGTGCTTGCCTGCTTGTCTGGTGGCTCCTGCCGCTTGTCAGGGAGGGCAGGGTGTGGGGCCTGTGCCCCCAGATCCGCACAGGGAAGGCTGGGGCCAGGGCTGCACCAAGCTCTTCCCAGCAGGTCAGGGTTGTGCTGGGAAAGGGCTATAATGAATTTATGGGTGCAGTGCCCCCTCCCCCGTAATCCTCTCCCAGTGCAACCCCACTGCCAGACAAGCAGGCAAGTGCCAGATGAGCCACCAGACTAACAGCTCCACACCAAGCAGCTCACAGCAGCAGGAGCTGCTCCCCCCCACCCCCCTGGGCCGCCTGGCCAAGCAGCCGCTCCATCCCATGCTTGCCCCGCCCTGCCCCACCCTGGTCAGGCAGCCCCAGCCCCATGGGCGACTGGTGCCTTCTGAGTCTGGGGGGACACCAGATCGCTGACCACTTCTGGTTTTGTGGTTGGCTCTCACTCACATGCATCCCTATGTGTTGCCAATGCCTAGCCCCGGCCCCACACCTCCCTCCCTGTGGGGGCCTTGATCCGCCCTCCAACGTCCCTTCCCTTCCCGCTCCCCTTCCACCACCACACCAGACTTACCAGCTGGAAGCAGCTCTCCACGCTGCCAGGCTGTGCTAAATGCCACCTGTGCTGCGTTGCAGCTGTGCACATGCATGGGCCATTTATTGGCCAAAGTATCGGCCTGCTATGGATGATTTCCAGTATATTAAATTTTCTTTATATCAGTGGTGATCCGCTATTGGACTCATGTATCGGTGCACCTCTAATAGTTTATGCTGTATATAAGTAGGTACAAAAGTGCTGCTTAAATGTGTTTATGGATTAGCTGTGCTAAGATTTGCAGCAATTTCAGAAAAGGTAAAAGCATCAGTTTTAGATGAGCTCAGCCTATGCGTACCTGTAGTAACTTGCCTCTGTACAAATTAGTATAGACATGTTTATTTCAAGGTCAGCGTTTCCAAATTTTCCCCTCACTTCCATGAGCTCAGGGAGAACAGGGTCTGACAGTAAGGAGGGGAGTGGGGAAGGGGCTGCAGGGGGAAGAAGTTTTGGGAAGGCAAAGGGCAAGGGGGTCACCTGACCCCTCCCCCCTCCCAGATTTATTTTCCCTGCTGTAGAAGTGAGAGAGGGACAAATTCAAGGCAAACTTCCAATAATTAGATTCTATACTTGAAAAATTATAACAACTTTATAAATTTTCCATCTATAGAATCTAATTACTGGGGAAAGGGGTCATCATATATTCAGGGTTTTCTTCCATTTGAGTAAATACGGTATCTCAGCAATATAGTTCTGATGTTATCCTAAACAACTTCCCCAGTGCGTTTTCTGATTAGACTCACAAACTGATTATAAATAATTCCATGCTCAACCAAATTGATCCTACTTAACTTAGGAAATCAGATGGGATCACAGTTCCCCTGAGGTATTATGACAACAGACTGTAAGCTCGTCAATTAATGTAAAGTAGAAAGGAAGAAAGGAGAGATTCAGTGATTTCGTCAGGTGCTGGGAAATCCAATACCACAACACAGTGCTTGGCTCCTACAACTTTATATATTTATTTATTTAAAGCCCATATTCTATAATTTTAATAATGTACTCTAGTATAAGTGTATTGTATTAATTTGTACCTAACAGCTTCAACATACCGCCTTTGGTCTTGTGTTTAACATTGCATAATACATAAATTAGTACACCGTAATGCATTCTCTGTTATGCTTTCTTGCTTAATTAAGCCCAGGGACTGAAGTTCAGCATTTATTTATCCATGTTCATAAGGAAATTTTACAGATGAACTGTATAAGCTTCCTTGATAGCAAGTGGACTTTGATCAGGATGTGTGCTGTACAGTGTCAACGTTTTCTTAATTCTTAACTACAGGAAAGACTGGAAATAGTGTATTAGCCTATGATCTTATTTTGCAATATTTTGAGACATTAGCACAGGGGTGGGCAATTAGGGAGTTTTGGTGAGCTGTCAGTACCCCCTCCCCCACAACCCACATGATCATTCACCAAAACTCCCTGAAGTGACTCTGCTCCATGCTCAGCTGGGTGGCTGGGATGGGGCTGCGGGTAGGCGGGGAGAGGCATCCAGGAGCTGGACAGGTGGGCAGGGCCTCAGATCTCAGGACTGTTACTGCACGGGGCTGGGCCTAGGGCAGAGACACAATCCATGATCCACTCCCTGCATGCTCCTGCAACAGGTGCTGATTTCATGGCAAGGAAATATGGAGAGCAGATTGTGGCTCTGCCCCGGGCCCCAGCCCTACACTATCACCACCCTGTCATCCCAGGGTCTCCATGGAGACTAACCAGGACCTGTGTGGGCAGGACACACAGCCAGGTGGATGGGATGAGGCCATAGGTGGATGGGGAGTGGCCTCCAGGAATGGGATAGGTGGGTGGGGCTGGATCCAGGATCTTGGGGCAATGACAAAGTGGGGCTGGGGCCCAGGGCAGAGCTGCAATCAGCTTTGGATTTGGAGTGCACACCCCTGCCCATGGAACTGGTGCCTGTCTCAGTGACATGCAGGCAGCAGGTTGTGGCTCTGCCCCAGGCCCTGGCCCTGCACTGTCACTGCCCCACAATCCCACCCCATAATCATTTCCCACCTGTCTGTCCCACCCGCAAACGCTGATCCCTACATGGTCATGGCCCCATCCCCTCTGCCCAACCGCACACCCTGCCCACGCAGGTCCTGCCCCTGGTGGTGAGTGCAGGGTGGATGGCCTGGGCTGGCCTAGGTCCAGCAGTGGCACCTGGAAGGAGCCACCACTGCTGGGGCTGCCAGGAAGCAAGTCTAGTTGATGCATTGCCCCAGTTGTACTGCACATGCAGGGGTGGTAGGACTGGCTGACACACCGCTGCACCTCCCCCCCTCCCTCCACCATTCCTGGGCAGGACAGGACTGAAGGGGGCCCACCAGCAGGCTGAATAAAATCCTTTGGGAGACTGCATCCAGCCGATTGGCCATATTTTGCTCACCCATGCATTATCATAATTTAACTGCCAGCATGATTTGACATAATATACAATGTTGTATAGTATAATATAAGCAATAATCAAAGAGCCTTCTCTTCTTTATGCATGTTTTGGCTTTCTTTACTCCAAGCGAACTTTTTAACCAGCTTTTCAGTAACTTCATTCCTGAGTTAGAATTAGTTCCTGATCCTATCAACCCTCATGCACATGGTTAAGTGTATGGATGTGAATCTCATTGAACTCATAGATGTCTATACATACCTTCTTGCAGTATTGAAGAACACATCTAGGAAAGATGAAATCTCACTTGAAGTTTTGTGTTATTACTAAATGAGTTGGAGCAGATTCTGTTACAGGTTTAAAGTGTGGATCATTATCTGTGAGGAAACAGTTTGGTGTTTGTGAGAGATTGAATGGAGAATGGTTACCTAAGGCAGAAAGAGTGGAGTCAGATGGACTGGTAGCTAGTGAGACGGTTGTATGGAACAGGGAGGTAGGCATTGCTTCTTCATGCTCTCTTTTTCGTTAACATTTCAGTCCCACAGAAAAGGAAAGTTCTTTACTTATTTGAAATGACAGCTTCCAGACAGGGAGTGAGTGAAGAAAGAAATGACAAAAAAAATTAGCACTGAACATTAACTTCAACAGGAGTTCATGACACTCAGCAAATTGCAAAAACAGGACCTTTGGCAGACGATCCAAGTCTCTCTTCATTATATCACCTTAACTCTATTCACTAGGTAACTAGCCTCCTGGGATGGTACCTCTTCATTTCAAACATTACCTTGGCTAGTCCGACTGCCACTGTCCATGTAATGTTTGCTTTTTCTTTATTTTATTTTTTTTTTTGAGAGAGAGAGAGAGAGAGAGATTGTTCCTTGTTCCTGAGGCTGTTTGCCCTTGCAACAGAATACCTTATTTGACAGGGAGGCAGGCAGGCATGAGAAAACTAGTTTCTTGGAAACTCTAACCCTATTTGATGAGAAGTTATGAAAATGCAGTAACGTCTCCACGGCCATTTGTACACAGTCCTACTTATTTGTACAAATAGCAATTAGAGACTCGGAGAATGCTTGTTGTTAGCTGGGATTAGGGTAGTATTGTGAAAGAAGGTTGTGGTTCAGCTTTTAGTACTAGTCTACATTTGTTTTGTGGATTTTTAAGTAAACTTCTGCCTTGCCTTGAACTTTGTAACCTCTAGAAGTCATTGTGATACTGAAACAACGTTTAATGTAGGCCTGTCTAACTGGTGCATGTTAAAAAGCAGCTCAGAGGGCTTCTTGGAACCCGCAGGGTCAACACCATTGCCACTCACCCCACCACCCTATTGTCCTCTTCTGAACTCAGGGGCTTTCGTTGAGCTTGGCAACAGCATAACTGGGGGAGGAGTACCAGTTCCAGTCCTAGGTGCCAACTTAGAGCAGACACCAGTATGGTCTCCTTTGCCAGGAGTCTTTACCATGGCAGGGGCATCCCTACCCTACTCAGCCTTAGGAGTTGGGCAAGCACAGCCCCATGCCCAGTAGTGTATCCCAGGATGGGGTGGAATGACACAGGAGGCACAGCCCTGCACCAGAGAGAAATGGGGGAGTGAATGGAGAGCCAGGGGAGCCCATGCTGCTGCCTGTCTTTCCTTCCCACCCCCAGGTGATAGTAGCCCAAGCCTCAGCTGCAGCTGTAGTAGTTACTGCCACAGTAAGGAGAACCAGCAGATAAAACTCCCCTCCCCTCTTTTTTCCTGACCAGCTCCTTACTAGTCAGCATTATTTCCACACCCCCACCCCAACGTCTGCCTCAGACACTGAAAGAGCTCACACCAACACTTCTTGCTGTTGGTGACTAGAACTGGCTGCAGGAGAAAGGTTGGGTATGAACAGCAGCAGCTGGCTTACAGAACCATGCCAATGCAGTGGCTTTGGCAGCTATAATGACAAGTCTCTGTCCCCCAGCCAGAGGTAGGTCATCTGGCCTGTGAGAAGCCCCATGGGCAGGATCTGGACCTCAGAGCCCAAGGAGTTGGACCTTTATTGTTTAATTTATTCCTAGTGCTTGTTTACAATACCTATCTTATAAGCTACTTGGGTATTTTTCCTGTCCTCTTTATCCTATTTTATTTTCTGCATTTTCCTTTTCAAAATCTGTAAATGTTTGTACATGAGACATTTTCTGTGTCTTTAGTTTTAATCTGTCAAGGCATTTACACTTCACTACTCACAATGGCAAAGGTGAAATCTATGCTGGACAGGGATGCCAGGGTTGAAATACTGGATTCACTGAAGTTGGTCGCAAAACTCCTATTGATTTCAGTGGAGTGAGGATCTCACTCAAGTTTCAATTTCTGACTTTTGAGTATCATAAAAACTTAGCTAGACAGACAGGCATCTTGAAAACTTTTGTATTCACCAGCAAGATATGCAGGAAGCTTGCTTTTCATTCTTTTCCATTGTCTTTCCCTTACAGAGGTATCTCACCAAAGGAGCTCTACCTATCTACAGGATGCACTTGGTACACCTTTTTAAAATGCTAAATGGCTTCTTTCCATACTTAAAACAATTGTAAATTATAAAAGGGAAGGTGTGAGCAGAAAACAATAAGGTACTCCAACTTGAAACAGTCTGAATTTTTTATTTTATTTTATCAGTCCATCTCTAACTACGTGTGTCTTTATAAATCCTCATATTAATGTAGAAGTAAGTTTGCTTGATTTTATTTTTCCTTACACTGCCACTCAGTGGCCAATGAAATTGTGTCATGTTGAGATCCTATTTTATTATGGCTAAAAACCTGCTGCCTCAAATGTTCATTTTTTTGTGTCTTGGGCTTTATTTAGTATTAGCATTATATCAGGACTGAGCCTCAGTTGCTCAAAATGAGCCTTGATGAATCTGCAGTCAAGAAATCACACTGCATATAATTTAGTCATACATGTTAGGAAAAAATAACTGCATTCAAACCCAAGAAACACCTGCAGTTCTGCAGTTGAGACACTTAGGCACTTCCTCATTCAAAAAACTGGTTTGAGCCAGAGCCACAGCTGCTACTTGCCCCCACCCCACCCCACCCACTACCTCTGCCTGCCATCTGCATACTCTGCCATCAAACCTCCTTGCCCTTCCCTGTTGCCTCCTCCCTGCTACTTACCCTCTGGCTCTGGCAGGCTCTGGCCCTGCTCCAGCCTGAGGCACAGAGTATGTGCCTGCTCTGGCTCCAGCTCAGCCTGGTAACAGTTGATGTGGTGATGGCAGCTCTGGCCAGTCCCTGGGATCAGACTGTAAATGGTGTGGGGTTGGAGGGCAGGTGTGGGTGGAGCAGAGCCTGTAGCAGAAGACAGCGGGGGAGCAGAGATTTGAGTGGAGACAGTGGGGGACAGACAGCAAGGGCTGCCAAGTTAGGGGGGTGGGCACTGAGGGGAAGAGCAGGTACCAGGGGGTTCAGGCATGTGAGGTTCAATTAGCAGAGGGATGGGAGGGGACAGGTGGCAGGGGGGAAGGGGCAGAAGTCAGGCTGCTGGACCCATTCTCTGGACCCACTCACCACCTCCCCTACCACCTGCCTCCTACTGCCTTTCCTCCTACTTCCTGCCCCACACTGCTTTCTCTGCTGCAGTAGAGTTGAGGGATGAATTTAAAACACGCCTCCAATAATTAAATTATAGACATGGAAAATAAAAGCAAATTTATAAATTTTCCATGTCTAGAATCTAATGATTGGCAGGGTCATTCTAAATTCAAAGTCCTCTTGGGTTCAGGTAAATACAGCACTTTTTTTTTCCATGGCAAGTTTGTTTTATGGGCCAGGGACTAACATTCAGAAAGCCTGAGCCTGAAGTGATTCAATCTTTGCAGGTTAGTCTAACCTGAAAGGAGTGAATCGGTTTCCAAGTGGATAGATATTCCCTTTCTATTCAGGAAATGCAGGCACATGCCTGCAGTGGCTCAAGCCAGAAGCCCAGGGGCTCTAGAGGACCCCTCCCTTCCACAGTGAACCTGGTCTGAGATGCAGGGGGTGGGGGGTGGAGGTCGTGGCCAGGCCCCAGAAGGCCTGCCCCAGCGGCTCCCTGACAATTGGAGCAATCCTGGCACACAGGGATGCCTGACCCCAGAGGGGTACTCTTCCCCCTCCTCTCTCCCCCACAACCACAGGTCCATGAGGGGGCCCTGTTTGGTGCTGGGGAGCTCTTCTCCCTCCCCCTCCCCCTCTGCAGTGGGGTGAGGTGGGGGGCTCTGTGAAGCTGCCTGGCCCCAGAGGGGAACTCTTTCCCCCTTTTTGTCCCTCATTGCTGTGGGCGGGAGGCTCTATTGGATGCTATTCAACCCCAGAGGGGGACTCTTCCCCTGACTCCTTCTCCCACCCCCAGGGCAGGGAAAGGGTGTTTCATGCTGTGGGGAGCTCCTCCCCTCAGAGGGGCAGCAGGAGTGTGGAGCTCAGCTGGGCAGGGTGTGGGTGTGAGGGTGCAGGGTGTAGGGACCCCCACACACTCCCCCCATGGTGTGCAGCCCCTGCTGCCTGAAAGCAGCAGCAGGCGGGGAGGTCAGGGCGTTTGTGCCCAGTGCTGCCCTGCACTGCACGGGGGGAGGAAGCGGAGCCTGCCCCATCACTGTGTGTGTGTGTGTGTGTGTGTGTGTATACAGGGTATTTGTAAAGTCCTTGTGCAACTTGAAACTTTAATAACTTTGGATATATATATGTTAGAAGCAAACTGTAAATGGTGATTGAAAGCATAGTTCATTAAAAATTTTAGCATAGTGTAAGCTATGCATAGGGTAAGGATCACAAATGCAATTTATGAAATCACTCAGCAGCAGCTGGAAAATGTTTTCTATGAGTTGGAAAATCAGTTTTAATGATCTATCATGAAAGATGATGGTTGTGTTAAAGTCTAGAAATTTCAACTGTATTGTGTTAAAACTTAATTAATTATGCTTTCAATTGCTCTTTAGAATTTGTTTCTGTCATGTGTACATCCAAAATTATTAAAATTTAAAGTTACACAAGGACTTAATAAATACCCTGTACACACACACACACACACACACACACACACACACACACACACACACACACACACGTGGGCGAGCAGTGACCATGAAATGATCAAGTTCAGGATCCTGACAAAAGGAAGAAAGGAGAGCAGCAGAGGCCCTGGGCTTCAGAAAAACAGACTATGACTCCTTCAGGGAACTGATGGGCAGGATCCCCTGGGAGGTCAGTCTGAGGGGTAAAGAGTCCAGGTTGCATTTTAAAGAAACCTTTCTCATGGCGCAGGAATGAACCATCCCTATGTACAGGAAGAATAGCAAATGTGGCAGGCGACCAGCTTGACTTAGCAGAGAACTCTTCAGTGAGCTTAAACACAAAAAGGAAGCTTACAAGATGTGCAAGCTTGGACATATGACTAGGGAAGAGTATAAGAATATTGCTTTGGCATGCAGGGATGCAGTCAGGAAGGTCAAAGAACAATTGGAGTTGCATCTAGCAAGGGACATGAAGGATAATAAGAAAGATTTCTACAAGTATGTTAGCAACAAGAGGAAAGTCAGGGAAAGTGTGGGTCCCTTGCTGAATGGGGGAGGCAACCTAGTGACTGATGATGAGGAAAAGCTTGAAGTGTTCAATGCCTTTTTTACCTTGGTCTTCACAGGCAGGGTCAGCTCCCAGACTACTGCACCTGGCACCACAGTTTGGAGAGGAGGAGAGCAGCTCTCAGTAGTGAAACAGCAGGTTAGGGACTATTTAGAAAAGCTAGACATGTGCAGGTCAATGGGGTGCTGAGGGAGTTGGCTGATGTGATTGCAGAAATGCTGGCCATCATCTTTGAAAACTTGTGAAAAACTGGGGGAGGTTCTGGATGACTGGAAACAGGCAAATATAGTGCCCATCTTTAAGAAATGGAAAAGGAGGATCCTGTGAACTACAGACTAGTCAGTCTCACCTCAGTTCCCAGAAAAATCATGGAGCGGGTCCCAAAGGAGTCAATTTCTAAGCACTTGGAGAAGAAATAACTGATCAGAAACAGTCAGGATAGATTCACCAAGGGCAGTCATGCCTGACAAACCTGCTTTCCTTTTCTGATGAGATGACTGGCTCTTTGGATGCTGGGAAAGCAGTGAGCATGAGATACCTTGACTTTAGGAGGGCTTTTGATACAGTCTCCCACAGCATTCTTCTCAAGCAAGCTCAGGAAGTATGCATTGGATGAATGGACTGTAAGGTGAAAACTTGCTGGATTGATTCAACAAAGACAAGTGCAAAGTCCTGCACTTAGGAAGAGTCCCATGCATTACTACAGGCTTGGGACTAAACTGGCTAAGCAGCAGCTTTGCAGAAAAGGACCTGGGGGTTACAGTGGGCAATAAGCTGAATATGAGTCAGCAGTGTGCTCTTGCAAAGAAAACTAACAGCATTCTGGCCTGCTTTATTAGGAGAGTTGTCAGCAGATCGAGGGAAGTGATTATTCTGCTCTACTCTGCACTGGTGAGACCACATCTGGAGTACTGTATCTAGTTTGGGGCCCTCCATTATAGGAAGGATGTGGACAAGTTGGAGACAGCCCAGCAGAGGGCAACAGAAATGGTTAGGGGGCTGGGGAACATGACTTACGAGGAGAGGCTGAGAGTTTATTTAATCTGAAGAAGAGAAGAGGGGGGATTTGATAACAGCCTTCAACTACCTGAAAGAGGTCCAAAGAGGATGGAGCTAGACTGTTCTCAGTGGTGGCAGATGGCAGAGCAAGGAGCAATGGTCTCAAGTCGCAGCAAGGGAAGTTTAGGTTGGATATAAGAAAGGCTTTCTCACTAGGAGGTTGAGAAGCACAGGAAGGGATACCTAGAGATGAGGTGGAATCTCCATACTTGGAAAATTTTAAGACCTGGCTCAACAAAGTCCTGGCTAGAAAGATCTAGCTGGGGATGGTCCTGCTTTGAGCTGAATGTTGCACTTAAAAGCGGGTTTTTAAACAGTGCTATAAGAATAGACATACCCAGTTGATTAATAGCAGAAAGACTTTAATAACAATACCACAAGCAAGCTATTAAACTAAATGACAGACGAAGACTCCTTCCCAATAAAATGAGCTACTACACAAAGTGCTTGTACATATTTAGCTGCAGCAGTGTTTTCTCATCAGTGCAGGTGGAGGAAGCTGGTCCAGTCTTGCAGCCTTCACAGAGCAGAAGGCTTTGCTGGTTAAGCTCCGTGCGATGTTGCAGCAATTTCTCTGTTTCTCCTAGAGTACACACCTTGCTGGCAAATCTGTTTAATTCTTATACTGTTTAATTGTATAGCTTTAAAGCATTTTCCCTTGATTGTTGGCCAAATAGAGTCTGAACAAACCAGGGAGGAAACAGGAAATAAATAACATCATATTACAATTGTTAAATTGCCTGGCTCCTGTTTTTGTATTTGTCCAGGTGTGAAGCCTTGTGTTTCTCACAGCTACTGAGTAGCTCAGCAGTTAAATGTGATGGGCCTTGAGTGGTCAAACAGGATGCTTAGAGGCATTGGTTATCAGACTGGTGTTTGGGTATTTGTTTATCAGTGGGGCAAATTTGCTTATGCCGGTGATGGTCTATTTACAAAACTCTAGACCTACACTCAATGATTGAGACATTTGTAACACCTTCAACATTGGATGTCTGTTTTGAGAAATGTGAGGATGTCACATACAGGACATCTTTCCTGTATTCAATGCATCTTTGACAGGTTTTGCTTGAAATGTATATTTAGTTTTTGTCTTCTTTAGTTGCTAGTTCAATTGAAATGTATATGTAGTTTCCTTGCCTTCTTTAATTACACTGACTCAGCCTTTTTCTTTCTTGCTTTTTTAGCTATACACGTGTGATGAATGTGCCAGGTCTCTGCCAACAATTTTTCTTTTACAGGAACCATCAATCATTATTTTATGGCATGGGTCTGATATTGGGTGCCTCAAGCCTTACTGTCTTTACACCTCAGTAGATTGACCTGGTTTTCTTGTGGCAGGCTTTTCACCACAACCCAGCCTTGCCCCAGCCACTGTCTTTAGTGCAGGAGGGTTTCTTTAAACAATATAATGATGTGGCACAATCTAGCACAGAGAATGAAAGCATTTGGAGTTGTTCAATTTTGCATGGTCCCAGCTGCCACCTTGCATTTTTGTACAAGATGCACTGTTATTTTAATTTGGTCGTGAAGATTTTATGTGTAGGCCTGGCCAAGCTGTTCTGTTTTCACCATCATCACAGGAGGTTGGACTAGCTGACCTCCAGAGGTCCCTTCCAACCCTAATTTTCTATGATTCTAAACACAGAACAACAATTTAACAATTCAAACAATTTAACAGGAGCCAGGCAATTTGCTTTTCACTGTGTTTGAATGAAATGTTTTACTTGTCCTGAACAAAAAATGTTTGTTTCATGTTATATTTTTAAAAAAACATGAAATCATATTTAGGCAAACTTAATTTTAAATGACCCTTTTAGAACCAAAAAACCCTGAAATTTTAATCCTGAAAATTTGAAAAGAAATATTTTGTCTTTTTTATATATATTTGGTCAAAATTATTCACCAAATTCAGCACACATTTCCAAACAGTTTTGGTAAAACCCAAACACAATTGTTTATGGCATTCCATTTGTAACCAATAATTTGATTTGCTTTTTCAACAAAAGTGACATATTGTAGAGGATTTGTATTAGTGTTTTAAATTAGCTACCTTCTATTTCATTGTAAAAGGTTTGCAAAGCAGGAGCAGCTATTTAATTTCAAGATGGACACCAAAGCTCCTATAAAACCCTTAGTAAATAATTTATAAGATGCACTGCTTCTCTTTTCTTGTTCACTGTCCTAGAATCAGTTTTATTTTGAGTTATTTTTTTGTTCTCTAAATATGTCAAAAGAGGTTAGTGTGAATGTGTTTCAGCTGTAGGACTGGTTAAGACTTCTGTGTTTAGTAGTTTGAATTCAGGTTTCTAATGGGTTACCTACACCATATGCTATCTTTCCATCTCCCCAGTTAAACAATGCTAGGCACACGTTAGCTTATAGATGTCACAACCCAAAGGGTGTGATTTTTGTTTGTGTGCGCTTCGGCACTGCTAAATTGTTCCCGCTAAATTATAGCTTCTTTGCACGGTGGAGTTTTCTGCTGCAAAAGAGAACCCCGGTGCAAGGGAGAATTTCCCACCTGTTTGAATCTTTCTTTGCAGGGTGCATTTCTTTGTTGCAGCACAGAAATGCTCATTGCAAAGAGTTCCCACCATTTGTATGCTAATTCGAGTCCCATTATTGGCTAGTTCTAAATTATTCACACGTGGCAGCTAGTGATTGGCTTGCTAGCCGTATAAAAGGCTTGAGTGGTTTCCGCCCAAGTTGGAGGACTCCACGAACACCGGGAGGAGGAGACTTCACGCTGTGTGAAGATCTCTAAGCGCTGCGGATCCTTACGGACCCAGCGCATTTCAAGCAGGCAACAGAGGTCTGATCAACCTCTAGCCTCTCCCCGTCGTCGATCGCAGCCTAGACGTATCCCTTCCTGCGCGCAAAAGAACCGGACCCACGGAGCCTAGCAAACTTTGTGTGAGTCCTTGCCAGACGACCGACCTCAGAGCTCTTCTACCCGGGTTCGAGTCCTGCAGGTTTATCTTCCCGTCGCTGAAAACCCCTTGCGACGTACCCTCGTGTTTTGCATCTTCCCGTCACCAAAAACCCCTAACGACGTACCCTCGTGCCCTGCAGGTTCGAGTTTTGTTTTGTTGTCTGTCTGTAACCGCAACTCAAGCAAGTTTTCCAGCCTACACCATTGCCATCTCGGTGTAAGTAAACAATCTTTTAAACTACCGCTAAGCGTTTGTGCCTAATTCCAGCTCGACGGCCTTCCCTCTCCGACCCAGCGTGCCCGGGCTGCTGGCCACAGCCCGCGTGCAGCACAGAAAAGGGCTCGGGTCTCTCCCAGCCCGCACAATAGACAGTTTGAAAATGTAGTTGCATTAAGATTGTTATAAAATATTCTTGCCACTGTGGATACCTCAGATGCAAATTTGGCATCTGCTTATGAAAATCAAGACTTCAGCATTTAGGGATTTATAGGGTTCCTAATGGCCACAGCACAGAGTGCCAGAGAAGTGATGACTGTCTTAGGCAAGTAGAAGTCAGGGTAGATTTGGACTTTATAGAAAAAGTGTGTGTGGGTGGGTGTGTATGTGTGTGTACAGGCACATACACACATTGCAAACTTTTGTGAGCTTATATCATCAGATGCTGTGAAAGAATGTGCAGAAAGCAGAGTATAAGAAGAGAAATTAGAATTAAAAAATGACAGGAGGAGAACGAGTGGAGGAGGGGGAAGCAGGGAGAGACGAGCAAACAACACAGTGGGAATGATGAGAAGCTTAGTATTTGAACTAGAGTCAAAGTTATCTAGCTGTGGCTATAGCAGATTCATATTCTCTGTGGAATAGCACAGTGGAGGAGCTATAGCACACATTCACCACGGTTTTTAAAAATACATTTATATTATGAATATCAGGAAGCGTGGGGCCCAGGTGCTTTTATGTCTTGAAGAATATGGGCGTAAAAATGCTAGAACTATTCCCCTCAGTTCTACGGGGAGGTGGCTTTGATGCCTTGTTCTGTATATAGCATTTGCTGCTGGAATTTGCCAAATAAAAATTGCAAGGCAGTTGGATAGGAACTTGTATATTCAAGGGTAAAATGAAAAAACTTGCTGTTAGCTTCCTACCCATTTAGAAGCATAAGATGGGCAGTAGATGCAACATACAAAATTAGGAAGGTTTCTGGAGAAGAAAAGTGTAAAGGGTAAGGGCAGTAAAGCTGATGGATGATGTAATAAATGGATGAGAACATAGAGGTCATTATAGAAAATTCATTGAAGCCATTAGCTCTGGCCTCATACAGACATTCAGTTTGTGTACAAATGTTCAGGACTTTTCTTCCAGGGTACAAATGGCCACTCCAGGAGAAAAATAACCTGGGAACAACCAATGTTAAATCACTTCTAGGAGAGTTTCTCCTGGGAGAGTAAATTTCTGTACATGCTGTGGCTTATCTTAGAAGAGAACATAATCTTCCAGCAGTTCCACCCTCCTCCCCCTCCAGGAGAAAGTGTGTCACTTGCTAGACTGCAAGTTTCCCATCAGGGAACAGAACATGCCCCTTTCACAACCCCCCCCCCCCCCCCCCCCCCCCATTGTGCTGCAGGGAACAACAGGTTGATTATGGGCAGTCTGGGTCAGCCAATTAGGGCTGCCTTTTGCATTACTGCCATCTGTCACCAGACAGACTAAGGGAGCTCACAGAGCACACTTAGATGTATGCACATGCCCCCCTCCCCCCACACACCCACCAGCTGTATTGTGTCAGCAATGCAAGCTCTCCACCCTTCAGAGCCTAAACATTTGAATATCTGTACATGTGGCTCTGGGTAAGTATTTCTACCAGGTAAACAAACCTGGGAGAAGTCTTCCAGATTATTTGAATGTGTGTACACAGCCTCTGTATGAAAAGGAAAAGATGGTTTATAGGTTATATTGTTAGGGGCCCAGAATTTAAAACAGGGTGATATATTTAATGGGGTTAGGCACTAGCTAGAACTGCTATTGAATATTGCCAAGCAATATAGAATACTACACCACAGGATGGATATCATCTCTGAGAAACTGTCATGTTCAGAAACAAGGATGAAACTCACTTTCAGCTCAGGGTAAAGGAAAGATTAAGGGAACTGGGCTTATTCACAGTGAACTAGAAAACATTTTGCAGTGTTGAACTGGATTTTCTAAATTGTGGCCAAATTAATGACACTTGTAGAGGTAAATTTGTTTACCTCGGTTGTCTACAAAACTAAATGATAAAATAACACGAGGGAACTAGAACTAAATAAAAGTCTTGGATATAATGACTTTATGCTGTAATAAAGGCATAGAATACAGTCCTGATTCAGCTAAACCCTTTTTAAAGACAATTTCTAAGTCCATCCTTATTTAGCAAGGTTAAGGTGCTCACAGGGATGCCTTGTGTTTCTAAATTATTTGGGACATCCCACCCCAAAGGCATAAAATGCCTATTCAGGAAAATAACCTTACTTATTTTCCTAAATGCATGTATTGCATGTGATGTCAGTGAGAGATTGATTTCAATAGCATTTTAGGGCCTGCTTAAATTTAAATGTACACATAACTCCTTTGTTGAAATGGGGTCTAAATCAAAGATGAAAAATGAATCCAAAACATCTAGAATTTATTTCAGGAGTAGAAAATTGAGGCATGGATAAATGAGATTATGAAAAACAGTCATGATACAGAAATATGCTGATTTCAGAATATAGAAAGTTTTGTCTGGTTTCTGTCATATGGCAGGTATAAAAAAACAGTTTCAGTATATTTGAGATAGGAAATATAAAACTCATAACTAAAACTAGGAAATATAAAACTCATAACTAAAATATATGTGAAGTAAATCTTGGAAAATAGATCTCTTAACATAGAGATAAATAGGAAAATGAATAAATAAGGAGATATGGCCTAGTGGTATAGGAACTCTGGCAAAAATCTCCATAAAATAAAGTGTTGACTGCTTTTTTATCATACATTATTTGTCCACATCATTACATGCTAACTTCCCTCAAAGATTAAGCATTAACAACTCATGAAAATGTGATGTGAGGTCAATCAAAACATATCTCTGGCTTCTAACAAATCTTCAAGGTTTAATGACTGACTGAAACAAAATTGAAAATGTTCCAGTAAAGCAGATGGATCAGTCTTTCCTACAGCATAAGTGGTTGTTTTCAGACTCTTTCTCACACATGAGGGTGTTTCTCTCTCGCTCGCTCTTTTTTATCCTCTCCAGATGTTCACAGAAAAGAGAAATTAAAAAGAAAAAGAAAATACTTCAACTTCTTGTCTAGGTTAGCCACCAATAGGAGGCCTCGGATTGGTAATCAAATTTAGACCCTTTTACTCTCTGAGTTGATGCTTCATATGTAGCCCTGTAGCTCTAATTTCTGATGGCTCTTCAATGACCTATGGGAAATTATTTTAATGCTCTCAGTATGGCTACTGAGGAGCAGGTTGTATCATCCACAAACCCACCATAACCTGTCATTAATTCTGTTATATTTAATGCATTAAATGGTGAATTTCAGTCTCCAGTCAATTCTGTATGTTTGAGGAATTTTAAATTTAAATCAAAATCAACAACAAAGAATATTTTAGGAAAGCACATGAAGAATGTATCTGTAGTAGATGAGAATGTTTCTCTCTTGTGGCAACCTTTGGGTCACTCTTGCATCTCTGTCTCTCTGGATCCACCCTAGAACTACAGCTCACAGCTAGTTCCTTCCTTGCCTTGCTCAGCTACTGGTGTACTTGCCAAGAACCAGAAAAGTTCTTGATAATAGGACTCCTCTGTGGTGGATCATAATACTCTACCAGGTAGAAAAAGCCTCTCTCTTGTAGAACAACAAACTGTGCTTCCTGGGAAAGTTTAAATGTGCCTTTGTTGTCTCCCTAATTGCTGAGAATATTTCAGTTTTGATAATAGCACATCCTGGACATTACTGTTGGTCTGAAATATGTGCACATCATTCATTTTTCTTTTGATAAGCATGGGAGTCCTGATTCTGATCTTGTATGTGGCATTGACTGCAGGAGAATTAATTCTGCATGAGAATTAATTCGGAGAATTAATTCGCTGATGACACCAAACTTTGGGGCAAAGCATCCACACCAGAAGACAGGCAGGTTATCCAGGCTGACCTGGACAGGCTCAGCAAGTGGGCGGACGAGAATCTGATGGTGTTCAACGCCGATAAATGCAAGGTTCTCCACCTTGGGGAAAAAAAACCCGCAGCATCCTTATAGGCTCGGCAGTGCTATGTTGGCTAGCACTATGGAGGAAAGAGACTTGGGGGTCATCATTGACCACAAGATGAACATGAGCCTGCAATGCGATGCGGCGGCTAGTAAAGCGACCAAAACGCTGGCTTGCATCCATAGATGCTTCTCAAGCAAATGCCGGGACATCATTCTCCCCCTGTACTCGGCCTTAGTGAGGCCGCAGCTGGAGTACTGTGTCCAGTTTTGGGCTCCACAGTTCAAAAAGGATGTGGAGAAGCTTGAGAGAGTCCAGAGAAGAGCCATGCGCATGATCAGAGGTCAGGGAAGCAGACCCTATGATGACAGGCTGAGAGCCCTGGGGCTCTTTAGCCTGAAAAAGCGCAGGCTCAGGGGTGATCTGATGGCCACCTACAAGTTTATCAGGGGTGACCACCAGCATCTGGGGGAACGTTTGTTCACCAGAGCACCCCAATGGATGACGAGGTTGAATGGTCACAAACTACTTCAAGATCGTTTCAGGCTGGACATAAGGAAGAATTTCTTTACTGTCCAAGCCCCCAAGGTCTGGAACAGCCTGCCACCGGAGGTGGTTCAAGCGCCTTCATTGAACACCTTCAAGATGAAACTGGATGCTTATCTTGCTGGGATCCTATGACCCCAGCTGACTTCCTGCCCTTTGGGCAGGGGGCTGGACTTGATGATCTTCCGAGGTCCCTTCCAGCCCTGATGTCTATGAAATCTGTCTATGCATTATACAATATAAGATCAGACTGATGCTAGGGACAGACATTACACATAAACCAGTTTAAGTGATCAGAAACTGGTTTAAACCTGTAAAGAACAGATGTTCAGTGCATATAAACTAGTTTCAAAATGGCTGAAACTGGTTTAAGATAAACCTGGTTGAATGTAGTATCAGACTTAATGGATTTGGGTCAAACCAGTTTATGCAATGTCTATCCCATACTGGGCTGGGCTGGGATGGGCTGGGCTGGGCTGTCTGCACCAGAGCAGGGCTGGCCCCACCCCTCTGCTCCCTAGCCAGAGCTCCAGCGGGGACTGAAGACACAACAGGGTCTGCCTGGCTTCCCGTTGTCCCCTTGCCACTCGCTACTCAAGCAGGAATACCTCTCTCCCTCCCTCCCATCTCCCACGGCATGGGCCCCAGCCCCAAGGACCCTAGCCAGCATGTGTTATTCTAGCTAATGCTGAGAGGTATATGTGTGTGTATCTCCAATTTCACTGGGGCAGGTAGACAGAACAGTGTCTGCTTCGGGCTTTTTGGAGCTAATCAACAAGTCATCTGGTAATATCTCTCCCTTCCTTCCTTGGAAAAAAACTGTTTAAGAAGAACTTGAATTAATGAGAGAGGCTTTTGTTTTCTTGATGGGCTGCTAAACGCTGTGTTATCAGCCCCCTGCTGGCTCCCTTGCCTGTCAGGTTTACTGAAGATAGCATGACGAAGCAGGGAGAGGGAAATTGAAAAGCTCAGTATCATCAACAGATGCATGCAGTGCACCCCTTCCCTGCTTTGCCTTAGACTGCTAGCCAGGGGCTGGGGTCTAGCAAAACTCTCACCCCTTGAGCAGTGAGTGGGGAAAATCCTGGGATGGTACAGGCAGGGTGGAGCTGGGGCTTCTAGCCTGAGCCACTGCAGGCATATGCCTGCATTCCCTCAGTCCAGAGGGAATGTCTGTGCAGTTGCAAATTGGTTCAACCTAGGCAAGTTAGAATAACCTGCAAATGTTGAATCAGTTCAGGGTCAGGCTTTTTGAATGTCTATCCCTAGCCTGAGAGTCTTAAATACTCTTGAATCACAGCTGAGGTTTTTCTGGGACATTTTTGCTTAACCTTCTCTCAAGAAGCTGATCTCTAAAACAGCAGAGGTTATGATGAGTCAATAAAGGTGAGCTGTTCTTTTCGATCTGATAAAGTCATGATGTTGCATCCACCAAAAGAGACTGTAGAGCTCACATCAAAATTATGATAGTCAGAGCATGTCATCTCTGGCTATGAGAATTCTGAAGTTCATCTAATGGAAGCTGCTGCTTTTGAAAATATGTCAAATTTCTAAAAGCCAAGTGTTTTCTAAACTGTTGCAGATTAGCTCTTTTCATAGGAATCTCTGCCTTGGAACTCCCCCAACAGATCCTTGACTGGAGCAATCCTGGCATGGCTCCTTGAGGGATAAGCCTTTGGCTTCTAGACCTTGGCTCTTCTTTTTCCCTGGTCTCCCTGGCTATCTGTAGCATACTCACCTCAGAGACCTCTTTCTTTGCTCAGCTCGCAGAAAAGGGGCTTACTTTTTCAAAGCAGGGGAGGGGAGGGTCAGGATGCTGATGTCCCAAACAGTACAGCAGACTGCTCTTCTTCAAACAAAGTCTTTATTTTGCAACTGCAGTTTTCCCTCTCGAGCCTTAAACTCCTGCTTTCTTTCCCTCCAGCTCCCTCAGAGACTTTTTTCTTCACTTCAGGCACAGTATGCCACATTATCAACAAACTGTAGCAAAACTGTGATAGTTTACCCAGGGACTAGTACTGACATAATAAATGACCAATTACTAATCAGTCTCTGCAGTCCGCTGCTTGGCTCAGACTATTATCTTCCCCTGGGATGAAAAGGGCATCTAGATGCCCTCATATAAAACTACTGCAACAGGTGCTTATGCTGAGCCCTCCAAAGTGTTCCCCAGAAGAACGCTGGGTCAGAACTCAATCCACTTAGCCTCCTTGGTCACATAAACATGTTTTCTGAAGTTTAGTGATTAGCATATGCGAAGCTGAGTGATTAGCAAAATGTTAGGCATATTTTAGTCCTCACACTGAAGGAGTTGAAATTTGAATAGCTGATGAATGAAATAAGGGACAGTATATAGTGCAGTGGGCATGCTTAAACCTATTCCAGTTTTGCCTTAACTCTGTAACTTTTGTCAGAGCCTTCAAAGTATTCACTATATTTAGAGGGTTTTCTGACATGTGCATGGCCTTTCTTATTGCACTACTGGTGGATTCTACACATTCCATTTCATGTGGCTGGCCTAAGAAGGATCACCCAAGTGTCCAGTTAACCTGCTGACAAGTCAGCCTGCTAAAATGGGATTCAGGCCTAAATAATTTTAAAGATTTCTGAATGTAAATGACCTATTCCCTAATGTAAGATATGAATCAGCAGATACTTAGGCATGGGCTTAACTTCATGCATCTGAAGTCCTGATTTCAGTCTTAATAATTAATTTGTCCTTAACATACTTTCCTCCAGATTATTTTAATGGGGAAGGGAAGATGAATACATATTTAAGACTCCAGTAAGAAAGTAATATGTGGGAATGAGTAGTTCAAGGTTGAGAAGCTTTTCCAACTGGGGCAGTTGGATATCTAATAATCATCACCATGTACATGTAACAAACATTTCCTTTGTGTGGCTTAATGGCTTCACACAATGCACGTGTGTGAGGTTTGGGGATTTCAAATGAGTTTGCAAAATTGCAAACTAAACCACATCCCCATGTAGTTTAGTTTGCAACGTTGCAAATTGCAATGATGCAGCTGTCAGCTTTCCCCCTAGCCATGGGGGAGGCGGGCAGGCTTCGCTGAAAAAAAGAATCAGGCCCCTTACCGCGTCTTCCTTCAGCAGGTGCCTGGCAGGCACAGGTGTCTTCCTGAAGGCAGAAGCGGCGAGGGGCCTGATCTTTTTTTTTTTTTTTTTTTTTCTTGCCATGGGGGCTGCCTGCCTCTCCTGCAGCTGTGGGGTGAGCTGCAGGCGGGCTGAGCATCCCCTGAGCTGTGGGGGGCCCTAGTCCTTCCCTTCACAGTAGCAGTACCCCCTGAGGCCACCTGAGTGGGCTGCTAGCAGCCCAGGAATGAGCTGGCTTGCCCCTGGGGCTGTGCAGGGAGGTGTCAGGAATGTGGCTGGGTGTGCTAGTGGCTGGAAAAAGCAGCAGAGATGGTGCACAGGGTGCTGGAAGCCCAGGTCGGCTCAGGGTAGATCAGACTTGGTAGGCTTCCAGTGCCCCATGCACCATCCCTCCAGCCCACCCAGCTGCCCTTCTGTAGTCTCCCCATGCTCCCCCAGGGGTAAGCCAGTCCATTCCCATGTGCTCTTAGTTGGCAGAAAGGTGGCAGGGACAGTGTGCAGGGTGCTGGAAGCCCTGGTGGGCTCAGGGAAGAGTTGGATCCACTAAGGTGCTGATTCCAAACTGGGGCAGCCCCTGCCCACTAGCAGCCTGCCTGGGTGGCCCTGGAGGGTATTGCCACCACAGAGGGAAGGGCCAGGGCCCCTTGCAGCTCAGGGCGCAGTCGGCCTGCCAGCAACTCACCCCCTGGCTGCTGGAGAGGTGAGCAGCCTTAGGCCCCTCACTAACATGAAGGAAAAATTGAAATGGTGGGTTTCAATTAAAAACCCACTGTTTCAATTTAGTGGGCATAAAATAAAACCCTGGCTGTTGAACCCCTGTCACGTGTATAAGCACCCTTGGAATTCAAGAATAGCAGAAAGACACAGTCAGTCAAAACCACTGGAAGAACATTTGAATAATTAAGCTTTCTGTGCACCATCCCTGTGATTCTGTAACCACAAGGTACCTGGCATCAGGCAATATCTGCACTCTCAAAATGTTATTTGGTGTACAGATAATCCAGCTGTCAAGTACTGATTAGAAAAGTTAAAAATGAACCCGATACAGGTGTACAAAATGTGCTTGTCTGCTGATTTTTTTGAAAGAGAAAAGTTTGAAACAAATTAATCAAAGCCACATTAATATTTCAGGGCAAAAATAAACATAATCATAATCATGTCATGGGGTAAGGCAAATACTAATCAAGAGCCAACTGCAGTGAGGGATATTTTAGGAACAAAGAACTGAGCTAAAACAGGGTTGCGTGGAACGCACGCAAGCACATCAATTATTAAAATGCGTTGCATCTATTACTCAAATGCTTTGCAGCATGAATTAAAACCTGCCTATACTAACTAGGCAGGCAGCTCTGTAGACCTGCAGCAGCTTGACATTTATATGCAATGCTCATTGTAGAGTTTATGGTTTTATCGCCTTACCTTCACGGGGGTGCAATTACACTGAGGCAGATCTGCATAATTTCTTTGAAATGAAAATGCTTTAAATCAGTAGAAACAAATGATACAAGTTATTTACATTTTTATTTACTACAAAGATTCAGTCTGCATAAATGCTGCAGCCCTTTTCTTCCCAAGAGAATCTGTCGGCCATATTCTCTGTGGGGCTATGCTGAATTAATCAGTTCAGTATTTGGCTTATAGTTGGATGGCTGTTCATTGCTATCTGTTGACTATTACCTTTCCAATGGTATCAGACGGCTGTCAGGTGTGTCAAAATAATTTTATTTTAAAAATTTCCATTTGGGAGGAGAGGCATTTGTAAATATGTTGGAGACACCTGATGACCATTTTAAAAGTAGCACTAACAGAGTTCAGATAGGAGACTTATTCTCTTTCCTGTCAAGTAATAGCATCCTAGCTCTCATTCCAGCATAGGTCTGATGTCCACCTCCAGTTCTCTGTTTCAGGTGACTAGGATGACAATCAGATGTCTAGTCTTCAAATCTTGTGAATTTCAGGATTTCTTGTCAGAGCAACAAACCTTGGGGCCTGTAGAGCTAGCACCAACAGATTCCATGAAAAGTTGAGACAAACCAAAGACCTGATGGAATAGGGACCACAGAATCACAAGTTTTGTATATATAATGTAACCAGTTACGACTTCCCAGATCTGTTGAGTCCATAAAATGGATAGAAAAGGAGTTAGAGAGAGGCCTGAAGAATGCTTGCCCTCAAACTCACCCAGCTTGTGACTGATTTTAAGACGATCTATGGCAAAGTTACTTAAATGGACCATTTGGTGGACCATCTGGCTTCAAATAAACATCCAGCTCTTTGCTGCCTCCACCAGGATTCCACATATCAGCAGCTGATTTTTACATCTTTAAGGGAAACGTAATATTTGTTAATTATTGAAAGATAGTATGTTTTTTGGCCTTTCTGGATTGAGTTTTTAATATAATCAAAATATATATTATAGAAGTCATACTCCATAATAATACTTTCATAGTACTTTTCTTTTGAAGATGTCATCTCAAAGTGCCTATCAATATTATCTGCTTTATATATACATAGAAGAATTGAGTTTAATGGCTTCCCCAAGGTCACAGGTTAGAACAACAATTAGAACTGACATTTCCTGATAATAAAAATTCATCCAATAAAATAGATGGATAGTGTACAGGACACACAGGTGTGTGCTCTGTGAAAAGTTGAATTACTATATGGTGTTTCTTAAACAAGGCATAGCAATGACATGGAAACAAGATGAAGTCAAGGAACATAATAGATTTTGGTCTGGAATCATGTTAAAATTAATTTCCACCCCTAATATATAATTGTTCAAATAACCTTCAAGTTTTCAAATGCTGGTCACCTGACAATGCTGCATTCTCTTGGAATTTAAGTTGTCTCTAAGAAATACAAGTGCTTGGAAGCATGACTTCTAAACATTTTTAGAGGGCAGTCTACTTGGACCCACGAAACACAAACTTTGCATTAATCTTTAAATACTAATATTTATTTCTGAATGGAAGTAATAAGTAAATGAACCCTAAGAGATACTGCTATAAATAACTGAGATTCATATTTGCTGACAGTTGCGCTACCAGAAAAATAAACACACAGAAAATATGATGCAAATATAACCTACCTTAATATAAACACTTGTCTTGCTATTAAGCCATTTCAGTTTTAATGATGTGTGAGTTACAATTTCCATAGCAAGTCCATGGAATATATATTAAATAAGAAGATAAACAGAACAGAAGAAAAGTAGAGAGAGCAGTATAAATTAGTACATTATTTTGCATGCTTTTAAAAAATGAACTGGTGGAATAACAGATCATAGGTCTACTATTCATCACTAACAACCTCCTTTCCCTATAATGCACATTTCCCCAAACTGTCCATTTATTAAAACTCTGAACTATTTGTGGAGATGTGTTGTTGTTGTGATATTCACCATATCATTCTATTAATGCTACATAGAAAGCCATGCTATTCGGGAAAGGCTAAGGATTTGAAAAGCACTACTACTGGCTCACATGGTGAAAAAGATACCATCTTCCTACAACTTAGCGTGTATTCATGTACCAAGACAAAAAGACTTACTTTGAAGGAACTCCCTTTTCATCTTTAGCAGATTTGTCATGTGCAGGGAAATTAGTCGATATGGTCCATCGTTGAGGGTGGTGCTGCTTTGCAGTGATACTGAAAGTGACTGTCATCTGTATGTTCTTCTTCAAACTGTGTAAGATCCAAAAGGTTGAGGTCTGTATCTTGTAGTTGTCAGCTAAATTAGACACTTTTGTGGCTTCGGGAAGGGTTCAGCACAAGAGTGCCTTTCTACACTCTTTGATTACATTCTTCAAATGGCTGTGCACAGAAATTTTAGAATGACTGGGCCAAACTCTACTCTGACTTAGACCCTGAGCACCCCTGTTGACTACAGTGACATGGTATAGACTAACATTTGTAGATTAATATAAATTCAGATTCTTTTCTATCACTGAGACTGTCTGAAATATAAATTATTTCTGTTAGATGAATTAACTGTTAGAATTAACAGTTCTGATGAACAGTTTCATTTATTCATCATTTATTAGATGAATAAATGAATTAGTAACATAAATTCATCTCAGGAATACGGTATGTATTTTGCCATTAGAATCTTCAGGTGACTGTGGCATTTGGGTTCTATTTGAAATACTGTATTAAGATCCTTAGACTGGCTATCCTGTTTCATTTAAAAGGTATTTGCTGTGGCCAGGTGATATGATTGCTTCTTTATTTATAAAGAATCTATCCTTTATAAAATAATTTTATAAAATTTCTGTCATCACTTCCTCTCTTTAAAGGTCAAGCAAAATTGTAGGACTGGACTTTCTCTTGAGTGAGGTAGCATCTATTTTGGGACACCAGCAAACATAGGCCCCCTCTCTACATCTTACAGGTATTGTGCAATTACCAGGTTAATTACACAATTCTGTTAGGACCAGCTACATGTGCAAAGTAGCTATCACATGATAACAAGCTCCAACCAGCTGTAAAGTTAAACCTCAAAAATGTGTACTCACTTTATAGCTGGTTGCTATTGAGCTTTTATTTGCACATGTAGCAGGGTCTTCCCTGTGACTGTGAGCCCCTCCTAGCCACAGGGGTGTACCGAGTCCAGTGTAAAACCCCCAGGTCTGGGGGATTGCAGTTGTTGTGATCCCTGAGCCCCCAGTGTGCTTGAAACCCCTGAGCCTTGGGGACTGTTGCTGTTGTGATCCCCAAGGCTTGGGGTGTACAAAAGGAGCTGGGGGGGGGTGTGGGTGGGTGCTTGTAGTAGCTGTGGGAATTTCTCCCCCCACCCAAGCCTGGGAGATTGTGGCTGCCGCAAACCCCCAC
>NW_005841861.1:1514034-1561594 GCF_000455745.1 Alligator sinensis | reverse complement strand
CTGGGGGCGGAACCCCCCTCCACTGCAGGGGCTCCCAGCCATGGGAGTTTGCTTCTTGCCAGTGCAGGGGGAGCCTGGGATCAGGCTCACCTGAGTTGGCAATAAGGTGCGATAGGATCTAATCTGTAGTCCCACAATCGCATCTCCTGTCTGCATGTATGGCATGGTAGGAGGTATGATTGTATAGATAGTGCATTAGAGCTCATTGTGCCTTTCCCTGCATGTGGAGAGAGGACCATAGGGCATGGAGGGACCAGGACTGTTTACTTAATTCCTTGCCTTCTTAAAAAAACAAAGACAAAGCTCATGGTTTGCAGTAGCATTGAAGGAGTCCTAAGTAGCCTTTAAAATCAGCACTTCATCTGTGACAATGGAAGGTTGAGTTCTTTTGCTATGCTGCCACTTAGCTGGAAGCATTTTGTGCAGATTGTGTTAAAAGTGTAACAGCACATGTTTCTGTTAAGGTGCTAGTGTCTTTGCAACTGAAAAAAAAAGTTTAAAATACATAATAAAATTTATTGCTACTGCACACTTCAGTAAAAATAGTCCATAATACCCTAAAATTGCTGAAGTTTCTTTCTGGTTCCATATTTTTTTCCTATTTCGGTAAAAAAAGCAAGAGGCCTGATTCTGATTTCATTTATACTATTGTCCTTTCAGATTGGCTTCATTAGAGTGAGTTAGTGTTAATATTTGAAACCCAACTACTGAGCCAATATCCTTCATTTTAAATACATGTATTGCCAATACTTTGATGTAGCCATTGCTCCTCTTCTATCTTACAATTCTTTGAACTTCCATTAGACTCATCTGCCCCCATATCCACTCAAACCTACTGGCAAACCTTTACTGTTTTATAACAGGGTAGGAGGAGAGGGGATGAAGACGTAGGAACATGACCGTTGGCTTCAAAAGTACATACTGTTTTTTGATAGACATAAATAATAATAGAATTTGTGTTAATAAGGGATTATTTCTTATGCAATATATCACTCAAGTGTCTGGGTAAGGACAGTTCAGTCCTCATTTCTGAACAGGGACTAAAAAGCTTTCTCTCTGAACTAGTGTCTAATAAATTGGTTTTGACAAGATTTTGTACTAATAGATACTGAATCTGAATTCTTCCAACAGTCTCCTAAGACTGTCACATAGACTTTAAAAGTTTCTCTTGCCATTCCCGTTATTCTCTTTACTTCCAGATGTCCAGGAAGAGCACACAGCTCTTTCTCAGCTCTTCCTGGATGGAAGAGCACACGCCAATGGCAAATGCTTCCTCAGCCTGACAAAGGGTTTTTAAACCTGGAAGCTTGCTAAGAAAAATTTTCCCAGCTATTTAAGTTGGTCTAATAAAAGATATCAGATTCACCCAAAGAACGTTGTCTGCCTATGTCCTGAGACCAACACGGCTACAATCTACACCTCTGTAACATGGAAGAGATCAAATTGAGGCACTTCATGCCTTAGAATGTGTGTGTATCCCGAGCAAGCAAACTTTGAAATGCACAGGTTCAGGTCCTGTTTGAAAGACAATTAGATTTATGGCATCTGAAGTGCTATACCTCCAAAGATGAAGAGGATTCAAGGTAAAATGAAGGGGACAGATGTGAAGAACATCTAGAGTAGACAGTGGGTTGGTGGTGACTTTTAAAACAGGCCAACCCTGATGGATCATTTCAGTATGAGAAGTAACTGGTTTATGTTGTACTGTATTGATTTCAGTATGTACTAAGATTGAAAAATAACGTATTATGTATATAGCCAGTATTTTATGGATAATTTATAACTTCATTCCTTAAGTTTATTTATCTTTGCATTTAGAAACGCATCCATTTCTCTTTGTTCAATCTGTGCACATGCAGTATGATGCCTTACATTTTAGCTGTTTGAATGACTTCAGTGCAAATCAAAAGTACTTGTATGATTTTAAATGATTGCAAATCTTTTGTTTGTTTCATGTTCAGCTAACTGAAAGGGAGAATGTATTTTAAATACACTCTCAAATGCATGCAGAGCTGAAAAGAAGCAAGAGGAACTGCAGTGCTGAAATGCTATATATTACAGTAAATAAGATATTGGAAGTGTGTGGGGGGGGAGGTTTATAGTGAATGTACCATCTCAGCTACAACTCCAGGAGGAGCATGGCAACCCCTACAAGAACCCTACTATGGAAGCAAAGTGCTTTTTTATTGGCCATTGTTACTCAAATAATTAAATGTAATGATGGGTCTAGAATCTGAACTGCTAAGTGTTTAAAATATTGTTTTGGTGGGAGTCATGAAGCAAAATAACCAAGAAGAAAGAAAAGTCTCCCAGGCTTCTAATGAACTGGATTTAATTAGCAGCAAGAAAAATGTTTTTGTTTGATGCACCATTGCAAGGTGTATCAAAAAATTAAATATTGGGCTAAAAAACACTTCAAAAAAAGGGAAGAAAATGAATAAAATATAACTATATGCAGCTCTAGCTATACAAGCAGTCCAGAGTTAGTGATTTAAGGTAAAATTTTCAAGAATGACTGAGATACTTTTTTTCCTAAGACTGCAGCCACAAAGGGGTTTGAGTATCTAATTGACCCTTTAGGTGCCTAAACCAAAATTTTAGATCCTTAAATCTCCTGTTCAGCTGTCACCTACCCCTAAAGTCACCTAAATGGTCAAGATACTCAATTTTTTACCAGTTTCATTTAGAATCATAGAATCCTAGAAAGTTAGGGTTGGAAGGGACCTCAGGAGGTCATCTAGTCCAACCCCCTGCTCAAAAGCAAGACCATCCTCAACTAGATTATCCCAACCAAAGCATTGTTTAGCTGGGTCTTAAAAACTGTGAAGGATGAAGATTCCACCACCTCTCTGTGTAGCCTATTCCAGTGCTTTATTACCCTCCTAGTGAGATAATTCTTCCTAATATCTAACCTAAACTTCCCGCGCTGCAATTTGAGATTATTGCTCCTTGTTCTGTCATCTGCCACCGCTGAGGCATCATCTCTTCAAGTAGTTGAAGACTGCTGTTAAGTCCCCTCAGTCTCATTTTCTCTAGACTAAATAAGGCTAGTTTCCTCAGTCTTTCCTCATAAGTCATGTGTCCCATTCCCCTCACCATTTTTGTTCCCCTCTGCTTGACTCTAGTTTTGTCCACTTCCTTTCTGTAGTTGGGGGCGGGGGGTGCAAAATTGAACACACTACTCCAGATGTGGCCTCACCAGTGTTGAGTAGAGGGGAATAATCACTTACCTTGACCTACTGGGAACACACCTACCAGTGCAGTCCAGAATGCCATTAGCTTTCTTAGCAGCAATGGCACACTGCTGATTCATATTCAGCTTATTGTCCACCGTAACCCCCAGGTCCTTTTCTGCAGAGCTGCTGCTCAGCCAGTCAGCCCCCAGCCTGTACCAGTGCATGGGATTGTTCAGTCCTAAGTGCAGGACTTTGCAGTTGTCCTTGTTGAACCTCATTAGATTTCTTTTGGCCCAATCCTCCACTTTGTCTAGGTCACTCTGAATCCTAGCCCTATCCTCCAGTATATACTACTCCCCACAGCTTGGTGTCATCTACAAGGTTGCTGAGGGTGCACTCTATGCTATCTTCCAGGTCATTGATGAAGACATTGAACAAAACCAGCACCAGGACTGACCCCTGAGGCACTCCACTGATAACGGCTGCCAACTAGACATCAAGCCATTGCTACCCTCTGAGCCCAATGCTCCAGCCAGTTTTCTATCCACTTTTCAATCCATTCATCCAGTCTATATTTCCTTAGCTTGCCTGTGAGGATGTTGTGGGAAACCGTATCAAAAGCCTTGCTAAAATCAAGGTATACCACATCCACCAGTTTCCTCAAATCCACAGAGCCAGTCATCTCATCATAGAAAGTAAGGGACCCACACTTTCCGTGATCCTCCTCTTGCTACCAACATACTTGTAGAAAATCCTTACATATTCTTTGGGTCACCAAGAGAATGAGAAAGACTCTGTGGCCTGGGTTCCAAGACCTGGTCCAAAGAATATACTTATAGATTTACCACACCTCTTTCTTGGCATTTCATACTGAGTAAATAAAGTGGCTCTATGGTCAGCATGCTAACTTCTGTGGATCCCATTCATGGGTTCTAATTGTCCCCGTGTATTTTTACAGGGAGCCTGGGCGCTTAACACTGGACATTTGCATTCTACTAAATGACAGGGTACTTAAGAGTTAGACACTGCTACACTGAACCAAGTCCCCTTTCAGTGTGTCTATACTGTAGCCCCAGTGTCCTGGCAAGCATGCTTCTGAATATTTCCCACCCACCTGCTCCATTGCATGCACTAACCCTAGGAATGAAGCAGTGAAAGTGCATCGGGGATTCCGGCACACCTCAGACAGGTCTGGAGACAACAGGGGACAGTGTGTGTCTTTAGAAAAAATTATCCTTTGCTTAAATGTTTACATGGTGAATCCAGGTGCCTCTTCCCTTTAATATTTTTTGGCCATAATTTTCAAATTTCTGTGCTACAACTTCAGAAAAACAAGTGTATTGTGTGAGATGCATTATTTTCCAAAGGAAACAAAACTCATGGCAGAGGTGATATCTTTTATTAGGCCAACTAGATATTTGCAAAAAAAAATCTTTATTTGCAAGCTTTTGGGCACAGGCACCCTTCATTGGTCATAGGAGATTGCAAAGATTGTAAGAGTTCTCCTAGGTAAAAATGACAATTCATTATTTCACAGGAGAGCTGCAAGTGATTTAATAGATTTCATAGACATTAGGGCTGGAAGGGACCTCAGAAGATCATTGAGTCCAACCCCCTGCCCCAGGGGCAGGAAGTCAGCTGGGGTCAAAGGATCCCAGCAAGATAAATGTCCAGAGTAGGTGCTTCCACCACCTCTGGTGGCAGTCTGTTCCAGGCTCAGATAGTAAAGAAGTTTTTCCACATGTCCAGCCTGAAATGGTCTTGGTGGAGATTGTGACTGTTTGACCTTGTCATCCCTTGGGGCACTCTGGTGTACACATGTTCCCCCTGATCCTGATGTGCACCCCTTATATACTTATAGGCAGCCACCAGGTCTCCCCTGAGCCTGAGCTTATCCAGGCTGAAGAGTCCCATAGCTCTCAGCCTCTCATCATAAGGTCTGCTCTCTTGCCCTCTGATCATGCACATGGCTCTCCTCTGGACTCTCTCAAGCTTCTCCACATCCTCTTTAAATTGTGGAGCCCAGAATTGGATTCAGTACTCCAGCTGCAGCCTCACCAAGGCTGAGTACAGTGGGAGGATGACATCTTGGGATTTGGGAGAGAAGCATCTATGGATACAAGCCAGTTTTGCTTGCTTTACCAGCTGCAATATCACATTGGTGGCTCATTCATCTTCTAGTCAATCATGATCCCCAAGTCCCTTTCAACCGGGGTGCTAGCAAGCACAGCCCTGCCGAGCCTACAAGCATGCTGCGGGTTTTTCTTCCCAAGGTGGAGTACCTTGCATTTTTCGGTGTTGAACGCCATCAGGTTTTCATCCTCCTGTGTGGTAACGTCTCGTGTTTGGAACGATTCATTTGGAACAGAGCACTCCTGTTTGTTTATTTTTTTTCTTTGTATGCTCCTATTTTTTTAGAACTGTTGTACTAAAAACAAAAAAACAAAAAACAAAACCCAAAACTAGATCAGGGTGAGGGGAGGGGAAGTTTTGGGTTTTGTTTTTTGCCACTCACAGGGAATGGGGCTGCACCAGCTGAGCGCTGAGCTTGGATCCATCCCCTGTGAGCAGCACATGCCCACCCCCCAGGTGCTCAGCCCCCAGTAATGGCATGCAGGGGTCAGTAGAAGTTAAGCACTGAGCCCAGCATCATTTGCAGGGGATGGTGATACCGTGTTTAAGTCGAGGTTGAATGTTAAGAGTTAAAAATCGGGCTTCAAAACTCAACGTATACACCATAAAATACAGTAATATAGTACTAGGTCCCTAGCGTATTAGTAAAGGTTCCAGTTTCTCTTTAACTAGAGAAAATGTGTTGTGTTACATATGAAGATGCACCACATCATCTGCACCCCCTTATCAAAATCCTAGATCCACCCATGACTGTTAAGCTTGGGAAGTATTCACTTTAAACCCTTTCAAATATAATGCCCCCATCCTAAATATGGTCTTTACTCACTGGAGAGTCTTATACTGTAAAGAAGGGCTATTTCTCTAAATAATGGACTTTTAGTCATAAACTACAGGCTTCAACAAGGTCCCACTGAAGTCAGTGGGATACCACTCAAAAGCGCTCAGCCCATTCCCATGCTCTGTAAGTGGCTCTGGGCTCAGCGCTCAGCTGGTGTGGCTGGGCTTGGTGTTCATCAGTGCCTCTTACAGCAGATTGGGCTGGGATCAGTGCTCAGCTGGTGTGGCCCCATCCCCCATGTGCAGTGCTGCCTGACCTGCTCCAGCCGAGCCCTCAGCCTAGCCCCATCTGCTGCGAGTGGTGCTGCTGGGTGCTGAACCTGGCCGCGCCACCCAAGTGCCTAGCCTGGTGCCACTTGCGAGCAGTGCTGCAGCATGTGTCCACTCCTCAGGTGCCTGGCCTGCAGTGAGGGCATGCTGGGGCCAGTCAACCCTGTATTTTTTATCCAAAAATTTAGGTCAACTTATACGCTGGATCTACAAAATTCCTAAGTTTTTGGATCAGAAAAATGGGGTCAATTTGTACACCGTGTTGACTTATAAACCATGAAATACAGTTTTTAGCACTCATGGAGTGAAGAGAGATTAAAAGGAATCAGATAGATTACAATGAGCCATAAAGCCAATTGACTTGCTGCGTGCTACCTGAATAGAAATGACACTGCCCTTCCCAGGCAGTTAGTTTAAAGTTTGAGTGGAGCAGGAATCAAAAAGGCGGTGGCAGGGGTGGGGGGGAAGGGGTACAACTACACCCTCTCTGGATCCATCCCTGTTAAAAGTACACAATTTAGAGCCAAAATATTTCTTAGGAGGCATCTATATATTAGATAAATGTTTTTGAAATGTGGAAACATAAAAAACAAAAAAAGAGTGAAGGGTGTATTCCTAATATTTTTTCTAGGGTTAAAAGAAGATCTGTATAAGTGATAAATGTGCATTTTTTTCGTTCAAAACTTAAACATATTTGTGCAAGATTGTTTTATAGTATACCTTGGTAGAATTAGGGGTGAAAAGACTGCAAAAATACTGTGTACTTTTTTGTAACTGAAGTTGTGCTTTAAATCAGCTTCATGATATGTTTGTTTCCAGAGGCTAGTGTTCTAGATGGGCTACAGAGACCCAGTTTTAGTACTCTTCTTTGCTACTGACTTCCTGTCTGACCTTTGTAAAGTTGTTTAAGCTTTCTATACCTTAGTCCCCCCAACTGTTAAAGGGAAATAGTTGCACTTTTCTACCTTACTGAGATATAAGGATGAATAGATGCATTTAAGATTGTGAGGTGCTCAGATGCTATTGTAACAAGTACTCTATAAATACGTAAGATTGATGGATTGTTTAGGAGACTGAGAAGCATGATTGAGAATAACCTCCCACAAGAAAGAACAATATGCTTTAGTATTTAACATTCATGGTTGCTTTTAGCTGTAGCAGGACCACAAGCCAGGCATGTTGTTAACAGCATTAGCTCAGTGACACTTTGGGCATTGCTTGGCCAACCTAGTAAGGAGGGCTTTAAACTAGGTTCCACAAGGTATGGTGATCAAAACCCTCCAGCAACAGAGCACACATTCCAAAGGGAAAGTACATGAAGAATAAATTTAACTCTGAGAATCAGCCAGAGACCTACAGGACTGCAACAAGTGGTGCTAAAGGGAAGCAAATAGGTCAAAATGGAAAATATGCCTGACTCATGTATAAAAATGTGAGAAGTATGGAGAATAAACATGATAAGCTGAAAGATCAAGCCTGTGAAAAGGACTATGATATGATTGTCATCACAGAGACCTGGTAGGCAGCTCTTATGACTGGAATGTCAACATTGAGGGTTACATTCTGTTTTGGAAGAACAGGTTGGGGAGAAAAGATGGTGGTGTTACCTTGTGTGTCAAAAACTGCATACACATGCTCCCTGGTTCAGGAGGAGGAAGATGGCAAAGCAGAGTGGACTTGGGTGAAAATGAAAAGTGGGGATTTATCATAGGCCACCAAATTAGGAAAAGGAGATGGATGAGGCACTCTTCAAGCAGGTGACAAATCTATCCAAAAGCTAGGAGGTGGTACTGATGAGAGACTTCAGTTGTCCAGACATATGCTGGAAGAACAATGCATCCAAATATAAAATGTCAAGCCAGTTCCTAACTTGTGTGAAGGACAACTTTCTCTTCCAAAAAGTGGAAGATACAATTAGGGGATCCTCTATTTTGGATCTTGTCCTGACCAACAGGGAAGAATTGGTGGAGGATGTGAAAGTGATGTGTAACTTGTGAGGAAGTGATCACTAGACAATAGAATTCTAGATCCTGAGATGGGGAAAGCATGAGGTCATCAAAATTAGGACACTAGATTTCAAAAAGGCAGATTTCATGCAAATCAAGGAGCTAATAAGCTTGGTGTCATGGGAAGATAGATTGAAGAATAAATGTGCCCTGGAAGGCTGGGGGATTCTGAAGGGCACAGTACTGGAAGCCCAAAATGAAACTGTCCTGACATGATGGAAGCAGAAGAAAAATGGCAAGAGACCAATGTGCCTGCAGAAGGAACTTTTAAAATGCCTCAAATACAAAAAGAAACATACAGGCAGTGGAAGAATAGGTCACCAAGGAAGAGTACGATGAAATAGCAAGAACCTTTAGGGGCAAAATCAGGAAGGCAAAGATAAAGAACAGGCTTCACTTAGCAAAGGAGGATAAGGATAACAAAAACAAGTCCTATAAGTATGTTGCCAGAAAAGAAGGACCAAGAAAGCTGTGGGTCATCCGTTAACAAGACAGAGGGAACTAATGGAAGGTGCAAAGAAGGCAGAGCTACTCAACAGCTACATCAGAAAAAGATTAAGCTTCAACCAGACCCCTAGGGAGAATTATCTGGATAAGGAAAGGGCAAGCTGAGGAAGGAGATAAAGGGGCAAGCTGAGGGAGGAGATAAAAGAAAAAGAGATGGTCAGAGAGCTTTTGTTTGGTCTAAATGAATTAAAGTCAACAGGACTGGATGAACTACATCCCAGGGATGAAGGAACTGGTAAAGGAGACCTTGGAGCCCATGGCAGTGATTTTCATAGTCATGGAAGATGGACCAGGTTCCAGAGGACTTGAAAAGGGCCAATGTACTTCCCCTCTTTCAAAGGCAAAAAGGAGGACTTGGGGAACTACAGACCAGTTAGCCTCACTTCACTACCTGGGAAGCTACTGGAGCAAATCATAAGGAAAACCATTTGCAAGCATCTGGAGGAGGAAAGGCTGATTACAAGCAACCAGCATGGATTTATGAAAAACAAATTGTCGAATAAACTTGATCTTCTTTGACAAAGTAACTACTTGGGTGCATGAAGAGAATGCTGCGAATATAGCGGGACAGCAGGAAATAGGGGATATGATATTTACTAGGGCGCCCATCGGGGTAACTAGAAACAATAGCTACAAACTACAGGAGATCAAATTTAGATTGGACATCAGGAAAAATTCTTTACAGTAAGATTGCCAAAATATGGAATACACTTCCAAGGGTGGTGGTGCTGTCCCCTTCCTTGGAGGTATTTAAGAGGATATTGGACTAACACCTGGCTGGGGTCATCTGGCCCCAGCACTCTTTTCTGCCTAGGGCAGGAGGTCAGACTTAATGATCTAATAGGTCCCTTCTGTGCCTAAAATCTAGAAATCTATGAAATAATGTATCTGGACTTCAGCAAGGTTTTTGACAAGGTCCTGCATGACCTTCTCATAAATAAACTGGAAAATTAATGTGCTAGATAAGGTGGATAGGTAACTGGCTCAATTGCTGCAAACAAAGGGTACATTTTTATGGGTCCATGTCAGAATGGCATGAGGTTTGAATAGAATCCCACATGGGTCTGTCCTGGGTCCAGTGCTGTTCAACACACTTATTAATGATTTGGATGCTGGCATAGCTTCTTGAGCAAGTTTGCAAACAACACACAACTGGGAAGGATTGTGAACACATTGGAGGAATGGAGAGCAATTTAGAAGGATCTTGATAGATTGAAAAGTTGGGCTAGAGCTGACAGGATGAAGTTCAAGGAGAACAAATGCAAGGTGCTACAAAAACACAAATATAAAGTGGGTGACACCTGGATGGATGGCAGCACTGTGGAAAAGGACTTAGGAGTCTTAGTAGATCACAGATTCAATATGAGTCTACAGTGTGATGCAGCCTCACAAAAGATGAATGCACTTTTGGGATGCATCAATTGAAGCATTAGGTACAAGAACCAGGAGGTGATACTGTCTCTCTTCTCAGCACTAATTAGGCCTTATCTGGAGTATTATGTGCAGTTCTGGGCTCCGCATTTTAAAAAGGAGGTGGTGAAGTTAGAGGAGGTCCAGAGGCAGGCAACGAAGATGATAAAGAGCATGGAAGGCAAGTCATAGGAGAAGAGAGTGAAGGAACTAGGCATGTTTAGCTTGTGGAAACGGAGCTTAGGAGGGCTCATGATAGCAGTCATCAAATACTTGAAAGGCTTCCCTAAAGAAGATGCTACAGAGAGGAGGATGCAGACCTGGGTATTTCCCATAGTATGGTTCTGGGCTTTGACAGTTGCCTCTCCCCAATTTTCCTGCTACATGTGTCACGGTGTTTGCAATGCCTCCTCAGAGGCATTGAGTGTTGGACGCAGCCGTGGGTGAAGACTTTGACTGAGGTGTGCCCATACTTCTGCTGGGACCAAAGCTGGAGGTTCCTGGCTAGGGGATCATTCCCCTTCAACCAAGACCAGACCCATCTCCATATCTGGGGTCAGGAAGGAATTTTATCCCATGGTCAGATTAGTATGGACTGTAGGGAATTTTGCCTTCTGTTTTAGTGGGGATGTGTGGTGTGGTCTTCTACCTAAGATGTTTTGAGCATATAGTGACAACACTTCATAGAAGCAGGATATTGGCTGCTGTGGTTTTCCACAGGTACTTTTCCTGTGGCTGGTTAGGGTCTTAGGTCTGTGTTGTGTCAGGGTTGATGGCAGTCTTATGTAGAGTTTAGATTATGGGTGTACGGGATTGATTTGGATAGGGATGATCCTGGCTTAGGCAAGGGGGTTGAACTAGATGACCTATGGAGGTCCCTTTCAGCCCTACTTCTCTATGATTTTATGGTTCTGACTTTACTCCTCTGACAGTAAACCTATGTGCTTTTTCTACCAAAGCTGAATTGAAAGATGACAGTTAAGAGCATATTATTGTGACTTGGAAGGCCTCATTGTTATATACCAGTAAAAATACTGAAGCTGAGATAGTTAATATAAGGAGGCAGTTGAAGTGAACAGGGTAGCAGTGAACAGGAAAAGCAAACAGGACAGTTTGCAAGCAGTTCACTAGTCAGTTCGCAGGTCAGTTTGTCACCCGTCTCTTGGAAGGGGAGCCTGAAAAGTAAAATTATTTTTTTTTCATATGTAATTAGTACTAGTTAACTACATAGCAAACTCAACAGCTAGACCAAGACTTAAGCCCCTTGTTTAACTAGAGTCCAGAGCAAGGGGGAGCAACAAAGGGGAATAGGGCATGCTCCTGGATCATGTCCTGAATTAACCGGAGGTTGGGTCCGCCAGAGAGATGCTCTGGCATCCAGCAAAAGTGTCTCTATAGTAGCTCTGAGACCTCCACCCAGACAGAGCCCATGGCCCCAGACTGTGGGGGCTGCCTGGCGTGGCTGCTGGCATCTGTGCATGGGGGCACCCCCACTTGTGGGTTATGCTCCCTGGTGGAGTCTCTGGAGGACCAAATGCGGGAGCTTAAGGAGGAGGTATGTCAGCTACGCACCATCAGGGCCCACAAAGATTACATCCACAGCTACTGCCAGGTCCTACTCCAGGAAAAAGAAGAGAAGAAGAAAGTGGAGGAGAAGGTGACCACAAAGAAGACTGGTCATGAAGCTACCTGGAAGACAGTAGTCTCCAGATGAAGAGTATGCAGAGCTAGGGCTACTCCTCCCCTGATGTTGCATAACAGGTATGCTCCCGTCATCCTGCATGAGGAGACTCCGACAGATGCACCACAGGTGGAGGAGGTAAGTACTCAGGAGATAAGTACTCCCACCCCTAGGAAGGGATTCTGGGTGGTGGTGGTGGGGAACTTTCTCCTAAGGGGCATGGAGGAACGTATCTGCCCCTCGGCCTGAGAGGTCTGCTGCCTTCCTGGGGCCCACATCCAGGACATTACAGAGAGGATTCCCAGGTTTCTCCATCCCTCTGACTACTACCCCATGCTCCTCATCAATGTGGGCATAAATGACACAGCCAGGAGTAATCCAGACAGGGTCAAGAGTGACTACAGGGCTCTGGGGGCTGGGCTCAAGGGACTGGGGGCTTAAGTATTTTTTTTCTTCTGTGCTCCCTGTTGCAGGACCAGGGACAGAAGGTGAATGGGGTGCATGAAGGGTGGTTGTTCCTCAAGGACACGATCCTTGAAGCACAAAAGAAAACCATTCCCATGAAGAGGAAAGGCAGCAGAAGGGCTGTAAAGCCCTCCTGGCTCATAGGGACATCGTGGTGCTCTTGAAAAAGAAAAAAAGAGGTGTACACACAGTGAAAGGTAGGGACAGTCCTCAAGGAGGACTATACAACAGTGGTTTGCACTTGCAGGGAAATTATTAGGAAAGCTAAGGCAGCGACTGAGTTTAAGTTAGCTAAGGAAGTCAAGGACAATAAGAAGCCCTTCTTTATGTATGTAGGGAGCAGAAGAAAAACAAATGGAAGTGTGAGGCCTCTGCTTAACACCTCAGGACGGCTGGTAACAGACACTCAGGAAAAAACTGAACACCTGAGTTCCCACTTTGCTTTGGTATTTCACCGGACCAAGGGGAAAGACAAGTGAGATAAGGATCACAGGGGGCATGATGGGAATGATAGCCTTCCCACTGTGGATGCTGAGATGGTTCAAAACCAACTAGAAAAGCTAGACATTTATAAGTCAGCAGGACCAGATGGACTTCACCCAGGAGTGCTAATGGAGCTGGCTGAGGTCATTGCAGAACTCCTGGCAAAACTCTTTCAGAAATCACACAAGGGAGATCCCTGAGGATTGGAAGAAGGCCAACATTGTGCCCATCTTCAAGAAGGGGAAGAGGGAGGACACAGGCAACTACAAGCCAATCAGCCTAATCTTCCCAGGGAAAATCCTAGAAAAAACTCATTAAAGAATCTATGTGTGATAACGCTTGTTGAGGGTAAGATTCTGAATGACAGCCAGCATGGCTTCATCGTGGGGCGGTCTTGTCTTACCAATCTCATCTCCTTCTACAAATAGGTCTCTTGCCACCTGGACATGGGAGAGAAGGTTGACATTATATACCTAGATTTCCAAAAGGCTTTTGATATAGTATCCTACGTTATCCTTGTGAAAAAATTGAAAGATTGTGGGCTTAACTGCTCAACTGTTCAGTGGGTGGAAAACTGGCTGCATGGCAGGACCCAGATAGTTTTCATGAACTGATCTGTATCATCCTGGTGAGAAGTGGCTTGTGGTGTCCCTTCAGGGTCCGTGCTTGGATCGGTGCTTTTCAACATCTTTATCAATGATTTGGATGTGGGGGTGAAAAGCTCACTGGCCAAGTTTTTGGATGACACCAAGTTATGGGGGAAAGTGGCCATGCCAGAAGATAGGTTGCAGATATAGGCAGACCTGGACAGGCTGGAGATTTGGGCAGACTAGAACTAGATGAAGTTCAACACTCAGAAGTGTAAGGTGCTCCATCTGGGGGCAAACAATCCCCAGCATCCCTACAGGCTCAGTAGCAACAATTTGACTTGCACCACAGCCGAAAGGGACTTAGGGATAGTGATCAACCATTGTATGAACATGAACCGGTGGTGCAATGCTGTGGCCAGCAGGGCAAACAACACGCTGGCATGCATTAACCATTACATCTCATGATAAGAAAGTGATACTCCCACTGTACTCTTCACTGGTGAGACCACAGCTGGAGTACTGTGTCTAGTTTTGGGCACCACATTTCAACAAGGATGTGGAAAAATTTGACAGGGTCCAGAGAAGAGCTACCCATATTATCAAGGACTTGCAAGACGAGCCATATGAGGAGAGGCTGAGGGACTTCGGCCTCTTCAGCCTACAGAAGAGAAGGCTGAGAGGGGACTTGGTAGTGGCTTACTGCTACATCAGGGGAATACATCAAGAACTTGGTGAACAGTTGGCTTAATTCCAGGAAAATCTCCTTCACAGTCAGGGTGTCCAGACTGTGAATAAACTTCCTCCATTGGTGGTGCAGTCACCTACCCTGGAAATCTTCAAAAGGAGACTGGACAGTCACCTTACTGGGGTCATTTGACCGCAGTTGTCTTTTCCTGCCTAGTGCAGGGGGGACTGGACCTGATGATTTACAAGGTCCCTTCCAGCCCCTAACAATCTATGAATCTATGAGTTTGCTTGGAAATCCTCTCTCTCTCAGTCCTTCACTGTATGCTTGCTGAGAGAAAAGAGGGTTTTAAACTAGGTTTGCCAGAGGATAGAGAGCAAAGTCCTGAGGTAAGTGGGGAAGTAGGGGACCTGGAAGAAGCAGAAGTAGGAGGGGGCAGGAGTCGAGGCCTCATTCTTCGTGAGAACGTAGGGCAAATGGCTAGTTACCTCAGGTGTCTGCACACAAATGCACAAGCCTGGGAAACAAGCAGGAAGAATTGGAAGTCCTTGTACAGTGAGGATTTGATAACAGTCTTTACTACCTGATGGGTGATTCCAAATAAGGTGAAGCTCGACTGTTCTCAGTGGTGGCAGATAACAGAAGAAGGAGCAGTGGTCTGAAGCTGCAGCAAGGGTGGCTTAAGTTGAATATTAGGAAATTCTTCCTCACTAGGAGGGTGGTGAAACACTGGAACAGGTTACCGAGAGGCGGTGGAATCTCCATCCTTGGAGGTTTTCAAAACCCGGCTAGACAAAGCTTTGGCTGGGATGATCTAGTTGAGGATGGTCTTGCTTTGAGCAGGGGGTTGGACTAAATGACCTCCTGAGCATCTTTCCAACTCTAATTTTCTATGATTCTGTTATTCTAAGAAACCAACCCTTAGGACTTCTCTTCTTTGCTTTCTTTCTCCCCCCCCCCCCCCCCCCCCGCCCCCCTTTTTTTTTGTTTTGACAATTTCCTCTTCCCCTATATACTGCTTTTATTCAGAGTTCATATTTTGCAAAGGCTTCCAACTGCTGATGCCATCTGTGCTCCACTACAACAAAGCAATGCTGCAGGAATTGTTGCTTGGCTGCAGTGTCTGCAGGAGTTGCTGTAGTGGAGATTCAATATTGCAAGGGACAGGTAGCTTGGAACAAATAGAATGCAGCCTTCTAATAGCTGCTTGTCAGGATGGATTCATTGTGTGGACCATGTACTTATTAGCCATGAATCTAATGTCCTGAATCACAAGTTTGCATGGTGCTGTTGAGAAAACAGGGATAAACATAGTTTCATGAGTGAAGGGGGTTAGTCATTTAATTTGTTAAAAATGAATGAGATTGGTAATGGAAAATAAGAAAGGGTAAAAATCCTAAAACTTTTCACATTCGCCTGCAGAGATTTTAGTGTTTAGTTAAAGGGATCCCCTCTGTATGCTGCAGAGCATATTACAATGGTAGGAATCATTCACCCTGTCCTTAAGGTGCCTCTGGAAAATAGTTCCCCTCTAATGACTCCTGGCTCCAAATGACCTCTGAATGTGTTGAGGAATTTATACATACATTAATGCACCTTTTCTAATGTGCATTTAATTTAGTACCTCCAACATGGGCACACTTTTTAGTGATACTTAATGAGCAGTAGAATATTTTACTGTGCATTAATGTAATGTCATGGTTTTTTACATGGCACTTAAGTGCATAGTATAATAGTCTACTGCCCATTAAAGCACACATATAGATGTGCCCAGTTTAGGCCTGTTAAGTAATTTAAGGTCTCCACCCAAAACCACAAATCAGTCTATGTCCCTTTCAGACTTGATTCAGGGCTGCTTGAAGCAACATGTGATATGCTTCTGGGGAACTTGGCTTGAATTTGGGTCTCTAGTGACATCTCTGTTTCATTCAGAAAGTTTCATAGAGCTTTGTAAAATAGTCTTGCAACCATGCTTACAGAATGTAATGACCTGTACAATTTTTTTTTTCCATGAGAAACAGTTTTCTTTCTTGTTGCTATTTTATGTCATCTGATATTGGAAATAACCTAAAAGAAAAAGCTGTTCCCAAATTATTAAATGAATACTACATGGATCACTTCAGTAAAATATGCACTTGGTTGGTTATACAGTAAAGTGAAATGACCTTTCAGAATCACTGATGCTTAAGGGAATGGTCACTTATTAAGATTTATAAGATTTTTATTTGTTAATAATTTGCTATCATGAATAAAACAGCTTTTGCTTCAACAGTTGCTGTATGCTCTAAGAGGAAGGGAGAAGGTAGCATAGATGATGACTTCTAAAGTAATCTTTTTATACCCATAATCCTGGGGTATGGAATCAATTCTCAGGTCTATTCAGATCTTTTCCTTTTAAAATCTGGCTAGTGAAAAGGTCTCACTGTTAGTGATTGCCTGTTGGTCTGTATCTCAATGCTCATCTTCATAGAGGACACACATTTTCTCATTTTTCCTAGCCAACTTAATGCAGACAAGCAAACCAGTAACCATTAGAGAATGACAAAATACACATAAACTACTTATAGCCCTGAATATTGTTTTCATGATGCTGAACACACACACATCTAGCATTCTACATCACATTAAAGGTGATGCAGAACAGAAAAAAGGCAAATCAGGTAAACATTTTAAAGTGTTAAGCGTTATGAAATTACTTTCCACTTTAGGTTCCTTTTAAAAGACATCTCAAGGCTTCTGTTAAAATTCATATTCAGTCCTCAATGAATAAACAATGAACACTGTACAAGGGAGTTAACTATATTAGCTGTATAATGATAATGTAGAGTATCAGGTAATGTGTTTTTGCAATATGATCACAGAAAAGCCAAACAGATTATATAACTTTTATTGTTGAATAAGCCAAATCACAAGAGAATGTTTTTTACTGGGTTATGTACCTGGATTTGCATAGCTGTAGCTGAAAGGAAATATTTAATTTTGCGTTAAAGTAATGTACTTAATCATATTCCTTTTCTCTTTCTACTGTGGTTATTCAGTGAAAACTGAACAGATGACAGCTCTGTTTAAAATATTAGTCTCCAGTCAGGTTTCCAGAAATATATTGTAATAGAACTATTAACAGTTATAAATGCAGATATAAATATATTATCAAGATTTGTATATAAAGAATGCCTACAGAGAACACTATTATAATAAAAAATATAATCCTAGAAATCATTCCATACTATAAGCTTGTTTAGAATCATGAATAATTTGGGTGGTCCTGCCAAAGAAAGTTTTCCACTGTATGTAATGCCACCCAAAATATTGCATCAGATGGTTCCTTCTTTGAAGTGGAGATTATAGTCCTTTCCATATGCCAGGAAATTCCAAGGGCCATCCAGAATGTCTCGTGTGGCTCTTTATAAGCGCGACCAAATGAGCTCACATATGCATTTCCCCAGGCACACATAGTGACATATAGTTGTGCCACAGCTACTTGTGCCCTGGGAACACTCATGCACACATGCTCTAATGCTCAGCAAGTTGCCCCAGGTTGGGTAGGAGAGGTGGGGCCCAGCATCTGGGCTGGCCCCAGCAGCCTTACCTGGAGTCCTGGGGCTCCAGCAATGGCTATCTGGCATGCAGAGCCTGGCTGGCAGCTGAGGCATGGCTCCAACCAGCCAGGTTTTACTTTCAGGTGGTGCATGCTTGCCGCTATGTGCACCACCTTTCTTTTTTCAGGTGCAGGTTTTTTTGACACTGGAATCTCCTGGTGTCAAAAAAACCTGCCATGCTGAAAATTAGCAGCATAGCAAATGCCTGTATGTGCAGCATACACCGTATGAAATCCTTAATCAGTAAAATTTCTTTTTCAAGTTTGAGAAATGAATTTTCATTCTTGGTAAGCCATCCCTCAGTTCTACTATCTTCATCCATGCAGTACCTTATTATGCAAGCAGTGGGACTACTTGATTAAAAAGATGCTATTCAGCCTAAGCAAGAGTGTTAAAATCAGACAACTACTATTTTCATAATGGTCACAGACAGTTTATCCCTGTTGACTATATATCTGTTTTGTAATTTTGATACATGTGAGAAGTTCTGCAGAATCCAGAATGGTTTTCAGGATGTATTCAATATATTGTTACCCAAAGAGAGCACAAAACTGATGGATACGATGCTAAAATATCATCCTCTCTCATGTTTGTTTAACAACGTATTCCTGCTTCTACTTATTAGCAGTTCTTTCTTGCAGATCTCTGTACCATATTCACATATGGAATTTCCTGTTCCTTTTGATATTTTTAGATCAGATTCACATTGTGTTTAACTCCATCTAGTGGGATATGTGTATACAGTAGGTTAAATTTTCTATTGCATTTATTTGAATATTAAATATTTTCCTGACCAAGTGGGTATATTCCTTTGCTGCAAAGAGAACATTTCATTTAAAATGATATGCACACAACCACGAGGATTTTCTGGAAGAAAAACATGTATTACAAAGAAATTAAGCTTTGACACCAATTATCTAGTATTTTTTCCCCACAGTATGGTGTAAGGAGGTTCAGCCTTCAGGGGGACTGGAACCACAGCTGCCTAGCCTGAAGGCTGGGAACCAGCTGCAACTAATGATTAGTAAATGGGGGTGAAGCCACAAAGAGGGTTAACAGCTCCAGGAGCGGAGTGCAAAGGAGGGAAGGGAAGGCTGTGGTGCCGAAAGAGAATCACTGAACCTGGGTTGCCCTCTTAGCCTCTGAGAAAAGATTGCAGGTTTTGGTTTTTCTGTCTGTCTGTCAGGCTGTTGTTTGCACACTTGCTTGTTTTATTGGTTGTTTTGTTTCTGTGGGGACAAGTTTGCTCCATGAAAAGTTAACTGCCTGGAAACATAGGCCATGTGTAGATGAAACAAGAGGTGTGTTTGCATGACACTTGAAAGCAGGCTAAGTACTTTTGCACCACTTTAATGGTGTCAGTGTTTGCACACCTTGGCGGTGTATTGTGCATTAATTCCAGCCGCTGTAGGAAATTCAGCAGCGTAATGTACCTTAAATGACGTGGGGTGCAGCAAACTAAGGTCCTTTGAGGAGTTTTAGTTTGCTGTCCCTACAGCTGCAGAGTGAAGCACTGGGCTCTGTGCAGTCCATGGCTCTGCAGGAAGCTTGACAGCAGCGTGGGAAAGCAGCTCTGCCCCCAGAGCCTCCCTGCCTGCCTGAGCTGTGTGGGGGCCCAGTGCTTCCCTCCACAGCTGCAGTGCCCCCTGGGACCACCTGAGCTGGGTGCCTATGGGTGGGTGCCGCCTGGGGGGGCCCACAGCTGCTTCAGAGGGAAGCACCAGCCCCCCCCACAGCCTAGGGACCACTCTGCCCACTGGCAGCTTGCCCTCCCCTCCCCACTGGGGAGGCAGGTAAGTCAGCAGGGTGTGTGCATGAGACAGGGGTTTAATCAGCCCTAAATTGAAGCAGCATTTTTAAAACTCGCCACTTTAATTTAGGACCACTATTTCATCTACACACGTCCCAAAAGCGGACTGGTCTTGGTAAAGAAGGTGGATGAGTGACCTGCTTGCATATGGTTTCTGTAATGAGCCCAGACTCAGCTGGAGAAGATTCAGCCTTAGGCCCAGGCTGAAGGTAGTCAGAGAATAGGAAGATTTATCCTTTAGGCACTTAGGCAAAAACAGGCAACTAGTTTAATGTGGCACTGGTTAGGTGGGGATATGACTTGCATCAAAACAGATGTGGCACACCCATTTACAGACTAGATTTAAGTAACAATTAACTCAAATTAACCATGGTTATACTGAGGCAGGGGTGTTCAATTCCCAATCTGCAGGCCAAATTCAGCCTGCTGAGCAGGCATCTCGCCCGCAGGGCTCCAGAAATTTTGTGGTGAGGGAGTAGTGGCAATTAATACTACCACCCCGCCCCGATGCCAAATTTCCAAGACCTGCACAGCTGGATCAGGACCAGGCCATGGCCACTTCCATCCCATACAGCTGGATCATGGCCAGGCCATGTCCTCTGCCTCCCTCCCCACATAGCTGGATCAGGGTCAGCTGTGCCTGCCCCATGCCCCAGATCTGGCTCATGGACAGACTGGGGCACTGCCCACCTGGCTTATGGCAAAACGGTTGAGCACTGCTGTTCTGAGACAAAGTTAATTCAGAAAATTCAAAGGTACTTAATGTGGGACAATGGGTTTGTTAACCTGTAAAGTCTGGGGTTTGCTGCGTGACAAAATGCTCAGTTGTGAATTGAGCTACCTGTCTACATGTAGCCTTATAAGAACAGAGCAGACAGCAGGAAGCAAAGTACTGCTGTACTGTACTCCTGGCCTGCCTGGAACCCCTCACCTAATTCTGACTTCAGCTTCTGACTCTGGCTCTACATCCCTAAATTTGGTTCTCAACTTGGGTTAGTAAATCCAATTCTCCAATCCTGACCATGGCTTCTGGATCCTGCCCTCACCACACAGGCAACCTTCCCTGACTGGCTGTTTCAGTCACTTACCATATCTTCTTCCCTTCAAATGAAAATAACAAAGCACCATTTACCTGGTGTGGTGGGACATGGGGAAGGGGGTTAATTTAATCTAGATATTTGTGTCCTATCTGACTTGAAGTCTTAGGACAGATGACACTTTCATATTGGTGCAATAATGATGTAAAACATTAAACTAGGGTAGTTTGGCTCAGTTCACTAGAAAATTACCCCTGAAACAATGTGGAGTAATGTTATAATTGTGTAAGTTATACTGGCTTAGGTGATGTCAGTTTGCAGATATCCCAGGATAGCCATGTCCTCAAAGCCGATAGACTATTACCTGCTTCACCACCACCTAGTGGGAAGATGCAGCAATATCAGCGTACTGTATGAGTTACCTCGGAAAAGAGGCTCATCTTGTATGCTGCAGTGTAATTTATATCAGTGTGCAAAACCAATATGAATGACGCTGGAATACTTGATTATTTTTCCATGTTCTTACTGTTTATGAATATTAAGTTACATTTATATATAAATTAAATAGCTTACAAACTTCAAAATTGTTGAGAGTCACAGGGTGAAACATATAGGAAGTAGGTCATCTAATTATAGACTGCTGCATATATTTAAATGGCTCTATTATGAGTTTGTTTCCTTCTAGGAAGAAAGAATAATGATTGAGATCCTAGTTTTATTTTACTCTTGATGCAGCAGCAGGCTGTATATTTTTTAAAAGGCTTGGAACTGTCTTATCAGAAAAGATATATTAAAGCACCATCTAGTGTCAGTTTTAGAAAATTTGGACAACAATAAAAAAATCAAGCTGTTGTGAAAAATTCACATTGAAAATTTCACTGTAAACCCATATGAGTTTGGAGTAGGCACAATACTATATGGCAGAGATGAAAAAGAAGAGAAGATTAATCAGTGTGGGTTTATTCCACAGTTCCTGGTACACATTGTAAAATAATAGGGCTGGAGGGAGACCTCAAGATTTCATCTAGTCCAGCCCCTTATTTAGATTATTCCTGTCGAAATGATCTCATCCATATGTTTATCTGATCTGTTCTTAAACACTTCCAAGGATGAGGGTTCTACAATCTCTCTAGGCAGTACCGTAGCGGAGGAGGTGAGGGTTAGCAGGGTGAGTGCCAGGGCACTGAAGCAAAAGGGCACCAACAAGCGCTGTCCAGCTGGGGCAGGGCATGGGACGGAGCTGTGAATGACTCGTTTGGGGAAGCGTGGGGTTGAGGGGCAAGGCAGCTCCTGTCACTGCATGCACTCCCGGGCAAGCGGGGGGAGGTATGTGCCCCCAGATCTGTGTACGGGGTAGGGCAGGCCAGCAGTTAACCCTCATTTATATAATCTGTAATTTAGTTCTTTTAGATTAATTTTGTGTAGCTTCAATTTTCCAACCATTGCATCTTGTTATACCTTGCTCTGCTACACTGAGGACTCTCTATTACCCAGTTTCATTCCCCATGGTTGTAAATGGTTGATCAGCATCTAAAAGTCAGCCCTTAACCTCCCTTCATAAAGCAAAATGGCTTGAGTTCCTTGAGTCTTACACTGGAATTCTTTCCAATCCTTTAATCATTCTCATGGCTTTTTTTGGAACCTCCTCCAATTAATCAAAGTATTTCTTGAACTGCGGACACTAGAACAGGATACTATATTCTAATAGCAATCTTGACAGTGCCAAATACAATAATATTACTTTCCTATGCCTAATCAAAATGTATATATTCAAGGACCACATTTGCTATTCTGGCTGCACGTTGCAGAAGGATCTCAATCTGAAGGATTTGTAAATCCTTTCCAGAGCACCTGCTCATCAGGATAAATTGTCCTATACCAATACAGTAACTAAGGGGGAGGGGTGGTGGGGGGAGACATAACCAGGCCACAAGCCCTGGTCACCCACCTTGTGGGGGTGTAAAAAAAGGAGCTACTGCCACTGCTCTTCTGACCATTGTGCCACCACTGGCACCCTGGCTACTGCCACTTCCCTGTGTGCTGCCACGCAACTCACAGAACCACCCAAGTATGCCCCTGCTCTATACTGTACATTTGGCTCACATTCTTTACTCCTAGATATATTACTTGATATTTGATTATGTTTAATTGTGTATTCTTTATTTCTTATGTATGATACCTATTCTGTGAGTGGCTTTTTACATTGACATACGTTTATCTGCTCTAGGAATTTGTCCAAACAGGTTGATTGTTTTATGAAGTCCTCAATATGAACTTTCATAGTACTGGCCACAACCATGTGCCCAAAACCTTGTTTTTTTATTTTATAAGTAAATCTCATGTCTCTCTGAAAGTAGAGATTCTAAATGGCCCAGTTATTCCCCTATGCTGTGATGTTCCAGGTTCATTTTTACTTCAACCTTTCATTTCATTGCTCTCCAATAAAAATCAGGTTCTTTGTAGACTCACTGAAAAGTAAACAACTTTCAACGGCATATTAGGATGCAAATGTGTATTGATTTCATTATACAATTCATAAAAGCTATTAAGCTGCTAGAACTTATTTTGAAAACTGAGTGTTCTATTCCAGCTCCAGTTATTTATTCATATAGATACTTAAAAAGCATATATGTGTATTCATATTGATAGTGTAGAGTATAAAACCATATAATACATGGTATTTATTATGGATTTTAGAATGCCTCACTGCACCTTGCTCAATATCAAATATCTGCCAGGATGATATCCTACATTCTAAGCCAATAAACAGCCTTCAAACACTTACTGTTTTTAACAGATTTTAAAGAAAAACAATGTCATGGAAATGTTTCAATGAAACTATGACCAAGTGCAGGATTTTCCCCTGAAAATCACTCTGAAGTGAGGTATACAATAGGAATCTATAAGACAGAGGCATGCCTGAATTATGTTTGTTAGCTTATTGAAAAGCTTGGAGGCCCCTTCAACTATGCAATTATATACTGTTGTGACTTTGGTAGGGAACATGGATGTAAGATCCAAAAAATATTATAATAAAGTTAATTGAAATAATTTAAGGAGGTTTATTAAATTTATGTTTAATTTCTCCAGTAAGCTGAACTCATGGCAATAAAATCACTTTTCATTGCATGCAGAGGGATATAAAGGGCATTGAGGGAATTGGCAGGGGTTATTGTGGGGCCCCTGGCATGGCTTTACAAGCACTCATGGTGATCTGGACAGGTGCCAGGTGACTGGAAGAAAGCCAACATGGTCCCCATCTTCAAAAAAGGGAAGAGGGAGGACCTGGGCAACTATAGGCCCATTAGTCTTTCTTCAATCCTAGGGAAACTCTTTGAGAAGATCATCAAGGAGCACAACTGTGATGGGCCAGTAGCAGGGATGATGCTCAAGGGCAACCAGCATGGTTTCATTAGGGGCAGGTCCTGTCAGACCAACCTGATTGCCTTCTATGATCAGGTCACAAAAGCATTGGACGCAGGTATTGCGGTGGATGTAGTTTTTCTGGCCTTCAGCAAGGCCCTTGATACTGTCTCCCACCCCATTTTCATTAAAAAGCTAGGTGACTGTGGCATTGATGCCTACACAGTCAGATGAATTGCAAATGGGTTGAAGGGTCGTATTAAGAGGGTAGTGGTGGACGGGTCTTTTTTGACCTGAAGGGAAGTGGGCAGTGGAGTCCCCCAGGGCTTGGTCCTTGGGCCTGCACTGTTCAATTTCTTTACTAGTGACTTGGATGATGGGGTAAAAAGCAGCCTGTTTAAATTTGCAGATGATACCAAGATTTGGGGTGAGGTGGGCATGCTGTAGGGAAGGACAGATTACAGCAGAACCTGGACAGGTTACAGGGGTGGGCTAATGAAAATAGGATGGATTTCAATACTGACAAGTGCAGGGTGCTGCACTTAGGCAGTAGGAACCAGCAGCACATTTATAAGCTGGGAAACTCCCTTCTTGAGACATGGTGACAGAAAGAGATCTTGGAGTCATTATTGACTCCAAGATGAACATGGTCCGACAATGCGAGAACGCAGTCAGTAGGGCTAACTGCACCTTGTCGTGCATCCACAGATGCATCTCAAGCAGGGCCAAGGAGGTGATCCTCCCCCTCTATGTGACACTGGTCAGGCTGCAGCTGGAGTACTGTGTTCAGTTCTGGGCGCTGCACTTCAGGAGGGCCACCTGCATGATCCGGGGACAGCAGGGCAGACCCTATGAAGAGAGGCTATGGGACCTTAACCTGTTCAGCCTTCACAAGAGAAGGCTGAGGACCTGGTGGCCATCTATAAACTCACTAGGGGGGACCAGCAGGGTTTGGGAGAGACCCTATTCCCCCTAGCGTCCCCCGGGGTAACATGGAATAATGGCCACAAATTGTTAGAGAGTAGGTTTAGACTAGACATTAGAAGGCACTACTTCACAGTCAGGGCAGCTAGGATCTGGAACCACCTTCCAAGGGAAGTGGTGATGGCTCCTACCCTGGGGGTCTTTAAGAGGAGGCTTGACATCTACCTGGCTAGGGTCATTTGAGCTCGGTTTTCTCTCCTGCGCAGGGCAGGGGGTCGGACTTGATAATCTACAAGGTCCCTTCCGACCCTACTTCTATGAATCTATGAAAGATACTTCCATTAAATATTTTTAAATTCTCTTAAAAAGATTTATTTCAGGAAAGCATGCACTAGAAACTGAATACATGTTATGGTGTAAACATTTTACTGGTATACTGCGACTAATGTGACCGTTCCAGTCTCGTGTATCAGAGCCCAAGTATTATTAATAAGATGTAAATATTTATTTGTAATAATGTCATAACATTGCTTTTACATTTCAATATTTCAACCAGAAATTGATAACAAGGAAGAGGCAACGCCTTCGATTAGAATGGATATCTTGTGGGAGTTTAGGGCTAGGGACAGTTTACACCTAAACTGGTTTAAGTGACCAGAAATTGGTTTAAACATGTAACAGACCAGAAGCTCAGTTCACATAAACCACTTTCAAAATGGCTGGAACTGGTTTAAGATAAACCTGGTTGAATGTAGTATCAGACATAACTGATTAAGGTCAAACTGGTTTATGAAACTTCTATCCCAGACCCTTCCTGGTTCAAGTTAAATCAGAGTACCCCAGCATCCCAGGATTTTGCAGCCCTGAGCTGGGCTGGGCTATCTGCTCCAGAGAGCAAGGCTTGCCCCACCCCTGTGCTCCCTAATTGCAACAGTGAGGGATGGCTCAAGGGCCTCACTAGCTGGCTTACTGGACCCACCAGGCAAACCCTGACTGGGACCTGGGGTCTGGGGCCAAGGAGGGGGGTTAAACTTCACTTCCCCCCAGTATGGAGCAGTCCTGCCATGCTTGCTTAGTGCTGGCTGTGACTGCAGACTACAAATCCCAGAGGCACCTTGCATGAAGAGGAAGTGATGAGCAACCCTACAGAGTCCTGCTACTGTGATTGTGGACTGCCAATCCCAGAGACCTCAGGGGCAGCAGAAAGAGGACATGAACACATTGTTCATGCTGGCTGCATGTCAGAGAGCTGTGCTGTAGCACCCCCAGCTTCTGGCTTGAGCCACTGTAGGCATGTGCCTGCGTTTCCTGAATGAAAAGTGAATGCCTGTTCATATGCTTATTGGTTTGATCTTTGCAGTTTAGACTAACCTGCAATGACTGAATCAATTCAGCCACAGGCTTTTTGATGATCTGTACTTAGCCTAGATGATTTTGGGGGTGGAGGGAGAGAGGAACAAATAGTTTATTCATTGAAAATGTGAAACTTTTCACAGATTTTGTACTGAATACAGCTAATAATTTTAGGCAAATTAGAGAGAGGGAGAGAGTTAGAGGCTATTCTCAAAAATCAAGAGAAAGAAAGAAGTAATAGGGACTGTAGCACATCTGTAATATCCAATGAACCTTTACTTAAGACACCAGTTTGGGAAATGTGTTCCTGAGTTCTAGTCCCTGTTAAATATTTTATGCAGCATACAAAAGCTTCAATGTGTGAGCCTAAGAAAGATCCTACACAGAATGCAATATAGCCCACTTAGAAGGATAGCGACCTGAAAGGTGGGACACCTATGTTCAAATCTCTGAATTAAGAAGTTAGGCTTGCATTTCTCTATATGAAAGAAGTGGTAGTCACTTGGAGACACCATGCATTATGTGAAGTCTGGGTGCCAGCTTCACGTCAGTGTTTTTATTAATGATTTTATTACTATACGTCTAGGGCTGGAGGCCACTTTTTCAGAATTTTATTTTAATTAGAAATGTTAGGGCTGACAAATTATTTAAAAATTAATTACAATTAATTGTGACATTAAAAAAATAGTTGCAATTGACCGCAAAGTTAATTGGATAGTTAAACAATAATCACCATCCCTCCATCCAACAACCCAGAACCTGTGCATGCTGGGCTCCTCCCCACCACCACCAACAGCACATAGCCCCAGCTCTGACCCCAGCCTGCCTTGAACCCACTCCAGACTCTTCTGGCCAAAATAGACCAGCCAGAACCTGTGTGAACATCTTGCCCCAAGCCTGCTCCAGACTTGCGTGCCCACACTGAGCAGTGGCAGTGGCCAGCCAGAAACTGCTGCTCAGCACAGAGGAAAAATGGCCCCTCTCCCTCACTGTTGCTGGCCCCTTCTTCCTGGAGCCTGCGCCCAGGCTGCCTTGCAGCTACTCTGCACTGTCACCACTGCCCTGCTGGATGGCCTGGAGAGAGCAGAGAGGAGCTGTAGGGCAGCCTGGGTGTGGGCTCTGGGCAGCTGCAGCAAGAATGGCCCAGCAGCGGTTAGGGGAGGGGCAGCTTTTCCCTGTGCCAAGTAGTAGCTTCTGCCCAGCTGCTGCCACTGCTCAGAGTGAGCAGGTGAGTCTAGAGCAGGCGCGGGGTGGGCTGGGTTTGGGGCTTTGTGTGGGGGTTCTGGCTGGTCCAGAGCTGTTCTACGCCACTAGTCAAATGATGTACGTGATTAACTTGATAAAAAAATTAACACATTAATTTGTTTTTGCATTAATCATGTAACTTAACTGCGATTAACTGACATCCCTAAAAATATATATGTTCAGGTGGATTAAAATACTTTGTGACTTAAAATTTGAATTTGTTGAACTATTTTGTGAAACAATGATAAACAGTTGGGATACATTATTTCAACATTTTTAACTGATGTGTTATTTTTTTTAGTTTGAATTTTTCACAAATTAATATAAAACAGAGTAAGCCCTGAATTCATGAAACCGAAATGAAACATTTTCTTACAGACTCTTGTACTGAGTAGACTTCTTGTTTGACTTGAAACCATCTTTACCGTATTCTTTTTTTGGTTGTCTACATGGCATCCAAAGCATGTCCATGGAAGACATTACTGAGCAAGTCTTGCCTACCCACTCCTCAATTTCAGAAATGTGACAAAGCACATTGAAGGTAGAGGTCTCAAGAGTAGTTGTAGGCATTCTGAAGCTGGTTCAGCATTTCATTTCTGGTTTTGGCATGTGCAAATAGGATTAGGTGAGTGAAGCCTGCTTAGGAGCATTCTTCTCTAGACATGCCAGGGACATGTTTTAGATATGGGTAATATCTACAAGAAATGATAAAAATAATTGATCAGCTGAGAAATCTGTCTTACAGGTCAGGGGGTATAGGGTTAATTTGAGATTGCCAAAAGTCAAGCTCAGTAATAGTACCTAAGCTAATATATAGATATGTTTATGGACAATATATAAATAGAGAACAAGGGAAAACAAAAGTGTCAAAACAACACAGTGATGATAGGGATGGAAGAAAAGCTAAATCTGGTCCAAAAATTAATACTTTTTCTCTATTTTGAATAGGGAGAATGATACTGAACCTGGGATCAAAGGCATAGTCATATATGGTTAATGGAAGAGAGTATATCGGAATGGAAATCTCTACATGTAAATCATAATTCAACATTTTAATATATTTGATTTAGCAGGGCCCAGCCTGCTGAGAGAATTGCAGACACAAGATTGATAGCAAGGCTTTTTAATATCAATGAAATCTGGAATGTATTATACTGCACAGTAGAAGAATAGTAAGCCAAATGTCTATCTTTAAGAAAGGCCTCAGAGTAAGAAAGAAAGAGACCTGGAGGTAAATACAAAAATGGTTTAAAATGTACCATTAACTAAAAACTAGCCTAATATCTTTCTTATCTAGAAAATAGGATATTTTATAAAAAACTTTTATGTATCCGATTGATGTATATTTCAATAAAGTACTTTTAAAGTACTTATTACAGTGCCAATTCAGCAAATGTTAGTTGAGGTGGAGGAAATGGGAATTATATAAGAATTGTAAGGTAAATAGGAAACTGACTAAAAGGGAGCAATGTGTTATGAAAGAAAAATTCTTTTACTAGTTTTGATTACTTTGATTAGTAGTGGGTATCCTCAGGAATTGGTCTTGGGGGCAAACCTAATTAATGTTTTTAAAGAAAATGACACAATATATTCATTAAATTTGCTGGTGACATACATTTGGGAATCATTGTCAATATAAGACAGGAAGATTTAGATAACCTTAAAAACCAGTAATAGAAATAAAATGGGGCATGCCTTTAAGATCTAAAAATAATTTCTGCTTTAAGATAAGGGAAGGAGAAAGAACAGGTGTATTAGTCACAAGGTACATGTAAGCCACACTGCTCACTTCACAATTTGATTAATGATACAGCTGCTGGAATCATGAGATTACAGGAAACCCTCCACTTCCTTTTTTAAAAGTAAGTTTTATTAACCTCCTAGTTGCAGAAAGAATTTTGAAAAATTTGAATGCTAATAGACCACACATAAAAACATGATAAAAATATCCCAAATGTGTTTTTAAATTGGCTTTTTCAAAACAATCTCATGATTTTTGTAGCCTCACCTATGATTTTTTTTCTTGAATGTGTACAAGCCCAAGTTGTATGTGTGTAGGCCTACATTAGTACACAATAAGTTCTGTTGGCACACAAACTGCATCCTTAGCACTTATATTTCAGCTGCAGCTGAGCAAACAGTTGGTAAAATTCCCTCTATAGATGACATTTGTGCTATTTACATAAGAGAAATTAGCTGCAGATGAATCTCTTAAAGCTTGTTTAAGGTGACATGAGAAATAACTTGCTCCTCACCCTGCCTTCTGCTTAATTTTCAGACCCTTTCTTGGGCTTTTAACAATCTGAACAATTCTTGCCCTTTCTTAAAATGTTTCCTTCCTATCATCTTCTGCTAATTTTTTAGCATATGAAAATATTTATATTTGCATAATATGAACACCAGATGGCGGTATAAGTATGTGGAAAGCAATTCCTCTCCAAAATTGTTGTGCTTGTAAAGCTAGGAAAACAAAGAACATAAGGAAGGCTTCCCTTTTGGCTGTTTAAGCATGCTAATAACTAGCGATGGCACAAAATGAAGCATGATGGTCTATTAATGGGGGCCCAATATTTGGTGGATGGTGAGGACAGTTGGATGGCAAGAACAGCTTAGGCAAAAAAAAGAAAAAAAAGACCTTGCCCTGAAACAGTTTTGTTCAAATATGATGAAGCCAATATAAACTTCTGTGAATTGATGTTAATCATTACCATTAATATTGTAATTAACTTTACATGGGTTTCCGACAATTGTAATTGTGATGCAAATAGCATCTTGTTGCAGTCCTAACCCAAAAGAACCACTTCTTATGGCTATCCAAATAACACATACTGTATTGGTTTGCCTAAAAACCATGGCAATTAAAATTAGTGATACAATATATATAATATATATATAAAAAAATAACATAAGGGGTGCATCTATACAAGATGTATACTGTGCAATTGACTAATTATCAGAACAGTAAATGTCTTGGTGTCCATGGGCTACTGGTGCTGCCTTAGTCAGGGGGGTCATGTGCCCTCCTCCAGCAACCAGTCAGCGACGGGGGGGCGAGGATTCCCCCACAGCCAATTTCTCCAACTGCGGGGGGGAGGCCCCCATGCAGCGGGGGGGGGGTCCCATACAGCAAAGCTTACCAAGTAGTGAGCAGCACTCCCAGAAGGGGCAGTGGCGCTCCCAGGAGCAGCTGCAGCCTACATCCAGTGCTCACACTCCCTGGCTGGCACTCACAGGGGGAGCACTGGCGCTCCCGCCTGCCTCCCCTGCCTGTTGCTTGTGTGGGAAGTGCGGCCTGACAGGGAGTACACCGGCACTCTCAGAGGCTGCACATGCACACCCGTGTACTCCCTAGACATCACCACTGTTGGTGCCTACACATATGCCCCTCTTAGGCTGAAGTAAACATTTACTATGCAGCAGGACAGTACTTGTAGTTACAAGTACTATCCTGCTGGAGCATAAGAAACTGCAACAGTGCATGTGCGGAGGGGTTGGCTGGGGCATAAGGGTGCTTCAGTGGAGAGGCTGCCTGCTGGCTAACCACACACTGAAACTCCCTTGTGCCCCAGCCAACCCCTCCACTGCACATTGAGCTGTGAGGAGCAGCCCTGGGCTTGCATGCTGACCCATGGGCCCTCCAGCAGCTGGGGCTGATCTGACCCAGCTCAACATGCTGCGTATGAATAAACTTCAGAGCTTATTGCTCCCTGACACATGTTCAAATGGCATGTCTGGGAGCAATAAACTGCTTAGCAATAAGCTCTGTAGTTTATCCATGGCCGGTAATCGTATGTGTAAATGTGCCCAAGAAGTGCCATACTGAGGCAGATCAGGCTGGTGGTCTACCTAGCTCAGTGTCCTATCTCCAGCAGTGGCAGAAGTGGATTTTATAGATGGAGAGCATTGAACTGGATACATCTAGAGTGTTCTGTCACCTATTCATTACCCTCCCTGGCATCCACCCTCATTGGCCTAGAGATGCCTGGAAAGCATGTACAACAGTTCTGTTCAACAGCTATTAATAGATCTATCATCCATGAATTTGTCTACTTCCTTTTTGAACCTCACTATGCTATCAGCCTCTACTACCTCCTGTGGTAATGATTTCCACAAATTAACTATGAGTTGTGTAAAAAAGTAGTATGTAGTAGTAGTGACAGAATTTGGGTTAAGTCATCCATACCTTCTCTAAGTTATTCTGGAATTAAATATTAGCCCTCACTGGACAAGAATTGCTGGACTGCAAAGGGCTCCAGATGTTGTTAACCTTCCTCTACCATAGTGTGTGTGTGGAGCCAATGGAAATGGGTGGCATGGAGCTGGCTATGCTGGGTAAGTTGCACAACTATGCTTTGGAGACCTCAGTTTGGCCCTCAGTCATTCACTTGTCTTTGTTTGCTTTTATGCTGCTACTGCCCTCACTTTTCTGCCCATTATGTTATATATGGGTATGGCTTAGAATGTGTGTTGGAATTTCCTTTGGGTCCAGTTCCAAATGTGTATTTTAGACTCTTCTTTACAATATTATCTGGCTCTTGCACCAATATGCTCTAAAAAGATCAGCAAAGTAACATTTGACCTCCATTATAAAATACAACTGAAATATTGCAGAATCCACCAAATATGTAACTTTATTGGGGAGGGGGGTTATCTGCTGATTGTAAATGTTTTTGGTGGAAATTAAGGGCCAGAAATGAAATCCTTGATTTATCAGTATGTGACATTCCAGCATATTGTACCACTCCATGGAAACTCAGTAACATAAACATCACGAAGATGAGATGCACCTACTTCAATACTGAGCACAAAGTTCTGAAAGTGGCAGTTCACTGGCTTTTCTTTCCATGCTCCATGCCTCCCCCTCAGGATTAGATTTCACACAGGATAGCTATATAAAACTGTTCGTTAAAGTGTCAATTGTTGCCCTGTTTTGTGAAAATGGAAAGGAGGTTATCTCTACCATTTTGACTTTGTGTGAATTTTTTTGTACCTACAGTGCTAGAGCCTTCTGCTTCCAGCAGCTATCTAAAGTAATTAGATTCTTCTCCAGTCAGTAAGTAGCTCTCATACTGTGAAAAATCAAATAAAAAACTCCCACAATGTGATGCTTGCTAAATTATTTTAACCATTCAGTTGAAAATCATTTTTCATTCAATACTGTTCTTTTCACTTTTTCTTGCAAAACATACTTCCTAGTTGGTGTTATTTTTTAAAAAAGCAGACAGGCTGACTACCTCATTTTATTTATGTTTCTGTTAAAATGAAAATACTTTCTTCTCATAGAGATAACAGACTGAAAAGGGACAAAATTTGAGATTTCTGTGTAAATACATTGCTACTAAAATAGTAGCTTTAAAGATTTAACCCATTGTTGTATTTCATACAAAAAGATGAGCAAGCTCAGTGTGGTGAAAAGGACTCCTAAACCATACCTATAACAGCATTTAAAAATCTTAGCTTTTCTAGTTGGCAGATGGTAAATGAAAAAGCCAGGTGAGACCAAGGATAAATTAATACACTTTTTAGCTAGTTTTGTTTCTGTCAATAAGTTGAAAGACCTTGGTAGAGGTCTGAGAGCTCATTTGATTATAGTAAGGATAGATGATGAATTCTCCCAGGTACTATAAGAGGGGCTCATTTTCATCATGCTGTGCTGACAATATCAAGCAGCAAATGACCAGACAAACTGTGAATCCAGGCTCTAACGCTAAAGATTTGTTTCTATGTGACATTTCTGTTCTTCACAAGATCTCTTCTGGGCTACTTCCAAGATCTTGGAACTGAGTTGAAATTTTGCTTGTATCAGTTATACATCTGTGGATGAAGTTGTGTGTTACACTTAGACCATACTAAGGGTACTTAAAACACAAGTGTCCACATGTTACAGCTTCTAAATTATGCCACTTCAGGTGAGGGTTAATGTTAGGCCATGCTATCTTTCTTGTATTAGGGTAACTTCAGTCTGCTCCATGGAAGTAAAACAAGCAAGTTGCAATCCCAAAGCATCCCAGGATGCTCTACTCCCATATCCTCCATCCTCTCTGCCCCCATCAAGAGCAGGGAGTTCAAGCCATGTCCCTGCTCACTAGTCCTCTAGTGTCAAGTCAGAGCTGTCAAGCAAGAAGCAGTATTAATCCATAACACGCAACTTCTCACAGCTTGTTTTAATTTTAACAATGTTTAATGTTGCACAGATTTAGTATGGGCTACACGTAATGTGTAACTTCATCCTGTGTAATAATACTGTGGAGTTCCTCCTGATTTAAAACAGCACAAGGGAGAAGTGAATGAGGCAAGGTTTTCTGTTATTACACATTTTGGGGGTTTTTTATTATAGACAACGTCCACTTTACCCATAAGGTAGGAGTAAAAAAATCACCATGACATCTGATCATTCCTACTCTATAAAGGAGCTTACATTTACTTTTTGTCAAATAGTTATTTCAGTGTATGGAAGTTGAGGACAAGAGGAAGAGATTTCTGCAGCTATTTTTAAATCGTCTGCCCATGTTTAATTCTGCATGCAGACTAAATCCATATTTATTGTTTCCAGTTTTCTTTCTGACATTAATTTTTCTGCACTGTTCTGGCAGGCAAACTGCATCAACACATATACTGCACTTTTCATTTACTTGCTAATGGATTTCACTTCTTCAAAGCCATAAATTTGTTTGTGCCATGAAAAGGGGGTCAGGAGGAAACAGTGTTGTTAAATGAGGAAAAATAGGCAAGATCAATTCTATCCATTTTAAATATCTGTAGGAAATCCATTTTTGCCACAAAGCTGTAGTGATCTTTAGAGGCTGAGTGGAAAAGACAAAGAGGTTCAGAACTGCTACTCCATTCACCATCTCCATTCTGATTTATAAAGTCATTTTTATTCTTTCTGCTTAACAGCTAGTGTAGGCAAAGCTAGTTCTGTAGATTGATTATTGGCAAAGGCTTATTGTTTTCCGGCCCTGCTATTATTGGAAACATTTATTATCCCAGTGTCATTCTGAGAAATTTGTGTTATAAATTGTTTGTAATCATTACTAAATGTGATAAACCAACTGCAGTTTTAAGAGGAGAAGGGACTCCTGTTGTCACAGGAGCATTCTATGGCCAGTGCTAATCCTTGAGCAGTTCGAAAGTTGTGTACTTCTTCAGAAAGCGTCTTAAAAAGGCAAGCACAAGGCCGGTACTCTCCCCATACTCATCCAGTAGCTTCACATATTTAGGACTGCAGCATATCTCTCTTGTCATTTTCTTTTCTGTAAACATTTTCTTGTCTGTTTACATCTTTTAACATTCCTGCACTGGGCACTGGAAATAGTTTAACCACAGCTCTGTACAGGCTAATCTGTCATGTGAGTTTAGTTTTCTTTGTTAAGTATTGGGTAATCTCATTGTGATACTTTGAACTCTTAGGGCCCTTTTTCAATTAGATGAAAGCCTTTTATACCACACTACAAATCTGAGGATTTGTAAAACATCCATTAGTAATGTTTCAAAAAACTTCTGGAGATAGGTATGCATTATTTTCATTTTACATACTGGGAAACATGAAAGTTAAATCCCTTGACGTGACAGTCAATGAGATGCAGAGTTGAGAACACAAATGAAGGCCAGTATGTTCAGGCATGGGCAGCTAAAGTTAGACACATTAACTATATTTTATGCTAATTTATCAGAGTACCTTAACAAGACTTCTTATTTTTAACACTTTCACTGAAATCTATAGGTTGATGCTTGAGATTAAGCTACTGTTTAAGAATCTTGATGAATCTCGTTGTTGAGGATTTGTGATGATGACTGTAGGATTTGGGGACAAAAATGGTTTGAACCAAACATTTACCAGGGTGCAAGTTTGAGAAGTTTTAATTGTCACGCTTGGTTAATCTGGGTTTTGATGAAAACAGAAATATAATCCTATGGCTGTTAAAGATGGTCTCTTTTCAAAAGAGCTGTGTCCAGGGTATGAATGAAGCATAAAAATCTTATACAACATTAATACAGGTCTGCCTAATATGTACAACATCCCAATATACTGAATACAGTGGTTTTCAGTGTGAGATATCTTTATATCAGCTAGTGTTTAGTAAACTATCTGAAGTCTCTGACAGATGTTCACTTTAAGGCATGATGGATCTAATCTTTGATCCTAACAATCATGCTTCCTGCCATGGCACACGTGCATGGCAGGACATAAGATTTTGGGATTGGGGATTGGATCCCACTCCCACTTTACTTGCTGGCACAGCGAGATGAAACCCATCAGCTGACTCTCATTTGGGGCCAGGAACTAAATGGATCCCCAGCCCCAACCAAGAACCATCTTGGTTCATGAGGAGCCCAGCACCAGGCTGACAGCCTGATATCAAGCTCTGTATGCATAGGGAGCTGTGGAAGCCCTGTGTGGTGGCCCAGCTGAGCAACACATGGAGTTTGATAGCTTCCTGTACATGGGGAGCCCAGCATTGGGCTGTAACAGGTCCATTTCCAACTCCCTGTGTGCGGGGTGCTGTATAACCCCCTTGTGCTGCCTGACATGAGGCTTGATAGTTCCCTTCACTTGGGGAGCCTGGCTTGGACCTATCAAACCCTTGTGCTGCCCAGCTGGTTGGCACATGGGGTTTATATAGCTCTTGGTGCATGGAGAGCCTGCCATTAGGCTGCAGCAGTCCAGCTGGGTGGAACATGCTGTTTTGACAAGTTCTGGCTATGTGTTTAAGACATAATACAAATGAGCCACAATTGTTATACATTATATGAGGGAGTAACTGTGTGGTTTGCTTGATGCATTATCATACTTTATCACAACTGTGGCCGGGTTATTATTTAAGGTGCAATTAACCTGTTAATTGCATCTTATGGGTAACGTGTTGGGAGCTTCAAAGTAAATGTGTCACACCTTCTGTATCATCTGGAATAAACTTAAAAGGTAGCAAAAGAAAGGACTTTAATTTTCTCTAAGTCTGTGGTGATAGCAATACCTCTACTGATCCAGTTCAAATGAATGATTATTTTGTAAAATTTTAAGGGAACTGCATTTCACCTGAACATATGTTCCCTGTCCTAAAATAATGACAGATTCATAGAAGATGTGAAAATCTTAATTACCTAACCCTAAAGCAGTTGCATAGATTACCAGGCAAATAGATGAAGAGATTAACCCTTTAACATCTGGATAACTCTGGGTCCTCCTCTATACCTTTCTAACCTATTCCTCAGTGTGCATATCAAGATATATTAATGTATCCACAACTAGTGAGTAGATACAAAAGTCAAGGTAAAATGCCTATTTTTTACATGATCTCATAGACCAATTTATGTATCTAAGGTAGACAGTCACTTTCCCAAAAATATTTTGATCAATGGATTCATTTTTCTGACATGCTCACCTTATCAGTGACTGTATTTACCAATAATTTAACCTATACCACTGTAAAGAAGACCAAATTAATATCACATTCTTAAATTGCTCTAGATTTAAGGCAACTTCCAATTCCAGATTTGGTGGCTGTTTCATATTATTAACAGACCAAGTCCTGAATCTTCTTGGTATCTTCTATGATCTGTTCTAAAAATATCAAATAAACTCAAACCAACAACCCAGGCAGTCTCTTGAATCTTAGCTATCTTAACTTTTGTCTTCTGGAATTTGTGAAATTATGGAAGAACTAGCATGCATGTGTCGTGTGTGCATGCCTGGGTCTCTGTTTGTGAGTGGAGATGGGTTTGGAAAATTGAAAATAATGGGGCTTCAGCAATTTAATTTGCATTGTTACTGTACAGTAGAAGGATTCTGGCCTAAACTGAAGAGGAAGTTATGATCTAACTCCTCTCTCAGTTAGGCAAAGTGCAGCTTAAAGCACATCCAAATATAGTCAGAGGTCTTTCTGTGTGGGTGAGAAGATTTAAGGCTAAAGTACAGGTAAGAATCTATGATAATGGTGCAATTTACATACATGCTGAGAAATGTTCTGTAGGTGATATTGCTACACAAATTGCCAGTTGCTTAAATTATGAGCGAGACCTTATGAGGGAGGATAAGGCAAGATGCTGCATTTATTGATTAAGTGCTTAATACAACCCCCCACTTTATACCCCGATTTTTGTTCTGTGCTGGTATACGTTACCAGTTTTATCAGTGCTTGGATCAACTTAGTGGCCAGCCAAGTTGATCATGAATAGGTGCTGGGCTCCTGCAATCCATCTCATCAGATGAACAGATGCTCCAGGATGACAAGAAGACCCCAAATCGATATGGTTTGCCGCATTTTTTTTTATAGCCTTGTCAATTCACCCAGTCCTCTGGGCTTTTGCAGGGTTATTACTGTGTTCTTTCTTGAAGGTTGATTGCTGCTGTTCTCTCGCTGTTCTGGGGTGGATTTTTCTTGTTTGTTCTTTTATCTGTTTGCATTCCTCAGCCAGTCACCAGCTGATGTTTTCCTTTTCCACAAACACACACAACCTATACAGCATACAAAAGTGTAAAAGGTCAAGCACTTATGTCAAGTTACAGAGCAATACAAAATGGAGTTTCTTAAGGGAATGCAAAACTCAAGAAAATACATAAGATTAAAAGCAATAGGCAAAAGTCTATTCCATGTTATTTACCTAACATCAAGCTGGTATTTGTGCTATTTGCATAGCAATATAGACCCTTGAGTAATAGGTCTTGGAATTAACAATTTGTTGAGATGCTTAGGGCAGTTCTCCTCTCTGCTATTGTTTCAAGTAGTCTGAAGGCAGCTTTGGTTACTGTCAGTTACTTTTTCAGTTGCTCAGCATGGATCAGTAGTGCCTATTTCTTAATTTTGCCCTGTTAATGTTCCTTTCCTGTTCACTTCAGTGTTTCTGCATAGGAAAAAGTAAAATTTGGCTCCCTGTGTTTATGGTCCTTCTAAGCTAGACCCAGCTCTGGGACATTTTTTTCTTCTTTTTTTGAAGGCAATTAGGAGATATCCATCTATAGAATGCTGCTCAGTGCAGAGGCAACACTGAACAAGGTATCTCAGGTACCAGAAGCAGTATAGCTACAATAGCAGTGCTACACCCAAACTCATTAGCTCTGCTACGAGACGTATGCCACATACTAGCTTGGTTAGAACACGGATATACTGCATCTGGTACCCAAGTTAGTACATTCAGAAATAGAAGACTATATTGATATTCAGAAATGTAAAAATATTTGAAATGTTAATGCTTCATATTATGACATAAACTTGTACCATTCATGATAATATTTACTAGTCATTAAGCTTGTTTTTATTTGACCAGTGTTATTGAGGGGAATTAAAAAATCCCCCAACAGCTTCTGTGTTTTGCTGCCCATGCCCTTTTATGCATAACAGAAGATAATTACATTTTCCTCTAGCAGGATACAATAACAAATGGCAAGGATGAGAAAGAACAGTGTAGTAAAAAACAGATATTCAAGATAAACTATCCTGGAGTTAAATTTGCAATTTAAAACCAATACTGTACATTGATAGCACATAAGAGCAATACAGGTACCAGAGAAGATTATATTACAATATGGCTTGATTACCATCTGCTTGGATTTAATTAATTTCCTTAATTGGAGAACAATGCATTTTCTAATTACACATGAAAACACTGGCTCTGCTAGCTATTTCAGAGTCTTTATCTATTGGAAAAACTCTCCTGGTAGACTCACTGTCTGCCTGTTTTATACAACCCTCATCTCAGTGGACACAGGCTGTTTGGCAGACTCCTGACAATTACTCAAACTAATCACATGTGAAGTAACATTCCAAATTTGTAATTTAGGTGCAATAAAACTCTAAATGTAAGTAATTCAACTTATACAAATACTGGGGTAAAACTTCCACCAGAAACGTAATTATAAAACAGTACAGATGCAACTAGAATTAAATTTAAGTGAAACATGCCATCTCAATAAATGCTATGAAGATGATACCTATGACCACAGAAAGGGAAATTAATTTCCCTACTTTCCACTGAAAGTGTCATGATCTAACATTAACCTACCAGTGGGGTTAATAATAAAATAGTTAAGGTATGAAATAGAGACATCAATACTAAAATTCCAGAAGACAAAAGTTAAGATATATCATGTGGACACTCATCTTACTAAAATAACAAAATACTAGTGAATTATTACCCTCAATAGTGTTACAATTACACTACAATTAAATGGTACTCATCTGACTTGCAGAGCCAAAACTTTAAGTACAACTGGGGTAAATCAGTGAAGTCAATGCAGATTTGCCAATGTATATACATTGAGGCTCTGACCCCACATTCTTATAATATATCTTATAACTTATTTGGATACCAAAACACAGATTTAACACTGTTTCTTTCAAATGATTTGTTCTTTCCATAAAATCAAAGGAAAGAGCAAGAAAATACCACCAATGCATTCCTAATACTGTGATGTACTGCAGCTCTGATAAACTATACAGAAAATGTTATGTGCAGGTTTGAATTTCTCTATGGATATCTTAATTTTCACATTTTGTGAGGCCTAATAGTTTTGTTTTGACAGAAGTTTAATCAAAGGAAAGTGACACCTAATTTGACTCTTGACATTTTTTATATTACTTTTAGATTGTAAAACATTTCATTACTTCCACAGCCTCACTGCATGCTTATTCACCAGAATTACTAATCACAGTGACAGCTGCTTATTTTAGGGGCTGGAATGGAGCTTTATGAAGGCGTTAAAAAAGTCAGAACCTCAGGATGAAGAGTAAAATCTATTTAAAAATAAAACATTTGGGTCACAGAAGATAACTGATTTTTACTAAAACAAACCAATTAGACTGAGGGTTTTGCTCTTTCATCAGACAATGACAGCTTCTAATATAAAGCATTATCCTCTTAGGAAAAAAAATCACTCTTTTCTGCAATCTGAAATTTGCACTTATTGCTGTCATGGGTCATTGTCTGAAATAGAACCAAGACTTTAAGCATTAGAAGTGTTCTACCATTTGAGGCAAAGGAATAACTGTAGCTGGCAGCTCTACTAAACACATAGCTTTTGTGAGTAAGACATTGGTGAAGGGTGTATAGGATGTACTGATCAAAATCACTTTGCATCCATTCATGAACCTATCATTAATCAATCATTTATAAGACCTAGTGTCTAGTAATATAAGATACAGTTGGTCGAAGCCATATACATTGACATAAAATGTCATCCAGTTTGTAAGTTCTGTGGATGACAACTTTATGTTTCAGAAGGCTGAGGAGATAACTAGGGGATCATGTATCTTGGACCTTATCCTGACCAATAGTGAAGAATTGGTAGAGGATGTGAAGGTAATGGGAAACTTGAGAGGAAATGATTACAATATGATGGAATTCAAGATCCTGAGATTGGGAAAGCTTTAGTTCAGCAGAACCAAGACACTGGATTTCAAAAAGGTGAATTTCAGCTGACTTAAGGAGTTAATAGCCATGGTACCATTCGAAGACAGACTGAAAGATAAAGATGCCTGAAAGATAAAGGAGGATTGTAAGCTTGTAAAGGGCGCAGTATTGGAAGTCCAACAAGAAACTGTTTCAACCTGACAGAAGCATAAGAAGAATGGTAAGAACTCAATGTAGCTGCACAAGAAGCTTCTAGGATGCCTCAAATACAAAAGGAAAGAATATGGGAAATGGAAAAGTGGATAAATCACTGAGGAAGCATACCAGGAAATAGCTTTCAGGAATAAAATCAGGAAGACAAAGGTGAAAAATGAGCTGCATCTGGCAAGAGAAGTTAAAGACCAGAAGCAGAGGTTCTATAAATATGTTGATCAGAAAAGCAAGACCAAGGAAGCTGTGGGAAGTGAAATAACCAGGGAGAACTCTTAAAAGAAGATGCAGAGAAGATGGAGCTACTCAACAGCTACTCTGTCTCAGTCTTGCAAAACTGTCAAGCTGTAACCAGACAGTTAATAAGGATTATTTGGCTGAGGAAGGGGACAAGCTGAAGGATGACAAAAACAAAAGTCAGAATGAATTCAAGTCATCAGGTCCCAATAAACTCCATCCCAGCATATTGAAGGAAGTGACAGAGGAGATCTCAGAGCCCTTGGCAATAATATTTACAAAGTCATGGAAGAGGCAAGGTACCAGAGGACTGGAAGAGGGTCAATATAGTGCCCCTCTTTAAAAAATAGTAGGAATTAAAAAAAAAAAAAAAAAAGCAAAAAAGAGGACCCAGGGAACTAAAGACTGGTTAGCCTCACCTCAATACCCAAGAAGTTACTGGAGCATATCATAAGGAAATCCTTTTGCCAGCATCTGGAAGAGGAAAGGCTGATCACAAATAGCCAGCATGGATTACTAAGAGCAAATCATGCCAAATAAAATTGATCTCCTCCTTTGACAGAGTAACTAGTTGCGGGTGTGGAAGGGAGGGAATGAAGGGAATGCTGTGGATTTAGTGGACTTCAGCAAGGCTTTTGACAAGGCCCTCTCATAAACAGACTGGAGAAATGGTGGGCTGGACAAAACTACTATAAGGAGAATAGACAACTGGCTCAATAGCCACCAATGATAATTATAATAATTATAATTGTATCCAAGTCAGAACAGCAGCAGGGTTTTGAGTGGCATCCCACAGAAGTCTATCCTGGGCCCAGTGCTGTTCAACATGTTTAATAATGATTTGGATGCTGGAATTGAGAGCTTCCTGAGCAGATAATGCTAAACTGGGAATGACTGTGAATATACTGGAGGACAGGAACATAGTTTAGAAGGATCCTGACAGATTGGAAAATTGAGTTGCAGCTAACAGGATAAAGTTCAATGCTGAGAAATGCAAAGTGCTACATCTTGGGAAGGATAATCAAACGTATGAATACAAAATGGGTGACCTCTGGCTGGATGGCAGGACTATTGAGGAGTATCTGGGAGTCTTGGTATATTATAGACTAAATATGAGTCTGCAGTGTGATGCTGCCTCACAAAAGGCAAATGCAATTCTTGGCTGTATCAACGGGAGCATTAGGCGCAAGACACAAGAGGTGATAGTACCACTCTACTCAGTACTGGTTAGGCCTCATCTGGAGGTAGTGTGTGCAGTTTTTGACTCCATGTTTTAATAAGGATGCAGAGAAGTTGGAGAGGTTCTAGAGGCAGGAGACAAAAAAGATAAAGGGTTTGGAAAGCAAGTCATACAAGGAGAGGCTGAAAGAAATGGGCATGTTTCACTTGTGGAAATGGTGCTTAAGAGGAGACATGATAGCAGTCTTCAAATACCTGAAGGGCTGCCATAACAAGAGGGAAAACACCTTTTTTTCTCTTGCTGCAGGGAGCAGGACATGGACCAATGGCTTGAAGCTGCAGTGAAGGAGATTTGCTCTTTAATATCAGGAAAAAAAATTCACTGTTAGAGTACTGAGGTAGTTGAATAGATTGCCAAGGGAAGCTGTGCACTATTTATTGCTGGAGGTGTTCAAGGAGAAGATGGACAAGCATTGGTCAGGCATGATCTAGGTGTAAGTACACCTATGTTTAACTTGGTTTTTTTTCTGTGCTTCTGAGCTTTATACATGGGTCTGGGAAGGAATTTTTCCCCCTCTGATGCTACATGTCAGGGGGGTTTTGTATGTTTTTAAGCCTTCTTTAGAAGTACTGGGTATTGGCTGCAGCCTAGGCTAGGAATTGTAACTGGGGATTAACTGCTCCTGCTGGAAATTAAGTCCAGAGGTTGATGGCTAGAGGGTCTTGCCTCTCCACTCAGGGTCAGACTGATTACTTTTTGGGGGGAGTCAGGAAGGCCTCTAGCATGGGGTAGGACTAGATGATCTCTTGAGGTCTTTTTCAGCCCTACTTTTCAGCCCCTAATTCTATGTTTGCTTGTGGTCCTGGCTTATCTCACTACATAGTATCAAAGTGAGCTAGTAACTGAATGAAGGGCTTCTGGGATTCGTCCACTTGCTGCAGAAAGTGCTGTTGGTAGTTGAGCATGTTAGCTGTTTTCTTGGAGTTTAAGTTCCAGCAGGAGCAGTGGCACAGCCCAGTTACAATTCCCAGCCTTGGCTGTACCCAAAACCCAGTGCTTCTGAGGAAAGCTTAAAAAAAAAAGCCCTGATACATGTAGCGTTTGGGGGAGGGGGGATTCCTTCTCAGACCCATGTCCAAGCCCAGAAACACAAAAAAACCCAAAGCAGAATATAGGCATATCCTACACTTAGATCATCCCTGACCAATAAACCAATTGATCACATTAATGATTTTAGGCTCACATAAATTTAGAGAGAGAAATGATGTTTTGGAAAAATAAATAATCTTTATGGGTTGGTCCTGTTTCTGTTGCAAAGAAAAAATGTAGAAATGTATGAGAACAATGTCCCAGATCCCTAGTAAGCATACATTTCTTAAAGTCCACTGAAATCACAGGAGATAAGGAAATGTTATATTCATTGAGGTCCTGATCCACTGAGTTTCTTTGTTGCCCATAATTGTTATTTTCTGGACGTCCCCATGCAAATAGAATAAAATAAACATTTTGTGAATCCAGAATATAAGGAAACAATATGACTTGTGAATCTGTGTGACTCTGTGAAATGAACTGAGATATTTTAATAGAATTGTCACAAATAAGTTCCTAAGTCTACAACTATGGCTTATTCCTTTTGCTGGCTGAATTTTTTGATATATAGTTTATCAAATGAAAAATATTGCTTCACAAAAGTTTCTATGACCATTATGTTGGTGTTTAATCATCATTTTAGCAGATTTATTATCAAGTAGCTCTTTAAATGGTAATAAGCAATCATAGTTTTGAGTATAATTTACAATAAAATATTTCTGTAAAAAACAATAAAAATGTCATTGGAACTTCCCTGAAAAAGGCAAATTATTCTGGCGTGGCCCCTGTAAAACCAAACCAATTTTGAAAAGCTCAAAAAACTTTTCCATGATTTTTAACCAATAATAATTCTTCCAAAAGCCATTTGGATGACATAAGAATAAGATGGGTATGGCACATTACATAAGGAACAAAATCAGCAAAAATGCATCCTTCTAGTGAGAAATTCACCTCTCTGCCAAAGGCCAACACAAAGTTTGTGCTCAGGCAACTAGCATTAAAACACTATTTTCAAGTCATAATTGGTTAGTCCTATAATAGGTTTCATTGTTGGATGAATTTCACCTACGATGAACATCTTTTTTAAAGTTATGAATCCTGGAATTAAGGTTATCAGAAAGCTATGAAACAAAAGCAGATTTTGCAATTCAGAGAACACAGTATCTTGGGAATTAATATACAACAGCTCTCATCAAATATATACCCATACATCTAATTTCAATATTTATTGTACGTTGTTAAATACAAATAGATTGCTGACATGTTTTACAGTTTATTAGCTGCATAGGAAGCTATGAATCTTTTATATATAATTTATATTCAGTAAGTATATTCTTACTAGTCATCTTGTGTTCCTTTCTGTAAAGTATAATTACCTAATGGACTTTGAAACAAATCTTTATTGGAACCACTAGGGTGGATTCATGTCTCTGGTGCTCAACTACTATGCTGGTGCTAGCTCTACCAAAATTATTTGTGTTGCATAACCATCAGTCTGGAGTATTGAACCATGATCACAATGTGAACTATAACCAGAATTTCTTTTTGTGGGTTGTAGTAAAAAACAAACTGCGTTTCTTCATGGCAAGTAAAACTAACAGCAACTTGTATATACTTCTTCACTTTTAGCTATCAGAACAACTGGAAACATATTAAATATATTCAGGTCCTGCAACTGCTTGTAACTCATTGAGAGAGTGAGAAATGAAACAACTGGGTATTGTGGCACGTATAATGGTAACATAAGTTACTTACTGAGTGGTGATAGATACTTACCAACACTGATTACTGAATTAAAATGCTTGTGGTAACTACACATAATATTACCATGCTCTCTGGCTTATGTAATGATCTTTATATTTTTTTACATAAGTACAATTTTACTATGCTGGTACAGGTGTTAAGGATCATGTCTAGGGCAAATTAAGATATATCTAGGGCAAGTTAAGATATTGTCTAGGGCAAGTTAAGATATTTTCAGTTCCTCCAGTACTCTCTGGACAACAGTTAGTTTCTTACATGGGTGAAGGGGTTCACAGTATTGGTGCCAGTGAACCATCTCCTTTTCTCTGAGGTTGGGTCAGGGAGCACCCCAGTGGGTGCAAACTGGGCACCTTTTCTGAACAAGACAGTGCCCCTTGGGACTGTGTATGCATTTGATCTCTCTTTGTGCAAAGGGAAAGCAGCTACAAATATTCCCTCTCCTCCTTTCTCTCATTCTGTGCTATGCAGCAAAATGTGGTGAATGTCCAACTTGCCATTCTTCCTTCAGCTTCCAGCTCATTCCATAGAAGTTTGTTGTCATGAAGAAATGCCTCTTTGCTTTCTCATGGGCAGCTTTTTCAATTTGATTTTCCTAAAAGAAGAAAGAATAGGACAAAAAGAGAAAGGGAGAACTTTCCATGAGGCAGAGTGAGGTGAATCACAGTCTCCGCCATTGTGACAGACTGAAAATGCAAATTTCAAATGCTTACTATCACACACTGGTTTAATGTTCCTAAAGAACGGCTTACAAAGGATGGAGGATGGGATTCATCTCCAAGGATGAATATTCTGCACTGGTCTGGTCCCGCAGGGAGCAAACCAGGAAAGCCAAGGCTGCAACTGAACTCCAACTAGCTTCGAGTATCAAGGACAATAAAAAGTCCTTTTTCAGATATGTGGGGAGCCGGAGGAAAAGCAAGGGCAACGTTGGACCCCTGCTAAATCAGATGGGACAACTGACAACTGATGCCCAGGAAAAAGCCAACCTATTAAATGGGTACTTTGCGTCGGTCTTTCATCAGTCCCATGGAACGCCCATGCCCACTATGGGACAGGGAGGTCCGGGTGAGGGAGATCCCCTGCCCCCCATCAATGCTGACCTCGTGAAGGAACATCTTGAGAGGCTGGATACCTTCAAGGCAGCTGGCCCTGACAATCTACACACCAGGGTACTCAAGGAGCTGGTGAGCATCATAGCCCAGCTCCTGGCACGGTTCTTTAAGAACTCCTGGAGCTCTGTTGCAGTGCCTGAAGACTAGAAGAAGGCCAATGTGGTGCCTATCCTCAAGAAAGGGAGGAAAGTGGAGGCCCATCAGCCTGACCTCTATCCCAGGGAAGGTCTTAGAAAAGTTTATTAAAGAGGCCATCCTTAATGGACTGGCCAGCGCTAACATACTGAGGGATAGCCAGCATGGGTTTGTTGCAGGTAGGTCTTGCATAACCAATCTCATTTCCTCCTATGACCAGATGACCTATCACCTGGACAAGAGAGAAGAGATTGATGTCATATATCTTGACTTCAAAAAAGCCTTCGATCTGGTATCCCATGATCACCTCTTGGTGAAACTGGCCAGTTGTGGCCTTGGGTCCACCATGATCTGCTGGCTGGGAAATAGGCTCCGTGGTTGGACCCAGAGGGTGGTAATTGATAGAAGTCTATCATCATGGTGCCCATTTATTAATGATGTGGACATTGGAGTCAGTAGCGGACTGGCCAAGTTCGCAGATGACACCAAACTCTGGGGCAAAGCATCCACACCTGAAGACAGGAGGGCTGACCTGGATAGACTCAGCAAATGGGCGGACGAGAACCTGATGGTGTTCAACACTGAAAAATGCAAGGTTCTCCACCTTGCGAGGAAAAACCTGCAGCATGCTTATAGGCTCGACAGTGCTATGCTTGCTAGTGTAGCAGAAACCCCCCTTTTCCTCTTGCCTGCATTTGCTCTCACTCTCTTTGGATATGTTTCTCTTTTTCTACCTTTTCTTCCTTCCTCTCTCTTTCACTTTGAGATAAGGAACTGTGTTTTAAAATTTGTGTGCGCGCATTTTGTATCTCCCCTTGTAGTTTGGTATTTTTATCTATTTGTGTGCCATGGCATTTGTAGCTTATATTTTATACTCCTCACCTTTCAACTTTCAACTAAATGTGTTTTAGT
>NW_005841861.1:1502208-1513621 GCF_000455745.1 Alligator sinensis | reverse complement strand
GGAAGCTGCAGATCAACCAAGGGAAGAACTCAATAGAAGACAATGTAACAACCGGGAAATCTCTAAACGTCACTGATCAAGGGCTAGAAGCCCTGGCCTGAGTTAATCAACGCCAGAGACCAACTTTTGGGCTGAATATCTCCAGATCAACCACTCCCAGAGCCCTATTCTAAATTCATCAATGGACTCCCAAACCTGCACGTACATGCGGACGACCCCTGGGGCTGACAGATGCTGTCCAGTAGCCACCGGGGGGCGGGGGGGAAGTCCCACGAGGGTCAATGACCCCTGGATTGGGCAAACCTGAAAACTGGGGAGTCACCAAAGTCTGCCAGGGACAGATAAAAGGCAGTGAAAAGTGACCCTCAGGGGCGCCCTCTTGATCTCGATCTCCAACTCGACCAGACCTGTCTAGCCAGAAGGACCAGCCGGCAACCCCCTTCTGGAGGATAACACCACGCTGAAAGAAGCCTCGACTGGCCATCTACGGCAGACTCCAGCGCTTGTAGGATAGGTATACCTGACTCTGTAGCCTGCTACTGTGTGTGTGTGTGTATGTGTGTGCATGTGTGTGTGTGGGGACCAGCCCCAAGGTTTATGATTACAGTGTTTCAATCTGCCTAATAAACTAGAATTTTAAGGATCCCGAGTTGGACATTTGTAGCCAACACTAGCATTACAGAAGAAAGACTTGGGGGTTATCATTGACCACAAGATGAACATGAGCCTTCAATGCGATGCTGCAGCTAGTAAAGCGAGCAAAACACTGGCTTGCATCCATAGATGCTTCTCAAGCAAATCCCCGGACGTCATTCTCCCCTTGTACTTGGCCTTGGTGAGGCCACAGCCGCAGTAATGTGTCACGTTTTTTGGGCCCCACAATTCAAAAAGGATATGGAGAAGCTTGAGAGAGTCCAGAGAAGAGCCACGTGCATGATCAGAGGTCAGGAAAACACACCTTACGATGACAGGCTGAGAGCTATGCGGCTCTTTAGCCTGGAAAAGCATGGGCTCAGGGGTGATCTGATGGCCACCTATAAGTTTATCGGGGTGACCACCAGTATCTGGGGGGACATTTGTTCACCAGAGCTCCCCAAGGGATGATGAGGTCAAATGATTATAAGCTACTGCAAGACCATTTCAGGCTGGACATAAGAAAGAATTTCTTTACTGCCCAAGTCCCCAAAGTCTGGAATATCCTGCCATTGGAGGTGGTTCAAGCACCTACATTGAACACCTTCAAGAGAAATTTGGATACTTATCTTGCTGGGATCCTATGACCCCAGCTGACTTCCTGCCCCTGGGGCAGGGGCTGGACTCGATGATCTTCCAAGGTCCCTTCCAGCCCTAATGTCTATGAAATCTATAAAATCAAAGGGCACAACACTAAAAATATCTCCAGGAACATTGCATCTTCCTCATTTTTGTTACATACTGAGTTCTTTCTTAGAGGCCACTGCTTTGACAGGAGTGTTGAAAGTCAAGTCGAGACTAAGCTTCAAGAATTTTTTTGTCCCCTTCCAGCACACATGGTCACGTTATAACTGACAAACAGGGGTAGGCAGAATTGTCCATGACTTTCACAAGCATCTTCTTTGCCTCCCCTCTTCCCCCCACTTTGCTGCCCATCTTCAGGATTGCTTCTCATGGGAGTCTCTTAAACAAATAAGTGACCTTGTCACTTTGTCTCAGAAGTATGGATGAGGTTATTTAAGAACAGAGACAGAAACTATTTTATTTGATGCCCATCTTGTTGGGGTCATCTGATCCCAGCAGTCTTTCCTGCCCAAGTGCAGGGATGCTGGACCTGATGATTTGTAAGGTCCCTTCCAGACCCTAGCAACCATGAAACTAGCAAACTTAACACCAGTAAAGTAACCCAAGCCAATGTTATCAAACATCATATAAATGAGAAGTGCAATGCTAATGATGATGCACCCAAATTTCAGATAGTGTTCTACCATCTTTGTCAAACAAAGCAAACATTTCAGAATCACACAGTCCAATGTTGTACTTTATTTGTGCGTTACTGAAAAACGAACATCTAATTCATTGTTAATATATAACTAAATTAAATTATACCCCAAATCAAACAACATAAAAGAGGAAATGTAGATAAGAAAATCTTCTTAGACAGACTTTGTTTTCCATCTACCTTAGCAATTTCTGGAATATTCCCTATAGTCACTTTAGCTGAGATGCTGAACTCTAATTGTCTCAGTTTCACAGGCTTCTGAACAAAGATGTATAGTCAGAAGAACCTGCTTGCTTGGATGTTTTGATCTAAAGTCAATGCTTAGCATGCTCTGTGAAAATCCCCTTGAAGAAAAAATGAAGAATTCCCTTCTCCTCTTGTCTGAAATAGAGATACTAGCTTTAGTGAAAGGGATGATACAGAGAAGGAGAGCTACAATTTAATATCTGAAATCAAAATTAGACATGGGTAAGGTAAAGAGTGTATGTGTGTGAGACTGTGCTCAGTCTGAAGAGAATATGACCATGCTATAGTACCAGCTAGAAAAATAATTTCTTCAATTCATGCTGTGATTTTGGAGATCCTGTTTCAGTTCCTGACCAAGAACAAAATGAGAATCACTATATGAGGATTGCATTTACAAATTTGCCTGGTCCTTTGAGCTGGGTGCACATACATGGAGCCAGGGGCGATGTGTATAGGGTGCACGGGGGTGCATGTGCACCCCCTGACAGTGCCCATGCACCCCCTGTCAGGCCACGCTCTCTGTTTAGCCAGTGGGCAGGGGTGCAGGCGGGAGCATCAGTGCTCCCCCTGTGAGTGCCAGGTGAGTGAGATTGCCTGCGGGGGACGCCCGTGCCCCCGGTCAGTGGGATCAGCGGCACATGCCCCCCCTGACTCAAGAGGTACCAGACACCCACGCATGGAGTCTCCCATGCTAGAAGCCCATGTAAGTGTCATGTTTGATTGCAGTGGTCAGAGAAGAGTTCATTCTTTCCTTTCACCGTGGCTTAAGAAAGGATAAGAAGTAGGAGGTGGTGGGGCTATGGCCATATCCCATCCACGTAACCCTGTAAAATTGGACCAGTGCAATAGGTGATGAAAGCTGCACTTGTTGAATATATCATTTTATGCCTTTGATGGAGGAAGAATTTTGCCTTCCTGGAGGAAAAGCAAACTCCCATACTCAAAACCCTCCCAGGATTTGTGTGGCTGTACATTACTGTGTCCTATGGGCAGGGCCAACATGTGACCATTCAGTTTGCAGGAAATAGTTTGTATCCCATTCTTTATAGTAATAACTCCAAGCATTTATAGATTCATAGATTATAAGGGGGTGGAAGGGACCTCTCAAGATCATCAGGTCCAGCTCCCCTGCACTAGGCAGGAAAGACAATTGGGGTCAGGTGACCCCAGTGAGGTGACCGCCCAGTCTCCTTTTCAAGATTTCCAGGGTAGGTGATTGCACCACCTCTGGAGGGAGTTTATTCCCCAGTCTGGACATCCTGACTATGAAACAGCTTTTCCTAATGTTGAGCCTAAAATGGTCTTCCAGGAGTTTGTGGCCATTACTCCTGGTTTTGCCCAAGGGTGCCCTGGTGAACAGTTGTTCACTGAGCCCCTGATGTATTTGCCTGATGTAGTGGTAAGCTGCTACCAAGTACCCTTTCAGCCTTCTCTTTTTTTAGGTTGAAGAGACCCAACTCTCTCAGCCTTTCCTTGTATGACTTGCTTTGCAAGTCTCTGATCATACAGGTAGCTCTTCTCTGGACTCTCTCAAGATTTTCCACATCCTTGTTGAAGTGCAGTGCCCAGAACTGGATGCAGTACTCCAGCTGCAGTCTCACCAATGCTGAGTAAAGTGCAAGACTCACTTCCTTGGTTTTGCTTGAGATGCATTGGTTGATGCATGCCAGAGTATTGTTTGCTTTGCTAGCTACAGCATCGCACTGACAGCTCATGTTCATACTATGTTCTATTACCCCTAGGTCCCTTTCAGTCATTGTGCTGGTCAGTTTGGTGCCACCAACCCTGTAAGTATGTTGGGGATCATTCATCCCAAGATGGATCACTTTACACTTTTCAATGTTGAACTTCATCTGGTTCCGATCTGCCCAACTCGCCAACCTGTCTAGGTCCCCCTGTATCTACAGCCTATTTTCAAGTGTGACCACGCTTCCCCATAACTTGGTGTCATCCTCAAACTTGCCCAGTGAACTCTTCACCCCCACATTCAAATCTTTGATAAAGATATTGAAAAGCACTGGACCAAGCATGGACCCCTTAGGGACACAGCTGGCCACTTCTCACCAGAATGACACAGATCCATTCATTAGAACTCTCTGGGTCCTACCCTGCAGCCAGCTTCCTTCCCACCTAACTGTTGAGCAGTTAAGCCTGCAATTCTCCAATTTTCCTGTGAGAATATGATGGGATACCAGATCAAAGGCCTTTTAGAAGTCTAGGTATACAATGTCAACCTCCTCTCTCTTATCCAGGTGGTGAGTTACCTCGTCATAGAAGGAGATGAGATCAGTAAGACAAGACCTGCCCATGATGAAGCCATGCTGGCTGTCATTCAGAATTATACCTTCTGCAAGCATATCACACATAGACTCCTTGATGAATTTTTCCAGGATTTTCCCTGGGATAGAAGTAAGGCTAATTGGCCTACAGTTGCCTGGATCCTCTCCCCTTTTTGAAAATTGGCACAACATTGGCCCTCTTCCAGTCTTCAGGGACCTTCCCTGAGTGCCATTGATTTTAGAAGAGTTTCATCAGAGGTCCTGTGATGACTTCAGCCAGCTCCTTCAGCACTCTTGGATGAAGTTCATCTAGTCCTGTTGGCTTATAAATGTCTAACTTTTCTAACTAATCACGCACTAGCTCAACATCAACAGTAGGAAGGCAATCACTCCCACCATGCCCGTTCTGAACCTTATCTAGTATGATTTTCCCCTTAGTCCAGTGCAATACCAAAGCAAAATAGTCATTCAGGTGTTCAGTTTTCTCCTGAGTGTCAGTAACCAGCTTTCCTGAGTTGTTAAGCAATGGTCCTATGCTTCCATTTGTTTTCCTCCTGTTCCCTATATACCTAAAAAAGGACTTCTTGTTGTCCTTGATTTCTGTTGCTAGTTTAAATTCAGTCATGGCCTTAGCCTTTCTAATCTGATCCCTACAACTGCGGACCACTGTTGTATAGTCCTCCTTGGGGACTGTCCCAAGTTCCAATTGTTTGTATGCCTTTTTCTTCTTTTACAAGAGGACCATGATATCCCTATTAAGCCAAGAGGGTTTACTAGCCCTTCTACTACCTTTCTTCTGCATGGGAATGGACTTTTTTTGTGCTTCAAGGATTGTGTCCTTGAGGAATGACCACTCTTTGTGCACTCCCTTCACCTTCGGTCCCTGGTCCCCCACAGCACTTCCCTTACTATTGCCCTGAGCCTGTTGAAATTTGCTTTTCTGAAGTCCAAACCTTCAACCTTATGAGCTGATTTTCCTGCTTTGCGATGGAGAGTGAACCTTATGGTGTCATTGTTGCTGTCGCCCAGGCTACCCTCTATATTCAAGTCATTTACCAGATTGTCTTCTTTGGCCAAGACTGAGTCTAGGAGAGCATTACCTCTGGTTGGCCCATGTACTTCCTGGGTCACGCAGAGCTCTTCAGTACAGGTCAGGAAGCAACCGACTGATATGACTTAGCTGAGCGTTCCTCCCAAGAGATGTCTTGGTAATGAAAGTCACCCATGATGACCACATCCTGTGTGTGCACAGTCTCTACCAGTTCTCGAGAGAACTCCAGATTGAGCTCCCCCTGGTTTGGTGGTTTGTAGTATATACTTACAGTTAGGTCTGTCTCACTGTACCCACCCATAGTTTGACCCAGAGGGTTTCGAGCCATTCTTCTTTGGAGCCAATGTTAGTCTCGAAGGAGGTATACTGCTCCCTCAGACAGAGAGCTACACCTCCACTTTTCTTCCCTACTCAGTCCCTTCTGTGCAGGGTGTAGCCCACTATAGCTACATTCCAATCATGTGAGGAGTCCCACCAGGTCTCCGTAATGCCCACTGGGGAGTAGGAGGGTTAGCTCCTCCTGCTTGTTCCCCGTGCTCCTGGCATTAGTGTACCTGAGTCTTCCAATTGAGATCCTCAATTTCCTGGCATGCTGGGGGAGAATCATTCCCTCAGCTCTTGTAAGAGTGACTCTCCCAGTGTCTCCAACTTCAGAGATTTCTTATATTTCTATAACCTTTTCCATGTTCTGCCTTGGAGTGTCTCTTTATTGATATAGTAAAAGCTCTGTTTTCATAGATTCATAGATGTTAGGGTCAGAAGCGACCTCAATAGATCATCAAGTCCGACCCCCTGCATAGGCAGGAAAGAATGCTGGGTTCAGCTGGGTTTAGATGACCCCAGCTAGATGCCTATCTAACCTCCTCTTGAAGACCTCCAGGGTAGGGGAGAGCACCACCTCCCTTGGTGGGAATGGGGGATGCCAGATAACAAAATATGCTGGTTAATTGAGTGGCCCCAGCCGCTGCTTCTCCCGCCCCATCTGTGGCATCCCTTTGCCCCTCCCACAGCATCGCCACCTCTTTTGCAACATTGCCGCCCCTCCTGTGGGCATGCGGGGGCTGCTTACTGAGTCGGGCTGCCTGGCTGCCTGACATGGAGGCTGGCCCCCCACAGCCTTTTTATGCCCCCAGTCCATGGGGGCTCAGAGAAACTGGAAGTGCCACAGTGGGCACTTCCGGTTTCACTTTATCTTACAAGCCGGCATACCTGCCAGCTTGTACCAGATTGTACCAGTGGTGTATGGACAGGTTTATGGTGAGGTAGACAGTGGCATCTTACACTGAACACATTTTCTGTATGACTAATTATTTTAAACATCTATAAAACAGACACACACAATTGCTTGAATTGATGACTGCCAGGTGACAATCAATGTAATACATTTTCTAATGTCTCTATCCAGGATTAAATCTCTGTCTCACTAGTTGATAAATAGTCTCTTTTTGCAGGAACTTGTTTTTTGTGGAGCTTGTTTTGTACTCTGATTTTTAAGGAACTCTTTCCCTCTGGTGACAATTGTCTTGATAAATTTTGACATGAGCCTTGAATTCTTTTACTAAGGATTTGTGGAAGTCATAGTAGTGTGGTAGAACTCAGCAAATAATTCTGAGCTATTCTCAAAGCCTCTCTAGGCAGTGCTGCAGAAGCCCAGAATGACCTACTTTGCTGGGTGACTGATTGAAACAACTATCAACAAATTAAAGTAGTAGTCTTTAGAAGAACAGAATACCTTTAATGATTTATGGATGGTACCTAGTGAACATGCTTGTCAGATCCACAATTGGAAAGCCAAGCTGACTTAGGGACAGCAAAACAGTAAACATGTAACGTGTACTGTCCTCTTTGTGTGTACATCTAACTCCTGTTAGCATCAACGCTACATACCTTTTGCATTGATATCAATTGTGTAAACTGATCTCATTAATCTAAAACTAGATCACTACATAATGGGTGCATTTTATGCAGTATTTCTAAATGATCTTCATCCTATTTCCTAGAGCAGTTTTGCAATCATCAGAACAATTGCTGTTCATTTTTTTTGTCCTGATAGTACCCAATTTTTTTAGGTCAGCATCTTTCAATGATTTGCTGCCAAGCTATTAAACTTTCTGACTCATTTCTATTTGAAAGGACAAAAGATAAAATTCAAGGGTAGTCTGCAATAGGACTAAGCTTCTAGAGTGGAAAGAGTAATGATGAATTGCCTGCAGAATTGTTCCTGTACTTTTGCATCCTTTTCTTAGCAATTTCACTCAACTGTCTGGAGGTTACTTCAGGTGCCTGCACTGGGATAGTTCCCAATGTCAAAAATGATGAGGGAGGAAGCCTTTCGAACTCTGAGGTGTGTGATATTTCACATCAACCATAGAATAAAATTGATTGTTGTAGTTAGCTTTACTTTATGTCCAGCAAGATTTTGTCAGAAAGATTCAAAATATTATTGACCTCATTGCTATTTTTTAACCTAGGAAGGGGAGAATCTTTTTGGGCTAGGAGATTCAAAGGGGTCTTATGCACATAAATGCCTCTTTAGTTACCTAGGTACAAACTTTAGGTACCACTACTAATCACCACTGCTAATCAGAAAATTTTCTCAGCTGCTACTAAATCTTTAAGGTCATCCAGGTCTCTCAGTTTCCAATTTTTTCTTGGAACATATAGGCATACCCCTTTTTGACTGTTGGGTATGTGCACAATTAAGTCTTAAAGCCACTGTATGCATAAGCTTGTCTTTGGTGAGTATGCTCAGAACATGCTTAATCCTCCAGTCACTGTGATACCATTCCGACTTGTAACCCAAGAGGGAACAGGAGACCCAAATTCAAACCTTTTATCAGCCTGATTTGGAGCAGGAATTTGAACCTAGATTCCCCATTATCTAGGGGAATGTCATAACCACTAGGCTAGAGGTGCAAGCAGTTGACAAATCATTCCATAGTGTCTATAAAGATGATAGTTAGAAGCACAAATAGGAGCTAGGGGTTAAGGTCAAGCTGGAGTACGTAACCTGGATAGACATGGATGCAGAGGCATACAAATCAGAGCTTTTCTAAATCCACAAACCATTTAAAATTGATTAAAAAGCAATAGAAAACAAAAAGAAAAAACACTTTAATGACGTTTCAAAATGTTAGCCATTTTAATTCCACATGCTTCAAAGCAGAAGCATTCTTAGAGAAATTTTGCTGACCTTCTTATTAACATCGTTTAAAAAAGAATCTACCAAAAAATATTGTGAAAATATCATGAGAGTTGATGATGATTTAAAGTTTTATTCCTGGGTTGGCAAAATAACTTCTTGGATAAAAACATTTTCACTACCTACCATTTAAAAGACTGGTATTAACATTGTTCCATCATGAAAGTACTATTACAGGCACTGAAAGGATAAGAAATATATATTTCTGAAACTACGCATGTGCAAATTAGCCAGGTCTCAGCTTTTCTTATAGACTCAAATTCAGTTGAGGTTCACTGAGTTATTTAGAATCTTTTGGTTGATGAAATGTGGTTAGTAACATGAAGCTTACAGTTCTATATAAAATTTCCCATATCTTCAAATGTAATGAAAACTCATTAGTTATGACCCCACTGAGAAATCAAATTGAGCTGAACTACTATGAAGTAGAATTGTTACATGCCATAAACTTCTTCAACTCAATTCCAGCCTGTCCCAATTCCCGCCCCCCTCCCCTAGGAATTGTACTAAGTGGGAGTGAATAAATAGACTTTATATAATGTATTTAATAGGTCACAGAATGAGAAGATAAGTAGCTGGCATGGGAGTTAATATTGCATTATACTTTATTAGGGACATATTCAGAATCCTTGAGAAAATGGGATGAGAAGGTATCATGTTGATCACATGAATTGGTAAAGTTTGTTACAAAATATTGGCGTGATTTTGGAGGGGAAATTATTCACTTGTGAATAAATGAGAAAGTTATTTGCAAAGCAAGTTAGAAACAATTTCTAGAATTTTTTTACTTTACCCTTTGTTGTCTCTAACAAACAGTTGTCTTCCAGCCCTTCTTTTATCTCTTTTCCATTTTGTATTCTTTCTTTGAGTCATATCTTTGCACAGAAGTAGGCCTGATCAAAAACAAGATATAATCTTTAGGAAAGTTTTCAAAGTGTAAGTCCTTTTATACTGGAGATTTTACAAAACAACTCATCAATAGTTTGAACACTGACATTTTTAATAGGACATCAAAGACACAAAAAATAATTGAAAAGTTTGTCTCAAATTTTTGGCAAAATTATGAATTTCAAAATCCTATAAAGATCTTCACAAATAACTTTCCACTAGTTTCACTGAAGAAGCTTCCCTATAATTCAGCAATTACTGGACTCAACCTATTATTTATTTTCTTCCCCTCTGGGTATGTAATCTCTATGGTACTAAAACAGGGGTGGGCAAAATGCAGCCTGTGGGCCAGATGCAGCCCATCAGTCCATTCTGTCCAGGCCACAGGGCCCCTAAACATTTAGAAAATTAATATTTATCTGCTCCTGGCTGCCTGTCATGGGGTCCTCGATGGCTTGCCAAAACTCAGTAAGCAGCCCTCCACCCAAAATAATTGCCCACCTCTGTACTAGAAGAATATAGAAACCATTGGCTTATGCTATCATCAATCATATTCTTCAATTGACTAACTGAAACTTTTTTTTCAGTTGGACTCTTGAGCTGCTTACACACATTCACATTATCTGGGAGAATTTTTCCAGGTTTGTTCTCCTGGTAGAAAACCTTATGCAGAGACACCTGAACAGACATTCGAATGCTGAGGCCTTGAAGAGAACGGAGCTTGCAGTGCTGATACTGCACAGCCAGGGGTCCCCTGTGTACGCATCTCAGCATCTTAGCAGGTTCCCTTAGTCTGCCCAGAGACAGAATAGCAACACAACACAGAGCAGCCCTGACTGACCAACCCAGACTGCCTGTCTGGTATTGTGCTGTCCCCCTGCAGCACAATATGGGAATTGGTAAAGAGGGCATGTTCTGTTCTCCAGTGGTAAGGAGGAAGTGGAAGCAAAGCAAAGCACCCTGGGATGTAGGAGTACTATGATGTGGCTTCTCTTAGAAGAGAATATGTACAGATATTCACTCTTACAGGATAAACTCTCCTTGGAGTGATTTAATCTTGGTTGTTCCCAGGTTATTTTTCTCCTGGGGTGGCGACTTTTGTTCTGGGAGAAAATCCTGAACATCTGTATACTTATGGCTTGTTCTGGGAGAGCAGCAACTCTCCCAGGAGAAACTGAATGTCTGTACATGACCTTAGAGGTCTATTTAAAATTAAATTTCTGAGAAGGTAGTAATAGTTCAGTTATATACAAACTAAAAAGTTTTACTTTTTCAAAGCCCTCTGCTTTTGTTGCCATTGTCAACAAGAGTTGTTAAACATTCATTGTTTTTCTAATAAAATATAGATTGTTATAGTGCACAAAGGGATTTATAGATAGGGGTTCTGTAACTGCAATTACAGCTACCTTCTGCTTTCTCAACTAAGGCTAATAGGCACAAAACAAACACATCCTGTTCCTTGGAGTTTTCTACAAGAGTATTTTTAGATGGTGGGACCTATTTTAAAGACTATTCTTAATCATTTAAGATATTCATCACTTCTAATTAGAATCCTTCCAAAAGGACTGTAATGTATAGAACTTGTTGCCATGCTCTGAAGAGCAGTTATTTTGATAAAATGCTGTCTTGGGTGTTCCTCGGTGCAAACCAAAATAAACAGCCTGGCTTTACTTACCTCCAACTAATTTTTCTTTTTATTTGGAAGATTTTTTACACTATCCTGATATGAGCTACAGATGGCAGTGTTCAATAAAAAACTGCAGTTATCCCTT
>NW_005841861.1:1501832-1502177 GCF_000455745.1 Alligator sinensis | reverse complement strand
GGGAAATTATTTCTTTGTTCACTTCAGATATTATAAAAGACTTAGGAACAAATTGTTCCTATTCACATTATTTGCTTAGGTCAGTGATCAAGTTGTTGTATTAGCTTATATGGTTAAGAAAGTAAAAGTTCAAATTCTACTGGGAAATGGTTATTATTTTCATGTACTTATATACTTAACATTAGAATAGAACTTGTCATACAAAGGATTATGTTTTTAGGGGTAAACCCTCACCTAGTTTATACTGGTGGCATACACTGTGCTTGGCTTCTTAGATTCATAGATTCATAGATGTTAGGGTCGGAAGGGACCTCAATAGATCATCGAGTCCGACCCCCTGCATAA
>NW_005841861.1:1482410-1501572 GCF_000455745.1 Alligator sinensis | reverse complement strand
TGTGGCGCCCAGAATTGCACACAGTACTCCAACTGCGGTCTGACCAGTGCCCGATAGAGGGGAAGTATCACCTCCTTGGACCTATTCGTCATGTATCTGCTGATGCACGATAAAGTGCCATTGGCTTTTCTGATGGCTTCGTCACACTGCCGACTCATGTTCATCTTGGAGTCCACTAGGACTCCAAGATCCCTTTCCACTTCCGTGCCACCCAGCAGGTCATTTCCTAGGCTGTAGGTGTGCTGGAAATTTTTCCTCCCTAGGTACAACACTTTGCATTTCTCCTTGTTGAACTGCATTCTGTTGTTTTCTGCCCACTTGTCCAACCTGTCCAGGTCTGCTTGCAGCTGTTCCCTGCCCTCCGGTGTGTCCACTTCTCCCCATAGCTTTGTGTCATCTGCAAACTTGGACAGAGTACATTTCTGTACTGCTTCATTTGTAACTAAATAGTTATGCTGAGACTTTCACTATGGGGATTCATAAAAGAAAAATGATTAATTTGGATACCAGTTTTCAATTTGCAAAGGCACATAGGTGCTGTGACAATGAGCTTTGCAGAATTTCATTGGTAGCATCTATGGTAGAACGTATAGTCTAAGACCACATACATCTCTGAAACATGGGAGATGGTGAATTTTAGCTTATTTTGGATTATAAACTTCATTGCTGAATAACAAGAAAGATTTCTACTCCTCCCTGCCTGCCATCTGACACCACCAGGCAAGAAATCCTACTTGATCTACACAACGAAGAGCAAGCTCACAAAGAGACTCTCATGGACCCAGAGGGACAGTTTTCAAACTTCTGCTTCCTCTGTGCAAAAATGAAGTTTATTTCCTACATATGTGGACCTTTAACCATCTTGAATTTCCCCTGAGTCTGATGAAGAGGGCATGAGCCCAAAAGCTTGCAGAAAATGATTTTTTTTTTTGCAATTTCTCAGTTGGTCTAATAAAAGGTATCATTTTGGAACCAAGAGTTCTAGATTTTTGCATTTCTTTAAGTCTAAACTGGGCACCCAAACTTCCTATACAATGATTGGGAGAGTTTGGCACCTTAGAATGGAATTTACAAGGAATATCACTCATGCTAAGCAGGGCAAGAGGAAATACTGAGGACAGGAATGTACTTCTAAATCCTGTCCCTGTCCAGGCTTTAGAGACCCTCAACAGTATTACCAGGAGCCTTCTCTCGTCATATGGGAGTCCCAGCTCAGAATCCTCTCTTGAAAGTGGGTAGTTAATAGCATTTCTTTTAAAATGGAATCATGAGGTACTCTTTTCTTTAAAATGTGGATGAAGTGGAAATGATGGTAGGGCCACCGAAGCTAGGTAGATTTTGCAACTTGTCTATGTTTTCCAGTTTTCTACTGTAAGGATGGAATGGAAGGTTGTTTTGCTATTAGATCTGTGCAAAATATTACTAATGAAAAAATGTAACCACTCAAATTTTGTTACATCTTTAAGGCTCTTGTGAAAAATCAGTATTTTTCTTGGAACTTTCCTTATAAGCAAAAACATTGCCAAAATTTCACGTAGAACAACATTAACAATATAGTTGTTCAAGGAATTCTGGAAGCTGTTTTTTTGCATGGTCTAGTTTAAAGCCCTATTTTTACTTGCATGGTTTTGATTCTGTTATTAGCTAAATCCTATTCCGTATGTTCAACACTAACTTTTATGTCTTTTACACTGAGAGACTGTAGGAACTACTTTCAAAGCTAACCAGATAACTGTGGTGTTTTCGCTTTTCTCTCTTATTAAAATACTAGTTTCAAAGTCTGGAAACTAATTTGTTCCTTAAATGAGAGCTTGATTATCTGCAGTTTTACAAAGGAATTACTGGCAGCTCAGGCTTACTGTGAAGAAATTGAAATACACAAAAATGTCTCTTTTTACACAGAGTTCCAAGCAAAAGATCAGAGAGAATTCACACTTGAAGGTTATTCTACCATGTTTTCTCTAGGTCAGCTAGTGGAAGCTGTTGGCACTAGTTTTATGACCTTGTTCTGTGCAGACACAAACCCTTAGACTGCCCATGACCTTTCTATTAGATAACAGGTGAATTTTATTGATACACAGTGATAGCAGATAAGAATAATGCAAACAGTTCTATATATCTACCAGCCCCAGGGTTTACAGAGTTAAGGTACATCTGGCCAATACCTTGCATGACTCTGAGCTTCTCTCTTGAATGTCAGATGTCAGCAGCCTGGAGGTTGAGGGCCGAGGTCCACCGCCGCAGTGGGGTGGGTGAGATTGACTGGTGGCATGCCCTCTGTCCATGGTGGCCTCAGGTTCCCCTCTCGGGGACCCTTTGCTGCTCTCAAATCCTTTCTTTTGTATCTTTTCCCCTCTGCGATGACTCTTCATCTGTGAGCATCACTGATTGCTTTTCTCTGTGGGCATCATACAGTCCATGTTCTGTCCTGTCAGCATATTCCTTTGTTTCACAAGCTCATCACATGCACACATCTTAATCTGGGTTTTTTCTGGGCCTCCTAATTTAGTCTGTTCCCCAAAACTGGAAATCCCAAGGGCTCTGCGCCAAGGCTGAGAGTCCCTAATCTCATGTCATGGAACAGTGTGGTACATGTCTTCAGTTTCCCAGCCTGTGTGTCTGTCTGCTTGCTATTTGCCTATGTCAGACACAGCGGGCCTTGAAGAAACTGTCAGAAATGAGCTTTTAGAAATCAATTAACCCTTGCTGTTGTCCTGGACCATTATTATAATGCATATCTACTTTACCTACATTCCAGTTCCCAAAAGCAAACCTCTAGATACCATTTTATAGCCATTAAAAGCTAGTGACAGGAATCGCAAGGTGAAACTTTTTGACCTTTTCAATGGAAGATTTTTAACTGTTTATTCACAATACTTATTCCAGAAATGATGGAAGTGGCTGAAGAGGATGACCAATTTTCTTCTTGTTTCTAGCTGTGTGTCGTCCCAAAGTCACTAAACTGGGAAGTGGACAGTGGCAAGTGAGTATTTTGTGCACATTCACAGCTTTCTTAATGCCAAAAAAACAAGTACTTACACTTTGTGTTCAAAGCACAAGTCCTATTGCCTTAATTGGGAAGACAGCTGTGAGTACTCACTATTGCTGCAGATCTGAACCTAAGGTTTCTGGCCAAGCATCCAGAAAGTGAGGAATATGCCATTGGTAAGCACCTATAAAGACCATGGTCTAATCTCACCATCATGTGGAAGCACAGAAGAAGGGATGGAAATAATCCGTAAGGTACTACCCTACTGATTTACCAAGGAGGACTTTCTATTCCTGCAAGCCCCTGCCTCTTTCAGTACACGTTTCAACTTTGCATCAAATGAGGAATCCTCTGAATGGTTGTTTCCTGCAGTATACAATACTAGTTTAATCTCCAGAAGAATGGAGCTTTATCCTCAGAGGGACTCTTTATGTCATTTAGCTGCCAAACATGGGGGTATGTATGTACACAATTATTTTTTTATGTAAAGTCCATTCTGGGTGGTGTTCTAACAGGATGATGTCACCTCTGTACTGAGATTCAAATTTCTGTTCTGAAACATGCACTTGTTACAACCTTTAAAGAAAAGTTATTTTTTTAAAGGTAAGCAAAATAATATATTATTTCCTAATCTTGTCCTCAGTAACAGCTGAACTGTTTTTTGCTAAGCTTTTCCAAAAACATTCAGCCTGAGGCAGACACATGGCATGGAGAATTTCAGTCTGAGTGATTAAAGTTTGGCAAACTAAAAAGGCAGCTGACAAAAGGTTTTGTGAAGGGAAGTGTTGGGAAAACGTAGCACTAGGGAGCATATATAGTTATATATATATGTATCGCACAGAGCTCAATGAGTATCTGTAAGTACATAAGCAAAATAAATCATCACATTTTCTCGTGTATAGCACATAGCCAAATAAGATGAACACCTTGTTTTTTAATAGCAGAACAAATTTTAAAAAACATCTGTCCTTGAAAATACTGAAAATACTGTTCCTGTTTTCCAGGGAAAACACAGGCAGCTGCATTTGTGGGTGTCAGCACACCATTGCAGCTGCTCTGTTACCCGCTAAATGCAGGATGCTGTTGGCTGAGCCAAAGTGCCAAACTCATCTTCTCAGGCTATACTGAGCGGGCAGACAGCAGCACGTACAGATCAGGGGAGAATTCAGTTATAGGAGTCTATGTCCAGGCCTCATCTCCACTTTAGAAATACAGCATAAGCCTCTTTTTGGGGGAAAGAGAACGTGTCCACAGCCAGTAGCTAAGGAGCCCCCAGTGCAGAACACATAGGTTTTTTCCTGGCAGAGACTCACGTGGCTGAAGCTACTATTAACATATTATCTTGCTTAAATTGCACAACCCAATTTCCAACATTTGGTTTTTGGGAAAAAGGTGAATGTTGTATGCAGGGAAATAGAGTGTGTTTGTTGAAAGGAAAAAAAATAGATTGGATGAACATCTTGAATCCTAAACTTATGGAGATCAAGGATTTTACATTGGAAGCCTATGTGCACTCTGGAAGCCTGTTAATGCTCAAGAAATATAACACCCTTTTCTCTGTCTGTTTTTCCCCTCACTTATCTCTCTACTCTCTTCCCAACCTATTCTGAAGTGCTTGATGAACTGTGTTAAAGTGACTCATCTACAGAGTTAGTGGAGCTAGGGATGAAGCACATAATCCTTTCTAACTGCCAGGAGGTTCTGAGTTCAGCACTGCTCACTTAGCACATCCAAGAGAAAGGGTAGGAATATGAACAATGTCACAGGAGAACTACAAGGAAAAAATGTGCACATAACTTACTTTGGACATGCAATGTAGCTGCCTCTGAGACCAGAAGGGGTGACTGTGGGTGAAACAAGAAAATGTGTCTTTAATGATGAGATGCTGCAGGTCTAGGTAAAGAAAAACCTAGTGATTTGTAAAATGTGTCCAAGAAAGCACTAGATGATCAGAACATGTCACATTGTATGTTTCGGTGCAGGGATTTGGGGGAATAGAAGAGTTGCATATAGAGATTTTCCAACATCAGGTACTTTCCGTATGTCATAATTGATTATTATATATCAGTGCTAATAGGAGAGGGCCAAGATGCTACAATTATCTTGGTGTTAAGGTGTACTACAAATATACGTGATAAATCAGACCTTATTCTCATTTATACAGAGGATGTCTAATCCTGCTTTTGTATTTTAAAATTACATTATACCCATTTACGTCATCTTTACACTGTTAGCATGGTGTTAGGGACCCTTATATAAATAAGCATGTGTTTGACAACCCACCCAAAAGCTTACAGTGTAAGAGAACAAATCACCTGATGAACAATTTGAGTATAATCTAATAAATACATTTTTATTTCTCTACACATGGACAATTTTTACCTTCATTTATATAATTAAATGCCAGCTATCCCCATCTGCCCCATAAGCCATAGTTAATTGGCTTATTTCTTAGAAGCATCATGACAGAGAGAAGTCTTGAGAAGGCCTGTGAAGAAAGAGCAAGCTAGTTCAGAGGTCACTGTGTGCAAATAGGGTGATGGGGAGGAAAGGAAGGCATGCTTGCATGAGAAGCTGACAAACCAACAGATGAGGCCAGCAACTCTGTCCTCAAAAGCTATGGTAAAAAAGCTGCACATGTTCAAGGAGGTACAGTGGGATTTGTGACTGTGCACTGCTTCATTTACTCCTGGACATTAAAATGGAAAAGAAGAGACTGTGAACTGCTTGATATGACTGTGATTTGTGAGGTACTTCAGAACTTAAAACCACTTATGACTGTGGCCTTCACTGTTAATGAGCAAATTCTTTCCTCAGTTACACCTGTGCTGCTCCATTGAAGCTGTAGATCCATTATGACATACTAAAAGAAAAAGCAGAATAAAGCACTTACAAATCTTGGATACAGCTTAAATATGGATCAAAAAGCAGGTAGTTGTGGAGAATAAAAGACTAAGATATAATAGCACCTATTTTGGTATTGTGTTTTGCTGATTCCTGCAGCAAAGTAGTAGACGTTCCATGTATATCATTCAGCTTAATTTGTCTGAACTTTAAATATCTCAGATGGAGGCTAAATTTTATTTTACTCATACCAGAACTAAAATTAGAATGTTTTTATCCTTGCTCAAGAGGTTGAAATCGATGTTCTTATAATAAATACTTAATAATATGTATGTATACATCTCTACAATGTGCACACACTTAGGTGTATGCATAGTAGGGCTGTGCAAAGCTTCAGCCACTGATTCGATTCAGAGGAAATTCAACCCAATTCGGCGGCCAAATCTCCAAATCCAAATCGAGTCAGGAGATCCATTAAAAGGTCTGAATCAAATCCAAAGCCTCTGAATCAATTTAGAAAAGATTCAGAGAGAACTGGAGATTTGGATCGGATGGGGAGAGGCAGTCACAGCCAAGCAGCTGCAGTTTCCCCCGCACCTCCTCTGGATGTGCCTGCCTCTGCCTTGGCACAAGGAGCCATGGAAAAAGCCCCCCATGGCTGCCCTGCACGCCCCCAGCTGCAGCCTCCCAGCACTTTGCAGGGGGGAAAAAAAAGCCCTGCACTCACTGGATACAGCAGCAATCAAAGCCTCTGGGGGCTCATGGCAGAGCCCTTCCCCTCCCGCTCCCCCATGCAGCATGGGATAGTGGGGGGCAGCAGGGATTGCCACCCCTGCCTGCCACCCATGCAGCAGCTGCCCTATGGTGCAGGTACGGCACGGCTTGGCAGGGCACCACACACTGTCAGGGAGCTGGGGTGGCTTCACATGTCAGCCAGAGCCTGGCATCACTCAGCCCCAGCAGCCCCAGGGGAGAGGCAGGCAGGCACAGCTGGAGGAGCTGCGGGAGATCCTGCAGCCACCTGGCTGTGCCTGCCTCTCCCTGACTGATTTGAATCTCCAAATCAGTGCTGAATCAGCACTGAATCTCCAATTCTGATTCAGCCGAATCAAATGGGGACAGTTATTTGAATCACTAAATCGAATCACTGTCCTCTGAATCAGCTGAATCCAAATCTGAATAGAATACTTCCCTATTTGCACAGGCCTAATGCATAGAAATGTATATGTATGTCACACACACACACACACGCCAAGTCTTTCATATATACACACACACACACACACACACACACACGCGCGCGCCAAGTCTTTCATATATATACACACATACACACAAAGATATATATGTATGTATACTTATATTAGTATGTATATATGAATGACTTGGCATATAGTCTCTGGCAATGTTCCCAGAATCATGCATTGCATACTTTGAAATAAATGAAGCAGAGCCTAAAGAACAGTCTTCTTCATTAATATGGTTTTAGGTATCCATACAGACCATGTCCACATCACCTCAGGACCTCACTAGTGAACATTGCAGTAACATGTGCCAGGCTTGCTCCAAGGATACCATTCCCCCAGAGAATTGTAATATGGCTTCTTGAGTATGGTGGTGGGTGTATTGGCACTCCTAGTGCAGTCCTTAGACGTGAAGGCATGCTCCTAATGTCTTGTTTGATTTTCATTTCATTCAAGATGTCCTTAGTGAAGCTCATGGCAGTCAGAGGAATAAGAAATTAAGGCATCTGATGATTGGCATCTTTTCAAGAAAAAATGTCTACTTGCAATATTTGCATGATGAGATGTATACAAGACATCAATCATCCCACCTTATGACTTGCATAAGCATAAGGTGTACTTTGTTTCACTAAGAGCCAAGATCATAATTTCAAGCCAGAGACATTTGTAATTCTTTACTCATAAACTACACCAAAGTTCCTCAGAGTAAATATGACAGTAATTTATTAGCTTTGAGACTGACAGAGAATCAGGTCTGTCAGTGAAATGTGCTGTCCAACTGGTACCTTTTAAGCAGCACCGGTAAATTAAGGGAGACTGTAAAAAATGGACATTCACAAAATTACCTGCATATGGTGCTTAATAATGAATAATAAATAATGTACATATAGAAACTTAGCAGAAGTGATAATATATTATGGATCCTTTCACCAAAGGATCTGGCCTGGTTTAGTAGTGAATAGAGTTATTTGATGTCTGTTGTTTGCCTGGCCTCTGCAATAATAACATGTAATTTTTAGTTCAGGTTTTACTTAGACAAAAAAGTCACTGTTTATATTTTCACTCTTTCTAGCCACTTTGTTATTTATGAAGAAGCCATCAGGATTTTTGGGCATGATGGAAAAATGGTTTAAGCACTCACCTATACCTTCAGAAGTGGAAGTATGACACTGTAAATGGGTAATTAATGTTGTAGGTTGAGGAGGTCAAAACGTTTGGATATAATAGTAGTCACAATGCTGCCTGGTGTGTCATTGGATACAGATAGGCTATCAACAACTCAGCTCAGGAGGATCAGGAAGATCTTTACTCCTTTCAAGGCTGTAGCTAGTCAGTATCTATAGTGAGTCCAGTTCAGTATGAGGGATGAAAAGCATTCTCCTTTCTGGATGTAGACTGCATATGTCTGGACAATGAGCCAGAAATTACATTACTATTCTGCAGATAAACATAGGAATTTGGATCCCAATACTTCTATCCTGGCATTCTTATAAGAACTAACTTGGCATATTAGACATGACATGTTGATGGCACTTCACTGCAGAGTGTATTTTACACAGCTTGTATTGCTACTGATAAGAAGTCACTGAGTGAATGCACTGCACACCATTATCTATATCACTACTCAGTCCAGCTGATCTGATACATTCCCTTATCAGATAATTCCCCACTAAATCAAGTTTTGTTTTCTGTCAACTCCTTGTGTTAAGATAATGAATCAAAGTTGCCTGCAGTTAAATAGATCTCTGTTAAATCAAACGGTTTATTGGGTGGTTTAATTTTTTTGATAAATGCATTATTTATTAAGTCAAGCACTGTTATTTGTGACACGGGCTAATTCCAGCTGGGATATGTGCCAAGGGGCTTCTCATCTAGCAGTGTGGCCCTGTAGGAGCCAGCACTTCCACTACTGGATCTTGACACTGCTTTTCAGCATACTCTGCAATGCTTGAATCTGTTCCTCAGAGAAAGGGCTTGTGGGACTTTTCTAGGATTTCAGTGCTGCTGAAAGTCAGATGTTCAAACCATAAAAAACAATGTTGATATACTTCCTGAGGCTTCATGACAGCTCGAGTCCCAGAAGTGTTTGTGTATGAAAGCCTAAAGGTAAACTTTAGTCCAGATCTTCTGCAAAGTACCTTTGTGCTGTGAAGCTGGCCAAGAGATATATTTTTTCACATGGTATTCCTCATCTACATTAGTATCTTATTTAGTCTACAGGTGCGATGCAATGCATGTATCAGTTGTATATCAGCTGCACAGATGCAGCAGGCATGCTGTGTAATGTATAGGATAGAGCGTTCTAAAGTAATCAATGCTGTCTCTTTGGTACATCTTTCTTAAAAAGCACTCATGAGCAAAGAGATTGTTCACCACAGGCACAGAAAATATTGCAAGAAAGGCATATTCAAGAAGCAACACAAAATGAGCCAGTCAAGTAGCAAAGCAGTAAGTCTTTGTGATCTAAAGCTCTGGTCTGACTCAGATTCCCAGCACTGGCACAAAGGAGACTAGACACAGCAGAGGTGATATAGTCAGTCTTGTGGAGGAGAGATGGAATACATCATTCTTATACATCCGCAAACAGACATCTAAAGGAATTCAGCTCATTTCTCTCAAGTAAAAGGCTTACAAGCTGTGAAAAGCTAAATGAGTGTCACTGGCAAACCCGTTATAGGATTCTGAATATTCCATTAAAATGTATTATGGAGGTGTGTTCTTGCTGTTAGAGTTAAGATACTGGCAATTTCACTAGAAACTCTGTGTTTTTAAAATCTATGACATACAAAATTTCTGTTTTGAAATGCTATATTACTGCTAGTACCTGAATTTTTCTTTTTGGCTAATAGTTATAATAAAAGATTAGCTTGGCCATTTCTTAAACTATGCTATGGAACCCAAATTAGGCCCTATGCTACAAAAGTACCATTCTCCTACAATGTGCTTCAATATGTGTAAAACAAAAAAGTGGTTGGTTTTATTCTTATTTGGGTGGGGATTCTCTCTGAAAATTATTTGTTCAGTTCAGAGCAGTGCATTGCACTGGGGCCTTCAGGTCATACTGCGTTGTGAATACTGTTGGGTGATAATAAAACTGGTTTACATTTTTAAAAAGAGAATCCTTCCTTGCTTTTAAAACAATTATATGAAACTATAAGCAGCAGGTGGGATTTTCCAGGCTGCTTAATGAGTTGAATGCTCAGTTCTCATTAAAAATTAGTAGGCTGCCAGCTGGAGTCCATTCTTTAAAAGACTTTTTCTTTCCTGTGGAGTGAAAAAAAAATCATGTAGCAAATATTCTGCAGTTCTGAATCAACTGATAATTCATGAAGCCTTAACATTTCCACAATATTTATAGTCTTTGACCAAATATGTCAAACATTAGAAAGCTGCAAGCTAACACATGTTAAATTATCAGGAGGCATGTTTAGATGGGCATGTTTGTACAAGTGCAAGGTTTGAGACATCCTTTGGATGACTTCAGTTTTTGGAATTTAATTTTTGATTCACTAGGAGACTTTCTTAGATCATGTAAGATTTGACCTTTATCAATCCTTAATCAATGCTTTTGCCTTGCATTCCCATCGCACTTTGAGAGACTGAAATGCAAAAATAGGATAATATGGTCCAAATAATTTTATATACAGTTTTAAGTTTAGATGAGAGGAGGTTGCAGTCTCCTCTCATCTAAAATGGAAAGAGCAATACAAGCTAGTTGATGTGATACAAACATGCAGAGGATGATGGAAATAATACAAATGTCAGTTATTCACTGCTTCACAAATTCAAACTATCTTGTAAAAGAAGTAGTTGGGAAGTGCTGCTGATCTCAGTCCTCAAGCAGAGAAAAAGCCTTGTCAAAACACATTGCTCCTAATTTTTTGGTTTCAAGCATTTTTCCAGATTAAAAAATGATGGGTTAACCTCGGCAAAATATTGATATGTCCATGTGCTCTTATTCAAAAACCTCCTCTCTAGTACCTTTCTTCATCTATTTTTTTAAATAGTTTAACAAGGCAGGATAAAGCTGAAATTGGTGCAGTTTCTATCACTTATAAATGTACCCAAATTGAAAGTATGTAGATCCAAATTACATGTATAGTAGAGCACTGTATGTGAAAGCTCAAGTGCACATCCTTCTTTATGACTTCCTAGTTTAACTCATAGTCAGTCCTTTCTCTTTCTACAGGGGAAAAAATAATTCATCAAGATTTTAAGTATCAGTATGTTAAATATTTAGATTTAGATACAGAGTGACTTGCATTATAATAGTCTGAGTTCGACAGCACAAAAGAAGAATCAGTTTGTTGTCAGTCATGAAACAGGTTTACAATGGATGGATTTCTGAATTGATACTGTCTTCTACCACATTTTCTAGTCTTTTATTTAATTAAATGTTTGAGTAGTTCATATTCTTTGTTATCCATACTAAATTCCATCTAGGTAGTGAGACTTCAGAGCAAAATTGAAACCAGGGGATCTACTTTTTGCCAATTTATTTTACATCTAGAGAATATTGCATTTTTATTAATTTAGTTCCATCAAATGAGTTTTAGATTTTTTGCATTAGTTAGAATCAACAGATATAACTCAGGTGGTAAAATGCCTATGTCCCTGTCCCTATATCACAACTTCAGCAATTCCCATATGTTTCCTGGTTGCTTTAGCAAGACGTTCCAAGCTATTACAGACAATATGGGCAATAATGGATATCCTTTTGTAGTATCCCTTTCTGAGTTCAAAGGCCTGGGACATTATTTCATTACAGATGCTGAATATATTAGCCTTACCCTCCAAATTGCTTCTGAGCCTAAATTGCAGTTTTAACATGTAAAACAGAAGCGAGGTGCTTTTTCATATTCCCCTCACTAGGAAACATTAATGATTAAAATTAAATTCACCTGGTGTTTAGTGCCAAGTTTAGTTTAATTGCTTCTAATATTTGGACTAAAAAATTAAATTGAGCTTCCACAGAAACCGTGTCAGTTACAAAATTGTTAACACCCAGAAATGAAAGGAAGAGAAGAGGACAGATGGACTCCCTTAATCGTCCTACCTCAGACAAGTAAAACCTACTCAGGTCTGCCTGCATCATTGGTTCCCAGTGGTCAGAACTTAAAAGTTTCCCGCAGATATAGACCTGCTATTAGCTTTTGTAGAGAAATGGAAGCAGCGTGACTTCCTTGCCTATACTCATCACAAGTCAAAGTCATCAGGAAGCTAGGTAGGGAACGCAGTCCATGGTAGCACTTCTTTATATGTCTTTCCACATGATCATTAACTTCAACATTCTGGGAAAAGAACTTGAAAGCTTTAGCTGATTTAGAGTCCTCAGATGCAACAGCAGTATATTACAACAACTCAAGATTTCTACTAGAACCCTGCTTCCTAAGTCAGTCTGCATTTCCCCTGATCTGTACTTTTGGCCCCTGACTTTTCCAGCTGCTGTTACTAGACTCTTCTGCCAATGTTTATTGGAATTCATTTGTCCTTTGTGAGCAGTCATCTTACCATGTCTACTTCTCTTTTCCACCTCCTTCTAGTTTCCATGTTTATAGCCTTTAGAGGTTATACAAAGCTATACAAAACCTGTATCCTCAGTGTCATCATGTACAGCAGTGAGACATGGTCAATATATACATATCAAGAAAAGAATTTGAACAGCTTCCACCTATGCAGTTTATCATGCATCCTTGACATCAAGTGGCAAGACAGAATCACTAACACAGAGATTGTGGCAATGTTCCCAGAATCATGCATTGCATACTTTGAAAGAAATGAAGCAGAGCCTAAAGGAGAGTCTTCTTCATTAATATGGTTTTAGGTATCCATACAGACCATGTCCACATCACCTCAGGACCTCACTAGTGAACACTGCAGTAACATGTGCCAGGCTTGCTCCAAGGATACCATTCCCCCAGAGAATTGTAATATGGCTGCTTGAGTATGGTGGTGGGTGTATTGGCACTCCTAGTGCAGTCCTTAGACGTGAAGGCATGCTCCTAATGTCTTGTTTGATTTTCATTTCATTCAAGATGTCCTTAGTGAAGCTCATGGCAGTCAGAGGAATAAGAAATTAAGGCATCTGATGATTGGCATCTTTTCAAGAAAAATTGTCTACTGCAATATTTGCATGATGAGATGTATAACCATCACTGCACTACTCAAACAGCAGTGACCATCTTCTTAGGGTGGAAGATAGGTGAATCCTGGAGGACATCCTGTATGGGCAAATTGCAGGTGAGGAGAGAGGAGTAGGGTGCCCAAAATTACACTGCAAAGACATCTGCAAACAGGCTCTCAAGCCTTTTGGAATCAACCCAAACCTGTGGGAGACCTTAGCAGGAGACAGGACAAAGTGGCACTCTCTTCTCAATCATGGGGTACAACATCATGATGAGAAATGGTCATTTGAATTACAACAGAAATGTGACCAAAGGTAACAGACTGTCAGTATAGTAGCCACTAATGCCATGTATACCTGTGACCACTGTGGCAGGACCTGAAAGTATAACATCGATCCTTACAACCACAAGAGAAAATGCACCATCAGTCAGTAGAATACCTGAAATATGCATCATCACTTGCTGATGAACAAGTGCCATATAACCTTTAGACATTTTGTCCTCATTTATTGTGACCCTTCCACACACAACCATGATGTACACATTAGGCCTGTGCGAATAGGGAAGTATTCAATTTGGATTTGGATTCAGCCAATTTGGAGGACAGTGATTCAATTCAGGGATTTGGATCACTGTCCTAAATTGACTCAGTTGAATCGGCTTTGGAAGCTTCGGTGCTGATTCAGAGAGATTCGGTGATTTGGCCATAGACTATAATGGGGAATCACTTAAATACCTATAACTTTGTCATTTTTTGACAGATTTGGATTAAAATGGCAGAGATAGTATCCCTTTCTGAGGGCATGAAGTCTGCCAAGTTTCAAGGAGATACATGCAAGGATTTCTGGGAAACTGCACCTCAAACTTCTGAAAACAAAACTCATGTCACTTGTGTGTGTTAAGGCAGATTTGAATGAAAAAAGCAGGGTTGGTAGCCTGTAACAGGGGGTCTTTCTGGTGCCAGTTAGATCTCTGCCCGCCCACCTGTTTCTAGGCCAACCACCCACCCTCTTTTGCTCAGACAAAAAAAGCTCACAAAACAGACAGAAAGGCTGCAGACAGAGGCTTATATGCTGTTTCTACATCCCTCCCCCAGAGCACTGTCATTGGAAGGGGGCTTAGGGAAAGATCACAGTCACTGGCCAGCTACAGATGTCAGTCTTTCCCCCACTGCTCCCCTGCCCTCTTCTCAGTTTCTGGTCAGTGTTCTGAATCTCTGAATCTCTGAATCTTTTCTGAATCCATTTGGAGGCTCCAAATTGATTTGGAGGTGTTTTTTTTTTCTCCCAATTTGATTCGGATTTGGTGATTTGGCCTCCGAATTGAATAGGTGACTGAAGCTTTGCACACTCCAGTACACATGCGCACAAACACAGTATCTTCCATATAAGAGTTTCATGGACCTTAATTATTGTTACCTTTCTCCAGCCCTCACCACCTCTCAACCTCACTGTTATTGCTTTACCTCATTGGATTTTGCCTTAGATTTTTCAATGGAAGCACATTATTTCCCCCCCTTCCTTATGACTTGCCCCACTTTTAGGTGCTTAGTAAAAAAAAAAAAAGAATTTTAGCAATTTAATTTTACAATAGAATTCCTTAAATTTTTGATAGATTTCAGTACTTATGAAAGGTGCCAGCCTGACAGCTCTAAAGACAGAAGTTTTCTGCACATCCACTGAGCAGGTATAACGAAAGTAACAGGAGTACCAGTTTTCTCACATACCCACATCCATGTACCTCAGCCTTACAACAGAGAAAGTATCCATGAGAACGACAAAGGAATTTAATCTCCAGGCAGCCTTTGTATAGAGATCACCACTAGGAATAGCAATTTGTATCAAATATCATGGACACTTATGAGAAGGACAGCTCTCTACTAATGATTGGGCTTAGCCCACCATAATATCATCAAATAGCAGGCAAAAAATATACTGAGAACTACTGAAGTACTCTCTTATGTTTTGCATCCAGCAAAGCATGCTTTGTCCATTCTTCTTTCTCTTCATGATGTTTTCATTTGTATCTTTCATTGTACTGTTCTTTTTGATTTAATGCTTATTTATGTGCTCTCTTTGAAAAATATTATCATGAAAACACTAAGGGCCTGTTACCTCACAAAAATTAATTCGGATAAAGGGGAGGTGTGAATAGAAAGATTGAGAGTTATTCCAGAATTACTGTCTAGATAAACTCCAAATATCCTGTAGAATTTACTAGTTAGTGCCAGGGCAGCATTTATTTTTATCTCCCTTAGTTATGGCTAAAAAATGTAGCATATGCAATGAATGCTTGACTTTATTTTTTGATTGATACAATACACCTCAGTTACAACATAGTGTTCCCTACTTCCCCCAGCTGCTCCTGATCACACTTAATTCTGCTAAAATGAAGGGATATCTTACCGCTTAATACTGGAATTTTAGTTTTGTAAGTCTTCAGGCACATGGCTGCTATTACCATATATAGTTCAAACATAATTGAAAATCCTTCATCCCCTTGAAAAGCTATTGTAAGATTACTCAAACTATAAAAATGCAATCCTGATGAATTGCAGATGATAGTACTGCTGTATAAAATGGGCTGGGTCATTTTTTTTGTTTGAGACTTAAGGTTTGTATTGAAATGCAGGGGAAAGGTTTTTAAGTTGTTATATGCAGCTGTGAGATGTTAAGATTAATTGGGTTTCATTCTCTAGCAAGAATAGTGCATTATAAATCATAGAAGCATATCCTATCAATCTGGAGAGAAGAGGCAGTGCACATGATATCCTCTAGCTCAGCATAAACTGGTCTTCTGTCCTCAACTGCCTGTTTCTCGGCTTAACTCAAGTGTTTCTCAGAAAGGTGCAGGGTAGAGAACAAGGTTTCTGTAAACCTTGTAACACAAAATGTATAAAGTAATTGGTAAATTGTACTCATCTGTTTCACTCTATTGGAAATTAGCTGTTGAAACAATAATAGTGAGGATATCAGTCTTTGCTTAGATGTTTTATAACCAGTCAAATTCTTTCCACAAATACAGATAGTGTTCCAAAAATGCCACCATCAGGATCAATGAAGTATCTCAATGAGCTTTGTAAGATGCACTAGGTCTTAGGTTGTTAGTAACTAGAAGTCAAATAGTGCCTTAACTACATGACTTAAACATCTGTCTTCACTGTACTCCTATTTTCCATGTTTTGTCAAAACAAAATAGGATACTAAAGATTGAATTTTGCATCATGTTAGTCAAGGCCATAATTCAATCCTGATCCAAGGAAAAAGAAAGAAACCTTTGGTTTGCTTTGGCCTGCCTGAGAAAAAATGTCCAACAAATCAAACACTAATGATGTGAGAAAAGAGAAAAATAGATATTATTATATCTATCTACCCTGTATCCAATGTTGAAAAAAGAGAAGATAAAAGCTACTATTTATATTTGTGATCCAAAGATGAACAAAACAATAGGGCATTTATAAGCATGAATATATGTTCTAAGTAGGCTTTGCAAATAGGGTATTTCAGGGGTTTTATGAAATAATAAAAAGAGCTGAGAGAAAAGAACTGCTGTACTTTGTTTTTCCTGCAGTTTTGTGTCCACTATTTCACCTTCTTGGCATTTTTGCTGATGGGACCAGAATGGAATGGATGTTTGTGCCTCATAGACTAGTGATTACGACTACAGAGAGGAAGCATGCTTTGTTTTAATCAGAATATTAGCACAACTCAAGGTCTCCTGTCACAAGTGTTTATGATGATGAGACAAATACAGATCAATTACATTTACTGTGCAATAATTTGGCAACATTTAGGAAATGGTAAACAGAAGTGACTGGAGTGATATAGGATCTGGGGCATCATCCCAAACACCTATCAACAGCAATTACTCCTAATGTATACCAGGTGATCATTCAGTGATCATTCACAGCCCCTGTGGTTTTGCAGTTTCCATCAGATGCCGCACTGGGTCTGGCACTATTTCAGGTATACTCAAGAGACAGAAGAATCATTGCATCATTTTCTGATCTGCCTCCATGCTGTGTTCCTACCACATCCTGACACAGACAGCTGCATCTTGGAAATACAATACACTATTCATAAATATTGCCAGTGTTTCAATTCATATGCCAGTTAAATCTCCCTATGCTGTTGTGGATGGAAGCTCCTAAGCTTAATAAATAGTGTATAATAATGTATATAGATGGATTTGTTTTTCCTATAATCTGTAAGGGAAGGAAGGAAGTCTATTATTTTAGGCACTGACCTGAGACATAGGAGACTCGGGGCATATCTATACTACCATAGGATTGCACTTTGCACATTCTGTTCTTGAAATAGGTGTAATGTACCCTCCTTAGCTTGGTGTTGGCTGTTCCGAAGAGAACAAACTTTTTGGCAGGTGCTTAATGCTACAGTAAAGCAGTCTCTTTGCATCTATACATATAAAGCAGGTATAATTTGTTTTACTGGGATGTGCTCTAAAATGGTCCTCCGGAGATGTAGAAGTGCCCTTAGGCTCCATCCTCAGTTCCTGTGTGACCTTGGGCAAGTTCATTCCTAAGTCTTTTTCCTAAGTTTTCCCATCTGTAAAAGAGGAAAGTGGTATTATATTATAAGGTTTAATACATCTGGGACCAATGTGCCCAGTTATCACAGTGACAGGGTGCATATAAATATATGCATATAAGACATTGTACTTTCATACCATACTAATTCTCTGATGCCCTCAAAGTTACCTATCTGAAGCCCTTGCCACATGTTACACTTAAGAGGTGATTTACCAGTTAAATTGTAACCCAGCTACATGTTAAAGCAGTTAATGGCATCATAAAACAAGGAATAAAGCCATAAAAATAGTCCACAAAAATGTGTAATAACTTTGTGGTTGGTTTCTCTTACACCATTAATTGAACATGTGGCCAGGTGGTCCCTGTGGCTGCGAGCCCCATCAGTTACAATACTTCTGTAAATCCCTGAATATGTCCAGCAGGTATAAAAAATTTCCTATGCCAATATCAGTCTTAGTCTTAGGTTGGTGCTCATTTGGTATCTGCTCCAGGGAATCACTTTTAGATGTAAATTAGAGCATACAATTAGCCTAGTCCTATTGAAATCAATGGGGCTGCACAACTGCTTAAAGTTATTTGTGTGCTTAAACGTTGTGCTGGAATGAGAATGCAGGTAATAAAAGTGTTGTGTCATTTCTCCAATTGCCTGCCTCCTGAGTACATTAGTATATAAAACACACAACGTGGTACAAATAGCATAATTGCTTCAGATACATTGGGTTGCATGTAATTTGAGCACATTGAGAGTAGCAGGGATGCCATCCAAAGGAAGAAGAAATTTGTGAGGTGTTAGCATAGCATCAGCTGGGCCTATTTTAAACTGAAATTTATTTTTAGAAGTATTTCTCTTGAATGGGTGTTGTACTGTAAATGGTTTTTGAAGGTGAGCTTAATGCTCTTACACCCTGGGAATATTTTTTCTTAAATTATAGATGTAATGATTCTAGTGGGAATGCTGAGGCTTGAAGGAGATAAAGTACTTTTCTGTCATGTTCTGGTTCATGTCTTGCATGAAACAACCCTGGCAGTTGGAGCTCTGCCTAATAACAGTAGTTCAATGTGACAAGAAAATAGTTTCCTTCAAAAATGCTATACTTATACTCAGGTTAGCCCCTCATCTTTATGGTTTCTCTTTGGCATCCCCTCTTCTGGGGCTGTCCTTTGGCCTCTTTACCTTGCTTTGTGAGCGCTCCACTGGTTTAGCTCTCCTCATACTTCCAAGCATATGTACGTTTACAATGATACTCACATCTATTGATTAAACTTCACGCCAAACACTATGCTAAACTTTTCTGTCATCAACACCTCCCCACTCTATGGCAATGCAAAAAAGCTGATGCTGCAGGCACATCATCTTGTCAAGTCTTAGTACATGACTTATTGGTAAACTCTGCCTGGACAGCAAGTCTCA
>NW_005841861.1:1469711-1482379 GCF_000455745.1 Alligator sinensis | reverse complement strand
TCGTCTGGAACGGCAGGTCTCCTTCCTGCTGCTACTGAAACGGCAACTCTCTGCTCTGCAGTATTACTGGTTTCATCTATAAAACAGGGTCCAGAGAAGGTATTAGCTACTAAACCCTTCATTGGTCTTTACTTAGTGTACTGTTTACTTACTGCAGAAGTATGAGACTAATTCAAGTAAAACGGCAGATTAAATGATCCTTTTCTTGAGGTTATAAGCAGAGCCACGGTAGTAACGGAGGTAATGGACTCTTAAGGATTGTTCATGATATTAAACAATTGCCCTGAACCTTGCTATATATTTCAGTGAGCTAACTCTGCCTCTCCACAATCCTTGCTATTAAGGGCATTTACCACAAGGCATTTCTGCTCCTTCTTTCCAATCTTTTTAATGGTATCTTACATTTTCTCAAGCTGATAATGCACCAGATATGAATTCATTGTTTTATTTCTGTGTCATTTTAGATTCTGTAACTGGTTTCAGTTTTGAAACACACAAATAAACAAAAGAGAAATTGGTAATTTTTTCTTCTGAGCTTATGATCATGTTGTCATACACCAGAACAGAAAAAAAAGCATGCTTGTGATGTACTCAGTCTTCTGTTAAATTCTGTTCTGCTCTTAAGACAGCAGGGTAACTCCAGGGCATGCTGTACATTTTATACAAAAAAGTATTTGAAAAAATCTATTTTGAAAAATAGGTTAAGATCAAGACAAAGGTATCCCACTTAGCTCATATGCCAATTTGCATGTAATACACTTTTGCAGACCTAGGGCAGTTTTTCAAGATCTATACATTCTGCCTGGAAAAGATGGTAGGGACTTTCTGTGTGTGTACAGTTAACCAAATAGGAACAAACGGGCAAACTGGTTTATTTACAGATGCACAATGAATGAATGCCTATTTGGGGCCAATGTATTGTGTATGCAAATGTGGGTATGCCTAGATAGAGCCATGTCCTGAAAGTGTGTGGTCAAAGTTTCTCTGCTTGTTTACACCACTGTAATTTCACTCATCTCAGTGGAGTTACATTGAAAAGGGAGAATTAGAAGCGTTGCTTTTAGGCCAAATTAATAAAAGCTGCACTCTATTAACATATACGACTTTGTGTATTTTAGAGCCAGATATTACAACTTTTGTGAATCAGACGGGTGATAGAATGTGGATGCCTGGCATACCATGTGGCTGAGTATCTTGAGTGGAGCTGGTTTTCCAAGTAATGTGACCGTTCAGATAACCTGACCTCTTTCCACTGGTCCCCAGGAGGTTCTCTATTTTCGCTGATATCCATTCTGTGGATGTAAAAGGTCTGTAGACTGGCTGTAGTCATCTTATTGCCAGATGGGCATCCATGAAGGTAAGATACAACTTTTTTTTCCTTCTACATGAAGGAGAAGCTAAGGGTTTGTTGGTGAATGATAAGTCCAGAAGGGAATGGCTGAGTCGAGAAAAAGTGAGGTAAACTTGGTTTGGATAAACAAAGAAGGGAGGAGAGAGAGAATACCTGATGTTTGGAGAAACATATAACATACTTAGAGATCATTCAAACAGGCTTTGCACTTTCATTCTGGTACACCTTACTAATATTGTAGTACTCCCATTATAATTCACCAGACCCCCCACCACGTTACATTACTGTTGCTCTGTTAAGTGCATTTTAGTATGGGTGTGTGAAATAGGCCCTATTCAATTTGGATTTGGATTTGGGCCAAATCTGGGACAGTGATTCAATTTGTTGATTCGGATTACTGTCCCTGATTAGATTTGGCCAAATCCGAATCTGAAGATTCAATGCTGATTCGGAGAATCAGTAATTGGGACATAGACACTCTCAGGGGTGCTTCAGCAGTCCAGCTGGCACAAGGGGTAGTGTCCCCAGGTACCAATTGGATGGGCCTCAGAAGCCCCTGAGAGGGGGTAGCCCTGAACTACTTGCCAGGGCAGCTTTTTGTATTGATGGGGCCAGGACAAGGTAGCTTTTTACACTGCTGGGGCCAGCACAGGTGGCCTTTTTATACTGCTGGTCCCAGGCTCTGTGTCCCCATGGCTGCAGATCCGGGAAAAGCCAGGCAGGGTTATTTTGCCCCAAGTGGCACAACTTGCACTACATCAAAGCGCATGTCCAAAGCTCATGTGCGATTGTTCTGTCCTAGGCAAAATGCCCTGGCTCAAATTTGCACCGCTTCTTTTTGAACTTCTGTAAGCGCATGTACCTGCATGTATGGATGCACTCCTAGTGAAAAAAATCTTCCTAATATCTAACCTAAACATCCCTCGCTGTAACTTGAAACTGTTGTTCCTTGTTCTGTTATCTGCCACCACTGAGAACAGCATCCTCTTTTGAACTCCCCTTCAGGTAGTGGAAGGATGCTATTAAATCCCCCCTCAGTCTTCCTTCTCCTGATGAAATAAGCCCAGTTCCCTCAGCCTCTCCTCATGAGTCATGTGTCCCAGCCCCCTCACCATTTTTGTTGCCCTCCACTGGACTCTCTCCAACTTATCCACATCCTTTCTGTAGAGGGGGACCTAAAACTGAACAGAGCACTCCAGATGTGGCCTCAACAGTGCTGAATAGAGGGGAATACTCACTGCCCTTGACCTGCTGGCAACACACCTACCAGTACAACCCAGTATGCTGTCAGCCTTCTTGGTACCAAGGGCACACTTCTGGCTCATATTCAGGTTATTGTCCACTGTAATCCCCAGGTCCTTTTAAGCAGAACTGCTGCCCAGCCAGTCAGCCCCCAACCTGTACTGGTGCATGGGATTGTTTTGTCCTAAATGCAGGACTTCACACTTGTCCTTGTTGAACCTAATGTGATTCCTTTTGGCCCAGTCCTCCAATTTGTCTAGGTCACTATGAATACTAGCCCTACCCTCCAGCATATCTACTACTCCCCACAGCTTGGTGTCATCTGCAAACTTGCTGACAGCGCACTTTATGCTATCTTCCAGGTCATTGATGAAAACATTGAACAAAACCAGCCCCAGGACTGACCCCTGGGGCACTCCACTTGGTGCCAACTAGACGTTGAGCCATTGATTACTACACTCAGAGCCCAATGCTGTAGCCAGTTTTCTATCCACCTTTCAGTCCATTCATCCAGCCCATACTTCCTTAGCTTACCTGTGAGAATGTTGTGGGAGAGTGTATTAAAATCCTTGCTAAAAACAAGGCATACCACATTCACTGGTCTCCCCTTATTCACAGAGCCAGTCATCTCACCATAGAAGGCAATCAGGTTGGTCAGGCATGAGGTGCCCTTGGTGAATCCATTATGACTGTTCCTAATCATCTTTTTCTCCTCCAAGTGCTTAGAAATGGATTCCTTGAGAATCTGCTCCATGATTTTTCCAGGGACTGAGGTGAGGATGACTGGTCTGTAGTACCCTGAATGTTCCTTTTCCCCTTTCTTAAATATGGGCATTATGTTTACCCTTTTCCAATCATCCAGGACATCTCCTGTTTGCCATGAGTTTTCAAAGATGATGGTGTATGGGCGACTGGTGCCTCCTGAGTCTGGGGGGGAGGGGGGGAGCACTTGCCCCCACAGCAGTCAGTCAGTGACCCAGAAGTACCAGCAACATGCCCAGAAGTGCCAGTGGTGCTTCTCCTGGCCCCCCCCTTCCCTGGCTGGGGCTCTCCCGGGGGGGGGGGAGGTGGAAAGCACCAGCACTTCCACCTGTCCCTCCTGCCTGTTGCCTAACCAGGGTTTGCTGACTGTCAAGGGATACACCAGTGCTCTCAGGGAGGTGTACGTGCACCTCGTATGCATTGCCACTGTGATGGCCAGTTGCTCCACAATCACATCAGCCAACTCCTTTAGCACCCTTGGGTGCATCCCATCCAGCCCCATGGGCTTGTATATGTCCAGTTTTTCTAAATAGTCTCTAACCTGTTCTTTCACCACTGAGGGCTGCTTACTTCTCCCCAAAATGTGCTGCCCGATGCAGTAGTCTGAGACCTGACCTTGCCTGTGAAGACAGAGGTAAAAAAAGGCATTTAGCACTTCAGTCTTTTCTGCATCCTCTGTGACAAGGTTGCCTCTCCCATTCAGTAAGGGACCAACACTTCCCCTGATGCCCCTCTTGCTACACAAGAAACCCTTCTTGTTACCCTTCACATCCCTTGCTAGCTGCAAACCCAATTGTGCTTTGCCCTTCCTGACTTCATCCCTGCATGCCCGAGCACTGTTCTTGTACTCCTCCCTTGATATCTGTCCAAGTTTCCACTTCTTATAAGGTTCCTTTTTGTGATTTAGTTTACTGAAGAGTTCCCTGCTAAGCCAAGCTGGTCTTCTGCCGTACTTACTTCTCTTCCTGCACATGCAAATTGTTTGTTCCTGCACTCTCAGTAAGGCTTCTTTAAAGTACAGCCAACTCTCCTGGACTCCTTTCCCCCTCAGGCTGGCTTCCCAGGGGATCCTGCCCATCAGTTCCCAGAGTGAGTCAAAGTCTGCTTTTCTGAAGTCCAGGGTCCTTACACTGCTGCTCTCCATCCTTCCTTTCCTCAGGATCCTGAACTCTAGTGGTTACTGCTGCCCAAGTTGCCATCCACTACTACATTTCCTACCAATTCATCCCCATTTGTGAGGAGCAGGTCAAAAAGAGCATGGCCCCTAGTTGGCTGCTCCAGCACTTGCACCAGGAAGTAGTCCTTAGTACTTTCCAAAAACTTCTTGGATTGCCTGTGACCTTCCAGTAGATGGCAGGGTAACTGAAGTCCCCCACAAGAACCAAGGCCTGTGATCGGGAAACTTCTGCTATCTGTTTGAAAAAAGCCTCATCTACCACTTTTTCCTGGTCTGCTGGTCTATTGCAGACCTCCACCACAACATCACCCTTGTTGTTTTCCCTTCTGACCATAACCCAAACCCAAAGACTCTCAACAGGCCTATCTCCAGTTTCATACTGGAGCTCTGAGCAATATGGATCTTTTACATAAAGTGCAGGTCCTCCTCCTGTCCTCCTCTGCCTGTGCTTCCTGAAAAGTTTGTACCCATCCATGACAGTGCTCCAGTCATGAGAGCTATCCCACCAAGTCTCTGTTATTCCAGTCATGTCATAGTTCCTTGACTGTGCATGGACTTCCAATTCTTCCTGCTTGTTTCCCAGACTCTGTGCATTTGTGTACAGGCACCTGAGGTAACTAGTTGATTGCCCTGATTTCTCAGGAAGTATGAGAGCACCTTCCCTGCTGCCCTTCCTGCTTGCTCTTCCTCTAGGTCTCCTGCTTCCCCATTAAGCTGGAGTAAATGCTGGAGAATCTGTTGTAGAGAGTTAGTCTTGGCCTTCTGTGGGTCTTTAGGGAGATTCCATGAAACAACTGCTAATTTTTCTTGCTCTATTTTTCAGGTTATCATCTGGACTTTGTTTCTGTGGAGCTGGTAAGCAGTAGTGTACATCATAATTCTCATTCTCTGTCACCTTTATGCTACTGATTTTCCATGACCATAACTAAATATGCAGCATCAAGATCCATCAGGAACAAAAGTTGCTAGATGCAATAAGACCTCTGCATTGTATTAGCAAAAGTTCACCATTAACATTTCAAGAGCAGAGATTAATAAAATATTACACAATTAAATATGTCATATTAGCAATTGCTTCTGATTAACAGGTTCATGAATAATGCAGAAAAAATATCATATGTTGAAAAGTCTCCAAGATTATGTGACCTATTGCTGCACAGATACTGGAAAGGCAAATCTATTGCTTTACTAGATCATAATGAATTGGTGCAAATCACACATTCCTTTAATGGATTATTATTATTTATTATTAATTCTTTTCTTATTCCTTTGACCAGACAAATCATAAAATAGCAACTTGTCAGTAGCTGTTAGCAAGGTTTAATTAATTAAATTTGAACTTTAAATGATAGGCAAGAAGCTTAATTTTTAAATAGGTTTATTCTTCTACTATTCATTTAGATAACTTCATTAAATAATTCTCTAAAATGATTTGGAAAGAATTTGTCTTAAAACCTACAGTGTATCATCTAGGAGGAAGGTTTTACCTTTGTGTTTCTCAAAGAGATCTGTTTCCGCACTAAGATAAGATGGGATTCAGGGTATTTGAATTAAAGTATGCTCTAAAATGTGCTGTGTTGGTTAATCATGCTTATGTAAACAAAATGTATAAGCATTAGAGTTGTTTTGAAGAAAACAGTTTTGCTAAGTTGAGCAGAGCTCCCATAATGTTGGGTATTCATTGGAAGATTCATAGAAAAGTGTGGCTGGAATGATCCTTAGGAAGTCATCTATTTCAATCCCCTGTTTAAGGTAGGGTCCCTGTCAAAATCACCTTAACCAAGTGTTTGTCTAATTCACTTTAAAAATTTCCACTTTTGGAGATTCCACAACCTCTTTAGGTAATATGTTCTACTGCTTAACCAACCTTGTAGTTAGAAAGTTCTTCCTAATATGCAATTTCAATTTCCCTTGCTACACAAAATTGTTAACTGATATGTCTGTCTCCTCTAGGCATATCAGTTTCCTCTATATAACCACTCTTTAAGTATTTGAAGACTGTTATCAACCCCCTCCTAAATCTTTTCTTCTCTAGACTAAATAATCCCCAGTCTTCCAAGATTTCCACAAGTCATGTTTTCTGGAGCTCTAATCTTTTATGTTGCTCTCCACTAGACTCTTATCAGTATGCTAAAAATGTAGTTAAACATATTTGACCCTTATGGGTGGTGTGTGTATTCAACAAAACAAAGATAAGCAGGAGCAGGTTTCTCAAAATGGATAGATTCTGACATAAGGAAAACCAATTTATTTTGGAAGTTGTTTAAGAAGTAAATGTGGTCACAAAATGGTTATATAACACAAAGGATCAAAAGGAAAATAAAAGGTACAATGTATATATACATGAAGGTTAGAGAGGAATAATTGATATTATGAAGGGACACCATAAGAGAAGGCAGTCATGGACTGACTGAAACAACCTACCTGCCTGAAAGACTGATTTGATCATTGCTCAGTTCTCCTCCATTGTAGCATAGGCTCTTAAAGTGTGACGATCTAGGCTAGAAACAGATTTTCAAAAAGCCGAAGGTGGAATCAATCTAAGTTATGCAGCATAATTTAGATCAGTAGCAAACAGAAAACACCTTTGCTTGGGGGAGGGGGTGGTGGCAAAACTTAGACTGGATTCCACTACTTTTAGACCAGTCTACCTGTGCTGATCTTCTGTTCTGGATATAGACCAGTTTCCAATGAAATTGAGGTAAACTTGTAATGTCTGTACCTGGCCCTAGTGTCATAAATTATTTTAAATAAAGCTGCTTCAATTAAGTAATCTTGAAAATAGGGCATGGACTGTTACCTTCACTTAACAGAACAAGCTTCTCTTTACACGGTGTGTGTTTAACAGTTAGGTATTTGGTTGGTGTTTACCACCAGTGAAGAATTAGCATCTGGCTCCAAATACAAATGGCACACATAACAGAGCCTGAATAGATTGAGTGGGTTTTGGCAGATGCAACTGTCTTATGAAATCATGGGGCCTCTACGCAACCAACTAATGTGTTTGTCAGGAGAAGCAAACCATGGATCATCTCCTGAGATGCCCTGTAGCACAGCAATGCACCCACAAGATTTGGCAATACCAGCACCAGAAGAAGTGGCATGTGTAGAATATTGGGAGCGGACCATATAGGAAGATTGGGCTGGATGATAATGACAAAAGATATTATTCATTTATATCTTTATGCTGTAAATTGAAGGGTCATCTGTGAATTTCTTAATCTTGTATATTATTGGTTACTCACATGAATAGGCCTGTAGAAGACATCTGGTCCTGAATGGGTGTTCACAGCTAGTATCGTTTTTAGCTCCTTGGTAATAGAGAGTTTTTTCTTAACCTATATCATGCTCTTTGTAAAAAAAAAAAAAAAAATTGCTTTCATCAGTGAAAGAAAACAGAGCAGTAGCATTATAAAAGAGATCAGTTTGTTCTCAACTTTTCATTTTCCAATTTTGTTCTGTCGTAAGCATGGAAATAAAAATTATGCTTGCTTAGTGCACAGAGTTCTTATGCTAGCGTGTGAAAAATACTTTAAGAACAGTGGATGGAAAAGATTTTAGATATGCAAAGCACTATTTTACTTTTGCTACAGAGATCAGGATTGAATTTAGGTCAGGGTAAACAACCGTATGTTTCTCCCAAGGATACTTGAACCTCTTGAGTTGCAAACTTGACTGGAAATTGCGCAAACAAGCAATTTCACTAGGTTTCCCAGACTTCTACTACTGATCCTGGTCTTGAAAAGCACATGAAATATTTATCTATACACATTTCAGAACATCTTGAAAAGAGCAATTTGAATTCAGTTCTAAAAATGTGCAGAGCTATAGAAGGCCTTATTTTCCTCTGGTTAGTTTTCCCCTCATAGTTCTCTGCAGAGGTAGAAGATATTAACTTGAATACAGCAATAATGGATGAAATTCTGACTCCAGTGAAAGCAGTGGCAAAACTCTCTTTGGCTTAAGTAGAAATAGGATTTCAAGCCCTGTATCTTTGGTATATATTAAGGCATTTGCTGGGGAGGAGGCAGCAAAACATTGTGGGTAGGAGGTCAAGTATTTGTTTTCACTCATATCACCGTCATTTAGACCAGAAATAGCAATTTGGATTTTCATTTTAATATAGAATGAAACTGGCAAAAGAATAAGGAGCAGATTCTGATCTCATTTCTATTGATGTAACTTCACAATAACTCTTCTTTACTTAACTCTTGACTTGCAGTTGACAATTAAGGTCCACATTTCTGAGAACTGCCCTAACTGATGATTATGCATCTGGAGCCAATCTTTCTGTTGCTAAGAAGCATAGCTCTTGATGTCAATGAGTCAATTTACACAGGGAGAGAATGTTGCTTTTGTTCTTTTAACTGCTTAACTCCCTGTGATCTATTGTTGTCTATTCTCTCCCTGTGTATCAGTCATTAATGAAGATGTATTCTAAAATTATAATTTAGCAATTTTATCTATTGGGTTGCCTGTCTTTGCATGACTTCATAAGTTTGGTAGTAGTAGTTTATATACAGCTTTTGCTAATTGATATAGTAGTGTAACCAGTGCATACCCCACTTGCCTGCTTGCTGCGCACAGGTGGCCAGGCTGCACCCAAGCTGGCTGGTCCCATACTAACCGGAAACACTCCTCTGATTGTCCTGAAGCCTCAGAGCAGCAGGCCAAAAGTGCACTGGAGAAAAGAGAAGGAAGAAGTTCTAGCTGGGACACTAGAAGTGCGTCTGGACACTGTCCGTCCCACCAGAGTGCTGGGGAAGAGACCAACTCTCTCCCTGCTGCTAGGGGGCAGGAAGAGAAACCAGAAGTTCTCCTGACAGCTGATAAGAGGCTAGCTGCCGTTTGTGTGGCAGAGGGAGGTCTTCCTCTTGGCTGGGACACCTGGAGGAACCTTGGGTGCTCTCCCTGCCACAAGTACCCCAGAGGCACCCCAGGATGCTCTCCCTGCAGGTGGACCTGGGCAGGAGGGCTGTGCAAAATGGCACTGTTCCATTCTGCCTTCAGTTTCAAGGTCTGGATGGAACAGTATTTTGTACTGAATATAATTTTGAGTCAAAACAGCCTCACTGTTTCACTTAATCGAAACAGGATCAAAACAGCCTCACTTTTTCAACAGTTTTGCAGGATAATGGGGCTGGGGAAAGGAACTCAGTCTAGCTGGGCTGAGTTCTCAAACCCAGCCAGGGGTGGGAAGTTGGCCCTGCTGGGATGAGTCCCCAAATCGAGCTGGGGTGGGAAGGCAGCCCAGCTGGGCTGCCTCACTATCCCTGCTTGCTAGATCATGTGGGGGATGGGGAAGCAGCCCAGGTGGCCTGCCTCACCATCCCCTGTGCTAGATCATGGGGGAGGAGGGCAGGAAAGCAGCTGAGCTAGGCTGGCTCTCCATCCCCAATGCTAGATCATGGGGAGAAGAGAAGCAGCCCAGCTGGGCTGCCTCTCCATCTCCATGCTAGATCATGGAGGGCAGGAAAGCAGCTCAGCTGGGCTGCCTCTCCATCCCTGGTGTTAGATCGGGGCTGCTTCTTCACTGCACCATGATCTAGTGCAGGGGATGGAGAGACATTTCAGCTGGGCTGCTTCCCCACCCCCTTCCAGATCTTGTGTCAGGGATGGGAAGTCATGCTATGGTCAAAATGTTTTGACTTTTGAAACATTTTGGCTAGCCTCATTTTGTTTTGAAGCTATTTCAACGGCCTTTGTTTAATTTTGATTTTGCTGTTTTGACCTTGAAATGAGTTGAAACAATGTTGAAATGAAACAGCAGTTTAAATTTTGCACAGCCCTACTGGGCAGTGCCCAACATGAAGCATGGCAGGGACTAAGCACTCACCCAGAAGCCCATGCTGAGGGACACAAGTCTGGTGGGGCTGGGAGCAGGTAAACCAAGGGAGCCTGCAAGGGAAAACAGGGGAAGAGCCTCCATGAAGAGGGCTTCCCACAGTGCAAACCCAACAGAGGTGTCTGTGGACCTCAGGAGTGCACCAGCAGGCAGCTTATGGGAGTGCTGGCCTTGCGTGAACACACTAGTGACCACCACAAAGCCAGAGCCAGACCTTGCCTAGCACTAAAGTGGGAAGGCCCACACTGAGAGGCCATCCCGCCAGAAGGCACAAGGAGCCCAATAGTTGGGACAAAAGAGGTATGCAAGGCCTTGGAGCAACCCACACACCAGAAAAGGGGAAGCTCAGAGCACTGAGGCCTGGCCTGGCCTGTCCTGGCCAGGCCTGGCCTGGCCTGTCCTGGCTGGCTGCCAGGTCTGAGTCATTTGAGTTTACATTACCCATTTAGTTTCCAGTTTGAAAAACCAAAGGCTACAATTGGATCCTCATGGATTCAAGCCCTGTCAGTCTCTCACTTGAGAAGATCAGGTCGCACCATACTCAATGCATCAACAAAAGTGGCTACAACATCTGAGTGGAAAGGGGTTGGGTGTAGGAGAGGAGGAGCCCCACAGAAAATACACCACTGTGATCACACCTGAACCCTCAGAGAACCACTGGTACCACCTCTATCCAAGTACCTGTTCATCTACTTGAATATCAAGTCATGGCAGGTGAGTGGATCAGGTGTGACTTGGCTCCAGGGGCCTGAGACATGCTTATGGCACAATAGCAGTGGTGCCAGGCATAAGCTTGTCACAAGTAGTATTAACAATAATATATAAACTATATAATAATATAATTACATGATTTTCATAAGTTTGGAAGGCCTGGTAAATACTTGGGAAGAACTAATTTTTTCTTAAGTACCCGTTACCTAGATTAAAAAATCTGAAAAAAAAGTTCCTATTCTAACAGACATGATCCAGATAGACTCATGGATTTATGTTGCACAGAGGTACCTGGTAGAAGACCAGCAAATTACCTGGAATGCTAAAGAAACAGCTGAAACTTAGACAAGATGGAAGGAAAGGAACTTTTCTTAGGAATAATAAAGGGTACCATAAGAGCCAGTTTTTTGAATACACAGGCATGAGAAGCTGAAATTGCTGCTCAGTGAAAACTCACAAGGACAGATTAGCAAATTACAGTGGAGTTAAGCAGAGGAAGGCCCAACTAGAAAAAAAATCTGTTAAGGATGGAAATGAAAACATGATCACCAAATGAAAAGCTAAACTGAAGGGAGAGCAAATTTAATTTGGAAGATATTTTAAATAGGGTAGAACCTGAAGATTCTCTTCATATGCCCAAAGTTTGAGATTTGACTACTAAAGGCCAGGTAAAGTGGAAACAATGAAATATATTAGGGTAGAATCACATCTGAGGTGTTAAAAGAAGGAAATACCATTCTGTTGAAGTCATCCATGATTTCTTTGGCATAATCTGGGAAAATGTCCCCTGAGATGAGAAGGCAGCTATCTCAAACTCTTGTAGAAAGGAAATCTTTGATAGTTTAAGTTGGGAGAGATGTACTGGGTGCCTATACATGAGCAGTGTGGCTGCTCTGATGTGTTGTAATTAAAGCATGTCGGAGCAGGCTCAATTAATCAAGTCTTCTGAAGCATGGTAATTACTGTACTCCAGGAGACTCCTGCATCTTGTGTATCAGCATACCCATGCTGAAAAATGGCAGTGGGGGTGCTTTAACTAAAGCTCATTGAATGAGCTTTAGTTAAAGCGCCCACACCACCATTTTTCAGTGCGCGGACACTGATGCTCTGGACATGAGATGCTCTGGGCGCTTTAATTAGAGTGGCTCTTGGAGCTGCTCTAATTAGGGTGGCCCCCCACCCCGCATCCTGGAGCACATGTGTAAACTCCTAATGTTTTTCTCTATAACAAGAAAACTCTTGTTAGAAAGGATAGCACAAACAATCAACACCTATCTCAGGAATGAACAGATAAAGGTAAAATTGTGTGTGAATCATATGACAAAGATTCCTTTTGTCCACTGTACTATTTCTTTTAGTTATTAACTATGAAGCTCATATTTGCAGGCTCGCAAGGATCCATAAATAGTAAATATGTATGTTTGTTCCAGGCAATTCTGTAAACAGTTGCTGGATGGAGTTTGGTTGCTTGTCAACCAGATGATTTACTGGACAGTGTTTAGCCAGTGGCTGATCAGATGCAAATTGCTAGGCTGTAAAGGAGGTTACTGGAATATGAAGAATCTGTCAGGACATGAGAG